>NW_010973238.1:3471411-3525310 GCF_000737465.1 Haliaeetus leucocephalus | reverse complement strand
CTTCCCGGGGCGCTGCCCCTGCCGGGGGGGAGCTCCCGCGCGGGCCTCGGCGGGGGAAGCCCCGCGCGAAGTTGGGGCGCTGGGCGGTCGCCGTGGGCCCGGCCCGTGGGCCGTTCGCGCAGTTGGGCTTCGGCACACAAAAGGCGATCCCTTCTCCCCGGGCGGGCAGAGGCCGGCAGCGCGCTGGTGACGCTTCCTTATCAGCGTGTAATTAATTAAGTGTTTTCACTTGGGCCGTAAATGTTAGCGAGGTATAGGTAATTAAAATAATAAGACCTCGTTACTGGCGATAGGTGATATCGCCGGGATCTTAATTATTCGGTACCAGGGCTACGAAAGAGTCGCCGTACCACGAAGTGTTGCAGTATTATTAAATCTGCTGGAAAAGGTGCCTGTAAGGAGCGGAATTTTTTTTTTTTTCCTTCCCGCCCTGCTGAGGGCTCTCCCCCAGATTTGAGCTCCGCGGAGCGGCAGAGGGAAACCTGTCCCCGCTGCCTCCCGGTCCCCGCGCAGGCTGCGCCCCGCGGTACCTCCCTGCCGTGTGGGATCCCGCACTCCCGGGCAGCCCCGTTCCTCTCCTGCAGCCTCCTGCCGCTAGCACGCGTGTGGCAGCGCTGCTCTGCTTCCTCGCCTTCCCGGGAAGCCGGCTCTTTTCCCGGGGGCAAGGAAGGGAATATCTCCATCCCCAGGGCTTGAGCAGATTGCTGCGGATAGCCCAGGACGGGGGAGCGGAAGGGTTGTGTTGTGTTTCCCTGCCTCGGCCACGGGCGAGGAGCGGGGCGGGCAGGCAGCCGCTCCATCGCGTCCCTTTCCAGGAGTGCTGCCGTGTTGGATGTGCTGCTGCCCGTTGCCGCTTGTAACCCACTCGGAGTTGGGAGCAAAGAGGCGTGGCAGCGTAGTCGTATGTGTGTTTGGCCTGGAATGCCAAAAATGAAACTGTCGTTTTCAAAATATGAGAGAGATTTTGGAAAAAAAAACCCAACAGGGTTCATTTTTCTTCTGCTGCTACTGCTGTGTGACACCCAGCACTGAATCTACCTGTCAGTGCACGTCAGTGGAATTTTTGTTTGTCAATGACTGAAATATAAAACCAGAATGTTTTGGGATTTCTGGATAGCTCGGCTCAATAAACGGCATTCTAAATGAAATGCAGTTTTGGATTAATTTTCATCTCCTTAAGGGGTTGGTGTCCTGAAGGAAAGAGAAGGCAGAGTTAAGTATCAAAACCAATACTTTTTCAAACATCTAGATGATTTGGTAGGGAGATTTTTCATGATGCATTTTTTCTTCAGTAGCTAGAGCAATAAAGTTGAATAGTCTGTGTCCATTTTTATCATATTTTTAGTTATTGTTGAAGAAATGTACTGTACGTTTTAAGCAACTGTTGTGTTATCAAGAACATTGTATTAAGTGTTAAAAGCACTGAAACATGGGGAATAATGAGCACAAAAAAGAGTAGATACTTTTGATATTGGAGACCGTTGATTCTTGAAGTTCCACAGAAAGGGAAGAAGGACTTTTTTTAATTATTTGAAGTCAGTCTAACTAGCTAAGAGGAGCATATCATTTGTAAAACTATTCAACAGCACTTTGTTAGCTGGAGAAACGTATGGGAGATTTAAGTGAGTTTTTGTGGTGCTGAGGGTTTTGGATAATTTGACTGAGGACGTAAAACATTTTAAGTAACTCCAAAGACAGGATAACCGAGTTCTTACTATAAGGTAGTCTTTCGAATAGTAACTAAATAGTTTCAGTTGCAGAAATATTTTCACCTTCCCTGAATTTCTGGTTTTGTGTATTTCTTTAGCGTGTACTGTAAAAAACCTAGAACAGTGAGGATGCACCATGGTAATGGTCCTCAGAATGCCCAGCGCCAGCTCCAGAGGTCCAGGTCCTTCACAGGCAGTGAGGGAGAAGAGCAACAGCCAAATTTGCCCCAGTCACCTGCAGCTTCTTTTGCACCTTCTGCAAGTCCATCTGCACCCCAGTCCCCCAGTTACCAAATACAACAGTTTATAATGAGTCGAAGTCCAGTAGCTGGGCAGAATGTGAACATCACGCTGCAAAACGTTGGACCGGTGGCTTCAGGAAACCAGCAGATAACCCTTACCCCGTTGCCAATTCCAAACCCAACATCACCGAGTTTTCAGTTCAGTCCTCAGCAGAGGCGGTTTGAGCATGGATCCCCATCGTATATTCAAGTTACTTCACCGCTGCCTCAACAAGTTCAGTCTCAAAGCCCTACACAGCCTAACCCTGTGCCGGTGCAAACGTTACCAAATGTTCGGGCAGGCACTCCAGGCCCTGGCTTGGGTATGTGCAGCCAGAGCCCCACTAGAGGATTCGTAGATGCTAGTGTGCTTGTGAGACAAATCAGCTTGAGTCCTTCAAACGGTGGACACTTCGTGTATCAAGAAGGACCGGGAATTGCACAAATTGCTCAAGGAGCTGCTGCACAAGTACAGCTTCCATCTTCTGGGACACCTGCTACGGTACGGGAACGCAGGCTTTCACAACCTCATTCGCAGTCTGGTGGCACCATTCATCATCTCGGTCCTCAAAGTCCTGTAGCTAGTGGAGCAAATATGCAATCTTTGACTAGCCCGGGCCATATTACGACCACCAGCTTGCCACCCCAAATCAGCAATATTATCCAAGGGCAACTTATGCAACAACAGCAGCAAGTGCTTCAGGGACAGCAGCTGGGTAGACCCATTGGATATGACAGGACTTCTGGTGGATTGATAGCGGGAGTTGGAGGACCTAGTGCGTTTGGAATGACATCACCGCCTCCTCCCACAAGTCCTTCACGAGCCACTGTACCACAGGGGCTGTCGAGTCTTCCTCTTACTCCTACAGTTAATACGACGGTGAAAAAACAACCCAAAAAGTTGGAGGAGATTCCTCCTGCCAACCAAGAGACTGCTCAAATGAGAAAACAATGTTTGGATCATCACCACAAGCAGATGGAAATTCTTAAGGAAACTTTTAAGGAATGTTTGATTGAACTGTTTTTCCTGCAACATCTTCAAGGGAATATGATGGACTTTTTAGCTTTTAAGAAGAAACACTGTGTTCCACTGCAAGCATACCTGAGGCAAAATGACTTGGATCTGGAGGAGGAAGAAGAGGAAGAACAATCTGAGGTCATCAATGATGAGGTAAGAAATCTGTTGGTTAACGTTTTGGAATAAAATCGTAGATGAAGTTGTGGCACCTGGATTGTGAAGTGTTAGAGAATGCGACACTACCTGAGAAATAATTTTTATTTGATTAAGTATGGCAATTTTTCTTTAAATAGTTGGTCTGAGAGAATGCAGTTCTGCTAGGTAGTGCGATTCGACAGGTCAGCTTGAGCGTGCTGTTAGATGTATGTATTTAAAAGCAAAGAATAGAGAGGTGAAAGGAGCTTTCACTGTCCTAGTTGGTGTGTAAGGCAGCACACAGATAAAGATGGCATTGGTGTGGAAGCTGTTTTAAGCTATCAGAATGAATATGAATTGGAATCATAGATTAAATTTCACTTACTAGACTTACACAAACCAAAAAAGAATGAGCAAAAAGTTTTGTAAGAGTCTTGTAACCTTTACTTGACTCATGTGATTTCTAACCATAGATGTTACTGAAGTTCAGTGTTGCGGTGGCCAACAAAAAACCTGAATTAATCTAGTTACTCAGAGAGAACATGTGAATCATAACGTATGTGGGTCCATAGTAATGAAGCAGGTTACTTAGGCCGTCTTAGAGCTCTGTGCATGTACTGCTGTCTAAATGATTAAACAAATAGCACTTTGAGACTGGACATTAACACGTTAACTTTGTTATTTATGCAAAGGTTTAAAATTACTAACTTGAATTCACTGTTTATTAATGGCAAAGGACTTGAAATAAGCTTGCCACAGACAGACGCCTTGAAACTTTTCCTGCACGTTTGTACCCATTCGTGTAGCTCTTGACCTGCAGCACCCCGTGGGTGCTGGAGCAGTGCGTGTCTTGGGCAGACCCTACGTGCAAGCCTACATGACAAGTGGTTGCAACAGAGTAGTTACCACTGATGCCACCGAATCACTTGGCACTCATAAATATCTTTTAAAATTTGTAAAAATATGTATCGGTGTATAGTTGCCAGTTTGTACTAAACCAAATCAAACCTGCTATGTAAAGAAACTCATATTGCTTTGAAATATCTGCTAGAGCTGAGTGTCTTCAGTGAAAATTGATGACTCTTTTAGGTGTGAATCATTAGCGATCATATCTTCAGTTGGAATTTGTGGGAAATTTTGGCAGTATAACAGCTGAAGTTTAATTTGTTTATTGCTTTGTAGTCTAAACTTCTTGACTAGGAAAAATGTATTTCTGCTTGTGATAGTTATTGATAATTTTGAAGGAATAATTTCTATATATAGTAACATAAAAGCTAGCCTGTTATTGTAATTTATTGACAATGGGTATTCAATATCTTTTTTTCACCTGGTTTGTATTTTGTCAAATTGTTTAGGTGTTCTTGTTGGGTTGCGTGTTTGTCAGCTGAAATACCAGGTATTTTGAACTACAGTATGCACATTTTGAGAGATCTTTAGCGGGTGTAAATTGTATACGTTCATTGAAGTCAGTGGTGCTACTACAATTTACATCAGTTGAGGCTCTACCCCTCGGTCTTTCGGGTTTGGAGTTTGCTGTACTTCACTGCCTTCTTGTGATGGGTCATCTTTTGTTTGTGAAAGCCGCTTGTCCGTTTAACTGCTGGAGAATTTTGCAAAGTGCAACAGCAAAAGTCTTTTCGTGTTTTCGAATGATGAATCCTTTTGAAAGATTAAGACATCTTTTGAGTATGTTCTTTCTTTGTATTTTTTTGTCGTCTTCTCTTTTATTTCCCCCTCCCCTCTCTTTATCACTTTCTGCTAAAGCAACGCACTTCATCCCTTGCCTGGAAAGGTTGATCACTTTGGGAATTCAAGGGGAGAGCGAATGGTGGCTGTGCTCATTGCTTAAATAAATGTTGGAGCTCTCTTAAGTTCAAACTGTCTGTCATGCTAATTTGTTGTCCATTAGGAGCAGCAATCATTAAACTTAAAACACACTTTTATGTTAACTGGATTTAAGAAAAGGTTTCCAGTGACAAGAAGCCACTATAAATAGTCAAGGCTGTACTCTGTTCTGCTATTAAAAGTGAGACAGAACTCTTAAAAAACAGCCTGCGCTCAAACCAAGCTGCACTGATGGCGGTTTAGTTATAATCCCCTCTTCAGTGAGGTACCATCAGTACAAAATGAGTGTGTTGAACAGTTCAAAAAAAAAAAAAAAAAGAAGAAAAACTTTTAAAAAGAAAATGATTCTCCCTTCTTTTTTTTTTTCCCAAAATATTTCTCTCAGGTAAAGGTTGTGACAGGAAAGGATGGGCAGACTGGTACTCCTGTCGCTATAGCAACCCAGCTTCCTCCAAATGTTTCTGCTGCTTTTTCATCCCAGCAGCAACCATTTCAGGTACTTTTCAATGGTTCTAAAATGTAGTTTCATCCCAGATTTTTTTTCTTCATTCAGATTTGATATTTCTTAGATGAATTAGAATTTTCCCAAAAGCCCATGCCTTATCATCTGAACAAAACAAAAAAAACTTTGCAATCTTCAAATGCATCAGTATTAATGAAGCCTTGAGTTAAGGAAGTTAAATCTTTGTCTCCAGGTTGCTGGCTTATTTCATTAACTTTCAGCTTGAATGTTTTCACTTTGGTTTGTTTTTCTTTTGTTTCCCTAATGCATTTGGTTCATTTGTGCATTCTGCATAGTGATGATATGGATTCTTTTGTCTGTGGCATTGTAATTGTGGATTTCTTCTAAATTTCTTTTCTTTTTTTCCTTACCTATTAAAGGTTTTGAGTATTGCTACAGAAGGTTTTGGATTTGCCTTCCCTGAAATGTTTTAAACAACAATAATAACCTCTGACATAATTTTTTAAAATAACTGCTTTCCATTAGCTCTACCATAAACGTTGGGAAGAAGAAACTTGAAGTGCTTATTTTTATTATATAAGTCCTATTTTACAGGTTTTTTCTTTTTTTTTTTCATGAGGGAATACTGAACAAAGTAAAGAAAAAAATGTGATAACCAGTTAAAATTTTTGTGGATCAGTGATGATGCAACTTTTTAAATTCAGGCTAGTATGGGTTTATGCAGCTACCTTCAACTCTGTGTTACCCAGGCACCATTGCTTATATATACCCTGAGAAGTAATATACCCTAATTCCTCTGCAACTAAAATATTTGCCTTTTATCTCAATTATATGCGCTTAGCAGGTGTTACAGGCTGAATTACTCTGCTGTGCCGTTGAAGCCGTACAGTCTCTACTGCCTTCATGTAGGTTTTGGAAAATGGAGAGTTAAATGAAATGTAAAATGGGTTGTATTCCCGTGTATAACAAATGGGATGTTCACTGTGATATTTTACAAATGAGTTGCATAGTAAAGGGGCTTGCACCGAGAGCTCTTTGTTATGGCCAATACCGACATGTCTTGGAAGTCTCCTTAGGTCATCAGGCTTCATCTAAGCTGTTTAAAATGTGTAATATATCAGGTTATTTATTACAGTGATTAGGGTTATTATCAAGCTATAACTCCAGCAGCGATGAAGTACTTTTGAAAGTATTACACCATTTTAGACCTGTTTCAGGGAAACTAGCAGGTTCATGCTAAAGAAGTCAAAACTCTGTGTAATTGTGATGATACCTTTTAGCACAAACTGTTAACAGAAAAGTACCGTCTCTTTCCATCAGTCTTTCTCTTTGGAACTGTTTATAGAGAAATAATGTGTCCCGATCAGCATCATCATTCAAATTTGAGTGCATAAGTGCAGCACTCAGAATGATTATTGTGGGCGTGCTGCATAATCATGACCTCCGGAGAACTACATTATTTTAATTAAAGTTAGGACAGTTTTAGTCTAATATTAGTGGTATGTGACTACAGTTTATAAAGACATAACATCTTTTCTCTTTGAAGTGTCTGGCCTAAATTAAGTGGTGATAATGCAGACAGCTGGGAGGCATACTCTTAAGAAAATGTCAGTCAAAAATCCTAAAGTAGAGATGCAGCCTGAAACTGTGAGTATGCAATCATCCAGAGTAAGAGTGCAGGTGAAATAAATGGCATTTGAAGCAGAGTTTGGAAAACATTCTTTCTTAAACTGATGTCCCAGAAAGAATTTGATGCAAATGGGACATAAGCTGCATTTAATTAATTCAGTAGCATTGTACAAAATAAGTTTTTGTGACTTTTGAAAATTCTGTAAATGCCTAAGTGTATGATGCTCTGCCAGACACTGGCTGTTGGACTTGAAATATGCTGCATGTCTGCCTTGTGAGAAGACAAATATTTGAAAACTTAATCCATATTGAGTGTGAGATGGCAGCAGACCATTAGGGAAGAATATAAGTCAGACATTCTTATAACCAAAATTCGCATCTTAATTATAGAATGGTTTGGGTTGGAAGGGACCTTAATGATAGATCATCTAGTTCCAGCCCCCCTGCCATGGGCAGGGACACCTTCCACTAGACCAGGTTGCTCAAAGCCCCATCCAGCCTGGCCTTGAACACTTCCAGGGATGGGGCATCCACAGCCTCTCTGGGCAACCTGTTCCAGTGTCTCACCACCCTCACAGTAAAGAATTTCTTCCTTATATCTAATCTAAATCTACCCTCTCAGTTTAAAGCCATTACCCCTGGTCCTGTCACTACATGCCCTTGTAAAATGTCCATCTCCAGCTTTCTTGAAAGCCGCCTTTGAGTACTGAAAGGGCACAGTAAGGTCTCCCTGGGGCCTTCTCTTCTCCAGGCTAAATGACCCAAACTCTCTCAGTTTGTCGTCACAGGAGAGGTGTTCCAGCCTCCGATCATTTTTGTGGCCCTCCTCTGGACCCACTCCAACGGCTCCATGTCCTTCTTATGTTGGGGGCCCCACAGCTGAACACAGTACTCCAGGTGGGGGTCTCACGAGAGTGGAGTAGAGGGGGAGAATCACCTCCGTCGACCTGCTGGTCACACTTCCTTTAATGCAGCTGTCGTGGTTTAACCCCAGCCAGCAACTAAGCACCACGCAGCTGCTCACTCACTCCCCCTCCTCAACTGGGCAGGGGAGAGAAAATATAACAAAAGGCTCGTGGGTCCAGATAAGGACAGGGAGAGATCATTTACTATTTACCATCATGGGCAAACCAGACTTGACTTGAGGGAAATTAATTTAATTTATTACTAATCAAATCAGAGTAGGATAATAAGAAATAAAAAATAAATCTTAAACCACCTTCCCCTCACCCTTCCCTTCTTTCCAGGCTTAACTTTACTCCTGATTTTCTCTACCTCCTCCCCCTGAGCAGCACAGGGGGATGGGGAATGGGGGTTGGGGTCAGTTCATCACACGTTGTCTCTGCCACTCCTTCCTCCTCAAGGGCAGGACTCCTCACTCTTCCCCTGCTCCAGCATGGGGTCCCTCCTACAGGAGGCAGTCCTGCACAAACTTCTTCAACGTGGGTCCTTCCCATGGGCTGCAGTCCTTAAGGCACGGACTGCACCAGCGTGGGTCCCCCATGGGGTCACAAGTCCTGCCAGAAAACCTGCTCCAGCGTGGGCTCCTCTCTCCACGGGGCCACAGGTCCTGCCAGGAGCCTGCTCCAGTGTGGGCTTCCCATGGGGTCACAGCCTCCTTCGGGCATCCCCCTGCTCCGGCATGGGGTCCTCCCCGGGCTGCAGGTGGAGATCTGCTCCACCGTGGACCTCCCTGGACTGCAGGGGGACAGCCTGCCTCACCAGGGTCTTCCCCACGGGCTGAGGGGAATCTCTGCTCCAGTGCCTGGATCACCTCCTCCGCCTCCTTCTGCACTGACCTTGGCGTCTACAGGGTTGTGTGTCTCTTACATGTTCTCACCCCTCTCTCCGGCTGCCGTTTCTGTCCCACAGCAACTTTTTTTCCCTTCTTAACTCTGTTCTCCCAGAGGCACTACCGCTGTCGCTGATGGGCTTGGGCTTGGCCTTGGCCAGCAGCAGGTCCATCTTGGAGCCGGCTGGCACTGGTTGTCTTGGACATAGGGGAAGCTTCTGGCAGCTTCTCACAGAAGCCACCCCTGTAGCCTCTCTGCTACCAAACCCTTGCCATGCAAACCCAATACAGCAACACAGGATACAGTTGGCTTTCTGGGCTGCAAGCTCACATTGCTGGGTCATGTTGAGCTTCTTATCAGCCAACACCCCCAAGTCCTTCTCCTCAGGGCTGCTCTCAAGCTGTTCTCCACCCAACCTGTATTTGTGCTTGGGATTGCCCTGACCCATGTGCAGGACCTACAGGCTATAACTGTATTGCTAGAGTGGCTGCAGATGCCCTCAGAGCAGCAAAGAGATTGGATGCTACTAATTCATAGCTATTGATAGAATCTGAGTGACGTGAGAGATACTCAGCTCGAAAAGGAGTTTTTGAAACTCAGTCATTTTAGGTGATGTTGGCTATGTTTATTAATACCGTTCAATGAAGCTTTGAAGGTGCAGGGTTGTGACTGCTATGGTGTATTTCAATATAGACTGGTGTTTACTTCCTTAGGCTTAATTTACATTGGTAGAATTTGTATTAAAAATCAGAGAAGAAAAGACCTGTGAATAAACTAGAAGATTCTTTTGGGAAATTGTTGTCTTTGCTATGTTGTCATAATAAATTCTCACAACATTTGCAAACCCTTACTGTACATCGATATGGCAAGGGCTGTCACCAGCAGAAAATTGCACTTGGAGAACTTGAGTGCTAAATTAGCTCATTTTCTAAGCTGTAGAGGCTGCCATACATAAAGCCTGTGTTTGTGTTTTCTGATAGAATCTCTTAAGACCTTTCTTGGGTTAGCCCTTATTTTTCTCATATTAAGTTTCATAGTAGAATATTGGGTATAGCATGGCTAAATATTGAGGAGAATTGAAAAATATGACTTGGAAACTCACTGAAAGGCATAGGGCTTGCACAAACACTGACAGACATTAGTAAGTATTTGCCAGTAGTGCTGAGGGCCCAAAGAGCATGGAAATAGTCACGTACCCAAACTTGTTTTCTTCAATAACCCTGTACATGAGTCCTCCGTCTGAGTTTGACGCTGAAAGGATTATCTAGGATATATTCACTGCCATCGTTGCCAATATTAGATGTAGTAATTTTAAAATAAAGTTTTAATGCACTGTAATCTTAGTGAAGCTAAACTCCAACTTGCTGAATCAAACCCTGCTGATTTCTTTTGCATCTCAGTATCAGTAGTGCCCTTCCAGGCGTGTTAATTCATAGTTCTGTGATGTTTATCCTGAGACAAAATGTCTAGTAATTTCTGATGAGCTCTGATGTCACATTAGCCTTATGGCAGTATTGTGTTTCTCCTCATTGAGTTTCTTCATGGTACTCATTTTGCCAGCTGTGCAAACAAGTACAAGTCTAGGATCTGGAAAACTGGAATTGGAACTTGTGTAACTTGGCTGAGATTCTTTTATTCACTCTTCCAAATCTTAGCAGTTTTTCCTGAAATATTTCAAGGCTAACTCTCATGGAGCTCTATCCTGAGAGTGACAGTGGTGGAGACTCAAGTAAGCTTAAACTGTCTTCAGGATGAGAGTTAACTTGTGTTACTGATCTTTCACACAGAGTGAAAAGGATTAGCTTTCACAAATGTATTGACTCTCATTTCTTACTTTTGTGTCTTGGTAGTTATGACACAGTTTATGTGTAAATTCTCTTTCCTCATCTGATTTCCCTTCTAATTAATCCTGTAATGAAGTCACCATGTTTCATTTTTGTCACGTCAGCTTTTTATTGCAGCTATATACTATATGAATGCATCCTTTTGACTTCATTGCAGCATTATGCAAATAATGAAGGGTAATACACTAATGAAAATTTCCATTTATTAAAAGAAATAAAAAATATTGTGCAAGTTTATTTTTTACATATCCCATTTCCCTGGGTTTGGTATCACTTTTAATAAAAATGTAGATGTGTATTATTTATAACCAACCATCAGTTTAGTTACCATTTTAAAATTTAAACTCAACGAAGAGCATCTGTGCATTATGGACATCTAAAACTTTAAAGCAGACATTGAATAAGTCTTGTTTTCTTCGTTGTACAACTGTTCTGAAGGATTTGTTCTGTGCTGGCCTCTTTAGATCTGTTTGTAAAGTACATCTTGGTGTTAGACTATCTACAGATTGAACTTTTGTGATTTGTTTTCTTTTTCCAATAGCAAACGCATACAGGGACTCCAGTAACGGGGACTGTGAACACCATAGAAATTGAAGCTTTTAAGAGACAGCAGGCACTTGCACCAGCAGGTACGTTCCGCAGACAGAATTTCACTTTGGTTCTTTTCTTTTTTTTTCCAAACAGTTAATGGAGCCCACTGTTCTGTAACTCTTGAAGTACAGTTTTGCCTCACCTTGGGAAATGCCAGATCCTTAGGACTATCTGTTGTGAATGGTGCTGTGTGAAGAGTGCACTCCACTCACAATATATAGGACTGGATTTGGCAGGCATGGAAACATTGTTAGGTTGATTGTTCTGGCTAAGAAGATTGGAGATGGCCAACTTGAAGTTAGAGGGACTCTGCCCTTGGAGCATGTTCTTCATAAATGCTACACATGTATAGTAGTCGTAGCTTTCTGAGCTGATGTTGGAATCATGTGTAGTTGCTTTGTAAAATTGAACCCATTCCATTATACCATGCCATAAATGGAATTTGAATATCACAGATTCGTCTAAGAGACCACGAATTGAAGTGGGCCGTCATGGGATGGTTTTTCAGCACCCGGGTGTGGCTTCAGGAGTTCCTCTTCAACAGCTAATGCCAACGGCACAAGGTACTGTGTCACCACATGCCAATTGCACATTAATTTAACAAGGAGATGTTAGTGATGGGACTAGAAACTTGGGCTTCCAGCATTCCAAGATCCTAGTCCCACCACACACTTCTCCATGTAAATTAATACTTGGTATGCAATGCCTGGTTTGTTTAAGGAGCTGAGTGACGGGCTCCAAAGGTGCATGTGGGCATGGAAATACGTCACAGGTGCTGATGCAAAATGGTTAATCTGAGAATTCTGGAACTGAGCCAATGATTTATGAAAAGCAAACTTCCTAATTTGCAACATCATGACAAATTTATATTCATTAGTCATGCCAAGCTTTGGAATATGTGTTAGAGTGAATGTGTTAGGAACTAAATATTATTTAGACTTGATGCTGTTATTTTAGGTTAAATTCCATTAGCTCACCGATCTTTTTTTTTTTAAGTATAAGAAATTCAGAAGACATATAATGACTTTTTTTTTTATAGTTACTGTGCTCCAAATTTTAGTTGCAGTCCTGTGCATGAAATACTTTGTTGTTTATTGTAATAGTGATTTATTTTGTGATTGTGATGTGGTATTTTCAAGTGATGGTGTCTTGTGGCAAAGTAAGTAACAAATCGGTCTATTTGCAGTTGATTCCTGTTTATATTAGTAAAGATCATTGGATGTTTTAGTTTCATCTGTGCTGTGTTTCCTCTTGCTTTGTAGGTGGAATGCCTCCCACTCCTCAAACCGTACAGCTGACTGGACAGAAACAGAGTCAACAACAGTATGACCCATCTAAAGGCCCTCCTGTGCAGAATGCAGCAAGTCTGCATACACCTCCGCCGCAGCTGCCAGGGAGACTGCAACCTGCGAATGTTCCCATGACATCTCTCCCAGCTGCACTGCAGCTTTCACAGCAGCAACCACAGATAGTGGAATCTCCAGCTCAGCCTCAGATTCAGGTGAAGATCCAGCCTCAGAGTGTACCCCTGACTTCTGCTCCACTTCCAGCACCACTTCAACAGCAGGTGCCACCAGCAATCCATGTGCAAGGACAGACACAAAACCAAGTGTCACAGCCACAAGCTACAATACAGCAACAGGTATGTGAACTTTATTGGGGTGAAAATAGGTTTGTTTCAATGCTCAGTAAAATCTAAGAACACTGTCTTCCTGAAAATACAGGAAAAATGTTAACGTTTTTTAATTCCAATGGACACTTAAATCCTTTCCTTATAAAAATGCAGGTGTACATTTTTTATTAAATTAAAGTCTGCATTATGTTCTGCTGTAGTGTAGACGAAGACAGTATTGAATCCTAAACTCATCACTAACAAATGTGTTTCTTGGGCAGACTGTGACTCTGACACGACCATCTGCAGATTCTGCTCAGACTTCTCAGCGTCTTACGGCAAATACACTACCACCTACCTCATCCGTTGTGCCAGCAACTATCTCAGGCACAACACCGCCTTCTGCATATCCAGTACAAACAAACAGGACCTCTCCAGCAACTAACAAGTCCCTGTCTCCTATTGCATCAAAACCCCCAGGCTTAGCAGTAGCAGCAGCGCCTAAAACACAAAGTCCAGCTCAGAATGCGGCAGTATTACCACAGGACAACTCTCAAGACAAGCTTGCTGAGCAAGTAAAGCTGGTAAGATTTTTTGGTTTTCCCTGAAATTTATGAACAGTTAACACATAGATAACAATTAACATGATCGATGTGTTTGAGTTATGAAAATGGGCTATTTTGGGGAGGAGGGGTGGTGTGTGTGGTGGTTTTGGGCTTTTTTTTTTTTTTTTTTTTTTTTTTTTTTATTCTGGTTGCCATACTGACTTTTGCTTTTATGGGCATTCAGAGAAGTTGAAGACTTACTGGTCTTCATACTGTTGTTGCATTCTTTCTCTTTCTACTATATTGATTCTATCTACTTATTCGAGGTGACCGACCGCAACCTTATTTATTTTTATAGCTAACAGGAGGTGTTGTTTTGCTTATTTAACAGGAACATCATAGAGAACTTGTTTTTTCACAAAATCAAGCAGTATTAATAATGAAGATGTATTTATCTTCTGTGGATAAATACATCTGCAATTTCAATTTATGAAAAAAAAAAAGAAAGGATTATTTGGTTGCGGTTTGCATATGTCTCTTAACTTGTTTTTTGTGCTGCCCAGTGAACGTTTTTTATCCTGTTATTTAATAAAGTACCTCTTGTAATACAGGTTGAAGTACTGTGATTCTTTTTACGTGTAAGTTGAATTTAGTCCCGTAGTTTTTTCATTGATGCAGTGTTCAGACTTGATTTTTGTAATGCATGTGTCATGCTGTTACACCTTTTTTTACTGTCAATTATTTTGATGAAGTGGCAGCAATTACTATTTTTCTATTTGGCTACTATTTTAGGTGCATTCTGCAGCTTCATTGTAACTATATGTACTTCTTTTTAAGGAAAATCAAATCCATCAGCGAATAGCAGAACTGAGAAAGGAAGGTTTATGGTCCCTCAGGCGATTGCCTAAACTCCAAGAGGCTCCAAGACCAAAATCTCACTGGGATTATTTGCTGGAAGAAATGCAGTGGATGGCAACTGATTTTGCCCAAGAGAGAAAGTGGAAGATGGCAACTGCTAAGAAGGTACTTGAAAAACATTTTTTGACTCAGAACAATTGATCTTGGTATCACTCAGCTTTGTAGCAAAGCTATTTAAATGATCTTTTTCTACAGATAGAAGTGATAGGAATATAAGGCACTGATTTTTAACTTAAATGAGAAGCCATGTTGTCAGCTTTGGATATTCTAGCATTTGAAACAGACTAGATAATTGTATTGATTGTGATAATTTTGGATTTTGTGGATTTTATTCCTCTGGAAATCAAATAACTTGTTTAGGGGTCCCAGTCAATTTGTTGACTGTGTCATACTTAAAAAGTACAGCTATCATGCCTGTCTCACAAGTCAGTTATTCCCTCTCATTGAAGAATAAATGTAGAATTTTGTAAATAACTTCCATTGGGTGTGGTTGTCTGTCTAATTCTTCTTTCTTAATCTCAGAAAAAGATGAAGGAGAAACCATGGAGTTCTAAGGACAGCAGTGGAAACATGATAGAGAACTGTTTCCATAGGGGAAGAGAGCAGCACAGTAGGAATAATTAAGTCAGTGATGGAATGAAAATTGGGGTGGTGTGAGATGAAATATGTAAAATCTGTTTATTTGCAATAAGCAAGAGTTTTGTATGGATTCTAGCAATGTTGCATCTTCTTTTGATACATTTATGACCAGTTTGGGGTAATGAAGAGAGCAACTGAAGGTCATTAGTTTAAATTGCCATGTTGTTTTCTATTGTATATTCTGAAATGATGGAAACTCGGAACTCTCTTCCTTATAAGCAAAGTATTGAAATAGGTGTATCATTTTGTAAAACAAAGATCTGCATTTTGTATATAATTTAAATCTGGATTTGAAGCACTTATTCCACTTGTGGCCAATGGTGGGTTTTTAAGAATAGGAGAAACAGGAAGGGCAAATGTGATATGATCCTTCCCCTGGCAGTATGCTTCAAACTTCTCGAAGTCAATGTTTTAGGGACCTCCTGAGCTAAAGGGTGCAATCGAGTCAGTCTTTAACAGACATTAACCAATCTTTCACTCATGTATGTACACTCTTTTTGAACTCATTTTACTTTTCGTTTCTAACATTTTGTGCTGTGATTTCTATGACTTCATATGTGCTGTCTGAAAAAAATGTTTTCTTTTGTGTGTTTGCTGCTAATTTCAGTAGATTTTTTTCTAATTTTTGTATTAAGAGAGAGTAGTGGGTTAAGAGTTTCCTACTTGATTGCTTAGTTACAGTTCTTGTATTTTCTTTTTTCCTTTGAATTTCTTGTCTGTTGTTTTACTGGCATGATAAGAATTAGAAATATAGGAGGTAAGTGCTATGTGTGTAAAGCTATGGTCGACATCTGGGTGCTGATAACCACTATAATGTTAAAAAATGCAATGATGTGTTCTTTGAGATAACCTAATTCAGTATCTCTCATGGTATTTTAGATGGTAAGAACTGTGGCTCGTTATCATGAAGAAAAGAAACTTAATGAAGAGCGAGCTAAAAGGGAAGAACAAAACAAACTAAGGCGAATTGCTGCATCAATTGCTAGAGAAATAGAATACTTCTGGTCTAACATTGAACAGGTAAAATAGCGAGTTATTAATAACTTGTGCAAGTTGTACTGCTTTTTTCAACTTCAGTGATTTATTTATAAAGTGTAAGTGCTTTATTAGACTTGATTTATGTTTCAGGTTGTTGAAATAAAGCTGCAAATTGAATTTCAAGAGAAAAGGAAAAAAGCTTTGAATTTAAAGAGAATTTCAAGGAAAGGTAATTGTATTCCATTTCATAAGAAATCCAGTATAAATTCTGATGGTATTGTTTCACGTAATTTCACTCAGTGGAGTTTAATCTTGTTGGTGTAGAATTGTGAGATGCTAATAATAGGTTGTAAATAGATCTGAACTATGAGATATGGGTTTTTTTCATGGTTTTGTGCTAGATTTTCTTAATATTTCTTGTGTTTTATGTTGAATGCATTTAAAGTTCATGTAAGAAACGTAAAAATGGTAAGTGACTAATGCATACATCAAGTATAATAATTTTCCAGGTAAGGATACAAAACCTACAGAAGACCTTTTATTGGAAAAAGAAAGTGAAATGGTAAGTCTTTTTGTTTCTTAAAAAACCCATCAGATTAGTTTAAATATGACTACCTGTATGAAAATTTTTGAGAAATGGTGAAAAAGTTTTTATAAACATGAAGTGTTTTCCTTAAATATACGGTGATGATAAACGGATTTCTGTGTAGTTACTAACAATTGACCATATGGTCATAAGCACAAATGTAATTTTTTTCTGGTTACGAACGACAGCTTTTAATGGGGAAGTAGATTGCAGTTAATACATGTCTTTTAAAGTAAAAATTCATACTTACTGAGTGGCTTTGAATCATTCGTTCTAAGATTGCAAGACCAAAAAAACGTACAAACTAATTGCCAATTCATTTTGGGCAGGAGTTTCATCTACTGTAACCAGGGGTAAACTTTGTGGGGCATGAAAGCATGTTTTCAGCTGTTCAATGGTGGTTTATCTACTGAGAGATGTAGGTATATGTTACAGAATGGATCAAACTGAATGAAACTTAAATATCTTCTGCCCTAAACAAAATGTGTGCTAGGACTCCTTGGCTACATCTATGCAATTGGAAAAAATGGACAAGTGATTGTTCTGAGGCCCTGAGCCATCTGGCATGGCACAGCTGATGCCCACGTGCTGAAATGCTCCCCTTTCACCAAGCAGAATGCCTGCATCTAAATTTCCTGTTTGTTAGGAACAAGTTTTAGCATGTGTTATCAGCCAAACTGTGGCCTAGCACTGTCTGTGAGTGTTAATTTGCACAGGCCAAACCATGCTAGAGAGTATGCAGGACAGCTGAGAGTGAACAGTTGTAGGCCTGTGCCATATCTCTTTTTTACTGACTAGTGAAAGTTTAGTCCTTGATTCCAACCTGGGTAAGAGTTTTGTGCCTCAGTAATGTTTCTAAGGGAAAGAGTGTACTATGGCTCTGTGCCACAGCTGGACCTGAGTAATTTGAACCACAGAAGCAGAGTATCTGTTTTTGCACGACCAGGAAAGGACTAATAGGTGTTAAGTGTCTATAGCAAATGTTGTTGCGATTGCAAGGCACTTTGTGCTTTCTTTAAAAAAAAACAAACAAGAAACCTCCCTTTGTTTTCTACTATTTTGAATATTTTAATTATTTAATGCTAGGGTTCTTCATCATCTGGAAGGAAAAGAAAGGCAAGCACATCTTTGACTGATGAGGAAGGTGAGTCACTTTTCAAAATTGTGCATCTATAGTGTAGTACATAAGTTGTATATTAAAACCCCGAAACCACGGGTTTTCAGTCTGTTACTACATGGATGCAATGCTTTTCACAAACCAAATAGCAACCTTTATCCATTTCTTAGAGAGATTAGACAGGCGGTTAGATAGTAAATTTTCCTTAAAAGAGCTTCAGTGAAAATTTGAAAATAAAATTTTCCCTGAAAACACACTGGCATCATTGTTAGTGGATTTTAATTTTTTCTCTCCTCATTCCTTCGTTTCTTAAACCTTACTAGTGGTCTTAAACTTCTTTTGAGGATTTCAGACTGAATTACCCATCTAGTTCAGTTCCTTTCTTGTGATGACATCTGTGTCATGTTTCTGACAAAGAAAATCCCCAGTTTAAAGCTACAGAATAATCTGTCTCTGGTGACCATTGTCAACCAACATTTAACAGTTCAAGACTGCCTTCTGACCTGAGGCAGAAGTGCTTCTCTCCTTTTCACTTATCTTTTAAGTTCTACATATAGTTGCTTTCAGATTTTCTTGGTTTCCATACACGTCTCATTCTTTTTGAATCCTGCGAACTTGTAATATTCTATACTAGTACACTTCAGGGGTATATAATTACAAACTTCCTGAATTGTTGTGTAATTTGAATGCCAAGATTAGCATTTATTTTTATTTTAGTTGAAGATGAAGAAGAAACAATTGAAGAACAAGAAGCTAAAGAAGGAAACATAAACCATCAAACTGAATTGTCTAATCTAGCCAAAGAAGGTAGGTATATAGCTTGATTCTTCTCTGTGGTGGGCTCTGAAACAACAGGTGAAAAGACACAGCAGTTATTGTATTTGTAAATAGGGTTATAGATGAGAAGTTGAATGCATTCAGATGTTCAGTCATATGTAATCTGAATTTATTTTTTTCTGTTTGGAAAGCTGTAGCAGTTTATGGGATAATGATGGACATCTGTACTTTATAAAGCAGTCTGTATACTTATATACTAGTTATCACACAAAGTGGCTTGAGAAAAAGTATTTCTCTACTGAAGCACTGCATTTCTTCAAAACCTCACACCAAAAGAATCTCAACCTAAGTTCTAGGAGTGCATCATAAGTACTAAAAACCAGAAGTGTATCAGATTGAACATGAACATTTTATCATCAACTGTCCTGAGTATCTCAGACAGGTTTTGTGACCCACCTGATAGGTCTGAAAGGGCCCTGAAGTGCTGGTCTGCGGGGCGGTATAAGTGCTTGAAGGTAAGGGGCTTTTAGGAACAATGCTCTGGCTAGCAGCTCTCTTTCATTAGCAACATAACAATAACTGCTATGGGGAGCTTGATGTATGCAAAGCATCCCATAGGGATCGCTTCACTTATTGTGGTAAAAACCTTGCTGATTTTTAGAGGCAAGCTTCCCATTAAGCTAAGCCCGCCTGGCAGTTAATATGCAGTTTCTAAATCTGTTTGTTTGGTCTGTTTGGCAGCTTAGTGGCTGCAGCCAGCTGGCCAGTTGGAGGGATTATAACTCTTGGCCAGTCAGCCAAGTTCCTAATGAGGATGTTTCCTGATTGATTGGCCACCACCAGCATGCACATTCCTGCTTCAACAGATCAGACCAGGGATCGTGGAGATACTGTTTAGCAGGGTTGAGGTACAGCTCAGTTGTGAAATTCTGAAGTCTTGAACTGTCTTCCAACCACTCAGCTGGATTTGATGCCCCTACCTCCCCAAGCAGTGGTTTACTGTCAGTTTGTATGGTGGGTTTGTAATATAGTAAAAAGTACTCTGGGTGAGTAAACTGCTTGATGTAATGCCAAGTGTTCTCTGTAATCGAGGTCATTAAATAAATATTGCCATCATCCACCTAATGATTACCTCTTCAATTAACTTCTGATTAGCAAACTGGCTTTATACAATTCTGAAGAATATAATGACATTAAAAACAACGGTATTGATTGTTACAAGTTTTGATATTTTTAAACTTAAATCCTTTAATGACCTTCAGCTGAATTGCCTCTGGAAGATTTACTAAAGATGTATGAAGGTGCCTTTGCAGAAAATTTTCACTGGCCCCAGCCGAAGCCTGACAGTGAAGAGGATAGCAGTGAGGAAGGTAAATTACTTTTTGTTTAGAAGAAGTTGTGCTGACTTACAAGGTGAAATAAGTTGATTGGCTCTTCAGGTCTCTGTTAAAAGACATTTTATACTAGGGGAAAACAAATATTGAGTGAATCACATTTAAAATGTTATTTTTTAAGTGAAGAAGAATGTTATATATAAGAATGAATGGAAAGTACAGTGGCTTTCTTGCTAAGCATTTGGAATGCTCTTTAGAAAAATTAGTCTTATTCCTGTTATTACTAAGTATTTTTGGATAGTGGTCTGTGACGAATTTCTTCCTTTTTATTTTTTTTTTTCATTTCTCGGTTTATGAAAAGAGGGTGGTGTTTGCCTGTCTTAAAGTCAAGAAGTATGAGATTCTCAGGAACAATAGTGAGCCATAGAAGAGCCTCTCTACACTGAATTAAACAGCACACTTCATAGCTAGCTATTATTACACATTTGCTGTCTGTTCTGTACTAACGTGATGATAGAATTACATATTTGAGGGTAGGTTTTAAGTAGCATTAGAGGACCTCCCTAGGACTTGTGAAAAGCTAATGGTCATGTTAGCATAGCTAGTGTGAATGTCTAGAACATGAACATGATCCTGAGCGTAGGCTATTTTCATTTTACCTTGACTAGCCTGAAAATCATGAAATTGTTTTTGAAAGTTAGCTGCCTCCTTTTAGACCCCTGTCTGAATTCTAACCGTCTCAATTCCTTTGCGTAACCGCTACTGACGTTTATTTTAAATGCCAGTGTAATTTTTCTCTCTCATAGAAATGGAAGACCATATCTCTGATAGGGAAAGTCCTCAGAAAGAAGTTGTCCTCATAGACTCCCTTCTCAGCATTGACCAGTACAAGGGTATAGACAGATCAAGTCCTCCAAAGAAGCATATGCGAGACATAGCAGAAGTTGCTGCTGCAGCAGAAATGCTGTTACCTAAAGGCAGCTCTAGGATAACAACAGCGGTAAGACTCCGTATTTTCTGCTACTGTCTGTGCTTTTACATAAAGAATGCTTTTTTTATGATTATGCAGATTTTAGCAACAAATTACAATAAATATTTTCTAGTTATTAAACTATAGAATGGTTATGCTTTATGATATGGTCCATGAATTTAACTCAGAAAAAACTATCAAATCATTCACATTACAGGTAAAATACAATACTCCATCACTGCTGTATGGGCCTCTCAGAGAATATCAAAAGATTGGGCTGGATTGGCTAGCAAAGCTGTACAGGAAGAATCTCAATGGCATTCTGGCAGATGAGGCTGGGCTTGGAAAAACAGTGCAAATTATCGCCTTTTTTGCCCACTTGGCTTGTAATGAAGGTAAGTTCATTTGCCTAACAATTTTAGACAGGTACTGGGCCAGCATTATCTTTGTGAATTGTAGCCTAGGGTCACGTTTTTTTCTGCAGAACCGTATCAGACTTTAGTTGATGCACAGAGTAAGATTATGCCAGAAAAACTTTCTTAGATTGTGTGACATAGGGGTGCCTTCTTATCAAGTATACTGTTTGATCAATCTGCTGTTACCTTCTAGGTGACAAAATTCTTCTGAAGCCTAGTTTTATTAATATAAAAAAGCCTTACAAATTGTTTAATGACCAGATGGCCACAGATGGTTAAATTCAAGGAGTAAATATGAACAATTGGGCAAGTGTGTCTTGTATATCATCTCAGATATTATTAATAGTATTGTACTGAGGATGGTTTAAGAATATAAGTAAGGCAAAGCTTGTTGTGGAGGTAGTATCTCGTATTCAAGCAGTTGATGTAGTTGACGGAAAAATAGATACTAGGTACACAAGGGGTACTTGAGGTCTGAAAAATAATAAAGAATAGATTAGTCATTAAAATACCTCTGTTGTTATTTGATCTAACTTTTAATGATGAATTTAGCACACTGCACTTAAAAATCAGAGGAGAATATAAGCCACATGAGTTGTCAGGAGTCTCTTTCTACTGTTAACTGCTATGTTTCGCCTTCTGTAGGTAATTGGGGCCCTCACCTTGTTGTTGTACGGAGCTGTAACATACTGAAATGGGAGCTGGAATTGAAACGCTGGTGCCCAGGCTTGAAAATACTTCTCTACTTTGGCAGCCAAAGGGAACTTAGGGCAAAAAGACAGGTACTGTATTTTGCAACTCTTTCACTGTTGTATTTAGCATTTTAGATGGCAAGATCTTTAACCTGCATTTATCTGTATGTTCCTTACATCCTGATGGGATATGAGAAGTTTTTAACACTACAAGTTGGTTTACAAAGAGATTCACACCTAACGGTTCTAGATTTTCAAAGGCATTTTTAGAACTCCGTGGTATTGAGCAATATGTGCAATACTTAACCTGCTTTCTGAACTGACTGTAATTCAAAGGCCAAGACTGTCCTTTAGAACGCTCTGGGTCATAGCATCTTTCTGTTCTTAGTGAAGAAATAGCTGGCTGTAAGATACCTGAGAGTTCTGCCTTAATTTTTCTGTCTCATCCTCTCTTTCCTTTTTGTAGGAATGGACAGAACCCAACAGCTTCAATGTGTGTATCACTTCCTACAAACAGCTGTTCAAAGGCCACCCAGCGTTTATGAAAATGCGATGGAAATACTTAATAGTAGATGAGATGCAACAAATAAAGAACATGACTGAGAAACACTGGGAGGCACTTTTCAGTCTCCGCAGGTATGGAGCAGAAAATCGTTTTCCTGCTGGCAGTGGGTTTTTCTCTCTTCATGTCACACAGTTCTCTCAACAGAAAACTGAGAAAAAACCCTCTTGATTTGGTCTGCCCAAATTCTTGTGCAACATGCACTTGCAGAGGTGCCTTCAGTTGAAACAATTAGGATTCAGAGACATGGTCAGGATGTTTCTGTTGCCACTGTCATAACACTGTAACTCTTCTTTGCTGATACTCTGTGGTCCCAAACAGATCTCCTTGTGTGTTCTGATACTCTGCAGTGAGGAAGTTAGTTTGGTGGTATATTCAAGACTAAAAAGATAATTTATCCTAGATTTAATTTTATTAGCAGTACTTATTTCCTCTGTGTATCTGACAAACCTAAAGCTACACTAAAGTATTTTTGAATATTGGTGCCCTTTTCATAATGATACTAACTAAATGCTGTATCATTTAAAAATCTTCTTTTATTATTCACAGCCAGCATCGTTTGCTTCTGATAGACACTCCTTTGCATAACACATTGATGGAGTTGTGGACCATGGTACATTTTCTGATTCCGGGAATTTCCAGACCTTATCTAGATTTTCCAGTAAAAGCAGCTAATGAGGAGAACCAGGATTATTGCCATAAACTGGTCATCAGGTTACACAGAGTATGTTGTAATTTTTTCTCATCTGTCCTACTACAGTAGTTAAGCTGTTGGGGGCGGGGGGGGGAAAGGAAGAAATGAAAAGATGTGGTTCAGCTTGAAATTTCTGGCCTTTCTTAACACTTTGTTCAGTTCAGACAGAAGGCCCTGCTGAAAGCAGGGGTTTCTGCTACTGGAATAGTATGGAGTTTTCTTTTAAAAAAATAATACAAGGCTCAGATTTTGAAGCATAACATTCAGAAATTAAAGAACAAATTAACGCCTATACAACTGTACATAGCAATATGATTATATATGGCATATGAGGTTTATCACATCAAATGTATTAGGTGTGAATAGGTTTAGCTTCCTGTTGTAAAACTGCATCTTTGAAGTGAGAAGTTTTTTTCCCCTCAATTATGAAATATTTCAGATGATTCAGCCATTTATTTTGCGAAGATCAAAGAGAGACGTTGAAAAGCAGCTAACAAAGAAATATGAACATGTGCTAAAGTGTCGTCTTTCTAGCCGACAAAAAGCTATGTACGAAGATGTCATATTACAACCAGGGTAAGTAGTTAAAACAGTAAATAAAACATGCTGTCGTTTTTGGTGCTTAAGCAAGATGATAAATGATTGTCACGGTTGGAAGTGTTTTAGTGTTTTTCTGAAATTTTCCACTGTGACCAGTGAATAGAATGTGATTACATTGTAAACTAAAATTACAGGCAAGTGATGCTATGGGCCTAGTGGAAAATACGCATTTACCTCTGGAACCTAAAAATCAAGTTGTAATGGTCAGGTTTGCTGTGCTATTTTCATTTAAGATTTGTCTCTAATGAGTGGTTCTTTATTTCTTAAAGGCCAAAGTGTTTCTCCTTGCACCCATCCATTTACCTGTGTGGTGGTATCAAGTGGTTATTGATAGGTGCAGGGGTGAAACAGAAACAAAGCAGGTAGAGGGTAGGGAGGTGGTTAGGTCGTATTTGACTGTAAGGTAGCACTGGTCCTTAGGTTTCATGTTTCCAAATTTATATTTGGTACAGTGCTACTTAAAATGCTCTAGAAAGACCTAGGTAAAATCTAAGCTTGTTTTAAGACTTTTGCATAACATACTGCATTGCACATTCTCACCTTGGTGGTTTGGGGACATCTCCATAAAAGCTATACTTAAATTAATGTATTTCTGTATAAATTATTTGGTAGAACCCAAGAAGCCCTCAAAAGTGGACATTTCATCAGTGTCCTGCATGTCCTGATGCAGTTGCAACGGATTTGTAATCACCCTGATCTGATAAACCCTCGGCTTTCAAGTACCTCTTATGTATCAGAAACACTGGAATACAGAACTGCGTCTCTGGTACTGAGTGCCCTAGAAAGGGATATTTGGAAGGTGAGTAGAAGAGTAAACTGTTTTTTTTTCTCTTAGTGCCCTTGTTGAATTTCAGTACTTAATATTGTTTCTTATACGTCATAAGTCTACCCGAAGTTTATAAATAGAAAGAATTCACTATTCTGTAACTGTGCCTACCAAGTGCGTACTTACTGCATCTCTTTTTTGTAATAGTAGTTTGAACTTTTCAAGTGGTTTGTAATCAGTAATTTTTCATGAACTACTTGGTCAAAGAGAAATTAGCTTTGCTTTCATCATACTCATGTTTGCAGTAATTTTCCAGCACTGAAAACACTCTGGGTAGCACAGTGCTTATTTATGACATTCTGTAATTTTCTTTCTGCTTTCAGTAGCTAAAGGAGAGCAAGACTTATCACATAAGAGTGAACATTGATTCAGTGACTAAATTAGTACACTCCTGTCAATCCATTTGAAGTACCACTATTTGTGTTATCATTAAAGAAGTGATCCCCCTCTTTGAGATTATCAAAGGAAATGCATTAGAGAGAAGCACGAGTAATGGAGCAGATGAGATGATCTTTTTGGCTGATCTTGTTTCCGTCCTTCATATTTTTCTACTAAATTATATGTGTACCTTTATAGTTTGGCATTTTTGCCCAATAGTTAACAAACACCTTCTAAGAGTTCTACTTAATTCTTTGGAAGTTATGGTATATGAAGAATTGTTAAATGTGCCTTGCTTTGATTTCCATAACTGGCTAATGATTTCAAGTCTTTTTCTTCTGACGCTGATGCTTAAAATGGGACTATCAGTTTGAGATATATTTCCAAGGTTTCTAGACAGTTTTGGCTAATAATTAATAGTTTACTTTTTAAACTTACAGCATTTATTTCAAGTTAAAAAGTAAAATATAGAAAATGAATTCAGCATAGAACATAGAGATGATTTAACTGTTTGGGTCATCACATAAAACAAACCTTATTTTACAATATCCCTAGGAGTCAGACCTGTCTCTTTTTGATCTCATTGGAATGGAAAACAAAATGACTCATTATGAAGCACAAATGTTGCCAAAACAAAAGGTTACTAGAAAGTTGATTGAAGAAATCTACAGCTCCCCTCCACCACCAGCTAGGCCCAACCCAGTGAAGCTCAAACCAAGCAGGTATGTACAACTGCCCTCCTTTTAAGCTAGAATTACAGGAGGAAAATGGAGTTCTGTTGCTATATTTACAGAGTTCTGTCTGCATCTCTGGTAATGTGATTCACACAAAACCTCAGACTTGACTTTGCATTTTATTATTCTGTTGCTTTCTTGTTTACCCTGGAAAATAAGGATTCTATTTTAATAGTTTTTTGAGGCATACAATTCTATTTGAAGCTTGTTTATGGATTTCCCATAGTTTTTACTTCACCAGCAAATGAATTTTATTCTTGGTGTCCTTGTTTATGGCAAGTGAGTGTTGTTTTGCAAAATCAGCGTGGAGATAATGCTTCAAGACTAAGCTGGGCCTACAGTGTTAGCTGTGTTTGCAGTGTTGTAAGAGACATAGGAAGTTTTACAGCAGTAAATTTTTTAAGAGTATTTCTCTCCTGGCGAAGCAGTGGTTTCAGAGTAATGTGGAACTGTTTTTTTGATGCAAAGGGGCTGCCTGATGACCTGCCGGCATGTTGATGTCTCTCTGGAAATGATAAGAGAGCACCGTTCTTTTTCCCGATGTTGGGCTAGACTCTTTAAGCTGTTTGCTGTAATTCTGATTCATCCTGCATTAAACTGCATGCATGGCAATGAAAGTTTTCTTCTTTCCTGGACTTAGCAAAATGACTTTACAGAGTGTCCACACATGAAGTTTGCTGAAGTGATAAGTCTTGCCAGCTTCAGCCATCTGTGAGAAAGAGAGTAGCATCTGATATGATCAGTTTATAGTCTCCTCGGGTGAAGAGTTTATTTTTAAAGGCCAGACTGTGATCTTCCTGTAGACTTCGACTTTTCATACTCTTTTCAGGTTGTTTCAACCCGTTCAGTACGGTCAGAAACCTGAGGGCAGGACCGTAGTTTTCCCAAGCACTCAAGTACAACGCACGGTGACCACAGCAACCGTAACTCAACAGGGACAAGTACGAGGAAGATCACCCATAGCTACAGTGTCTTCAAATCAAGGTAAGAGAGTTAGTGCTAGGTTGGTTACCTGAGCCCCTGCATAGACGGGTACAAGTTAGTCTGTTAATAGAGCTCCTTCTCCCTCTAGCTTAATGGTCTAGAATACTAGTGGCTTAAAAATACCAACAGATTAATTGCCAGTAAATTTCCCCACTAGTCTCTACTGTATGATCTATCTGCCAGTATAAAGCAAAACTAAGCTTTGTGTAACCTAACTGTTAGCATATGAAGTAAATATGGCCCAGTTGGTATTTAAACCCTGATCACGTGTAATGTTCTGTCAAAGACGGGAGTTTACAGTGCTTTTGTGTATTTATTTAACCTTTAAACAATGCTTTCCAAATATATAATGTTGTAAAAATAGGATGGAGTAAAAGGTGCGGATAGAAATCCCAGTCTGTAAGGACAAGCCGTTCCTGTAGCCATTTTAATATCCTGTTGGAAGGTTTCTTTTTAATGCAGGTTGTTTAAAAGAGTGGAGTTAAAACCTCTAACAGCTTGCACAAACAACCCTTATTGATTGCAGCCGCAGCAGCACAGTTTCAGACAACTCAGGCTTCCACCAGTGCTCCAAGACACCAGCCCGCAGCGACCTTCACCACAGCAACTAGCACAGCCAACCCTGTGAAACCGCGGGGCCAGACCTCTGCGCAGGCCTCTCAGCTAGGCCAGGCTCAGCCACAGGCCCCCTCGCACACCATCCAACAGAGTGTGCTGCCTCAGAGGCTGGTACTGACCTCTCAGGCCCAGGCACGGTTGCCTAGTAAGTGGCCTCCCCTTTCAAGGTTTCTCCCACCTTTGTACTACAATGAGGTTAAGTTACTAGGCACCCTAAAATGTGTACAGAATCGTTGTTTTTTTTTCACTCTTCTGATTAGCCTTGCTCAGTATGTTGCTTATGACCAAGGAAAATCGAAAATTGGATAAGAAACAATAGAATTGCTGTGGACATACATTAGCGGTGTCAACTTAATCTCCTATTTCTGCATGTTTCTTCTGCTGGCAAGACTTCCTTCAGACCAAATGTTTTAGCTCTGTCCTAATTATTCCTTTCATATTAAACACTAATCCATCTGCTAAAGGCCTCTCTCGCAGAGAGGAACGTCGCGACTGTTAGGCAGAGAAAAGCGATGAGGCTTTGCTTTAAGGTTGTATGTGCACTGCCTATTAGCATGTGTATAGAGTACTGAGCACTGATGTATTAATTTTATCTCTGGGGTAATGCACTGCCTTTACAAAAGCTAAATTTTCTCGCCAGTGTTTTCTCAATATCATAAAACTTAATGCTTAAATGCCTCTAACCTTTCTGCATTTAAATCACAAAAAGCTTGGTCCTTGTCACTTTAAAGCTTTTTGATTTGTCTAAGTGCAGATCGCTTAATATAAATCCTGTTTCATCAGCAAATTTCAGGCCATTTCAAATGTGTATTTACAGTGCCACATGGGTGAATATTTTTGCCTCTTCCTTAAACCTTCCTTCGTGCTCTTGAAAAGGCAGTGAAAATCTATACTTAATGTCTATACTCGTTCTGTTACAAAGTGTCACATGAGTTTTCAGGTAGCTCTTAACTTTTTTGCTAATGAAAGTGATAACTTCTAAAATGTTGATGTTCTTACCCTTTCAACAATCAGCTTTTTTCCAGTTTGTCCAACAAATATAGAAAGCAATACCTGCTTAACTTTTATATGACACTTTTGATGCACTAAGTATAATTATGCATGGAAGGCGCTTCAGCACCAGTTTACTAACCAAAACTTAGAATTGTGAATATTGAACAACCCACCTCCCACTTTGTTTTTTCTTAATGCCTGTTTCCCTCCTTAACAGGTGGTGAGGTAGTAAAAATAGCCCAGCTGGCTTCTATAGCAGGAGCACAAGGCAGAATCGCTCAGCCAGAGACCCCTGTAACACTGCAGTTCCAAGGGAACAAGTTCACTTTATCACATAGTCAACTTCGCCAGCTCACTGCAGGGCAACCCTTGCAGTTACAAGGTACTTATTTCAAAACAGGGAGTTCTCCATTATTTAGAGTGCTCATGTTTTGATATGGGCAGCACGTTCCTTGTTGCTATATGTTAAGGAGGTTTTTCCATCCCCACTGCTTGTACTGTTCTGCTCTACCTATTTTCTCTGTGAGACAGAGATAACAAGGTAGCTCTGTTTTGAAAAATAAATGCCTATCAAATGAAAGACACGGTTGCTTTCTTTTTCTGTATTGTTTTTCAAGATTTTATTATTGAATTTGTTTTCCCATGTATGCAATATAGCTAAAGTAAGGTGAGGCATTATTTCAGATAAACATCCTGATGAGCAGAAACAGACAAAACTGAGGATGTTCTTGGTTTGTTCTGAAATGGTGTAAATAATACTTAAAGATTGGTGTGCCTCTGAATTTTAACCCAACTGTTACCCTGACCTGAATGCTCTGCCTACAATACATTTTACTCTGAAGTTTCCAAATTTCCCTTGCTGGTGGTATGTGTGTTGCCAAATTCAGGAGAACCTGGACATCTTGGTTATCTGTGGCCAACAAAATAAATAGAGGGAATGCTAAGTGAGAATTTTTTGGTTGATTTGGATTTCATCTGAATTCCATATAAAATACCTAGATTAAGAATGATACCCCTATGACATGAAACTCCTCTTTAACTGTGAAGACTGAGGTGTTTCCCTCCTGTCGGATATTATGCAACTTTAAATCAGATTGGTGTAATGAACTTGTCTGGGAAAATTTAACATAGTTTGAGGCAGTAACGATCAGTTTGTAACAGTAGTATCTTTTGCTAGAGAACACTATTTATTCTTTTCCATTCTATCCAGCCTAATTTTTTTTAAATCCTCCATTGCAGGAAGTGTTCTTCAGATTGTTTCAGCACCTGGTCAGCAGTATTTGAGACCTCAGGGTCCAGTTGTCATGCAAACGGTTTCCCAAGCGGGAACTGTTCAGAATGCTCTGAATGCTTTAGGAAACCAACATCAAGCAGGTGTCCCAACTTCCACAGCAGTGACACAGCAAGGTAGGTTTTCTAGCCTGAAGAAATGTCTCTATCCAAACATTCAATTACTAAAATCACACTGATATAAAACTCCAAATGGTTATAGATCATAATTCTGTAAGGTGAGTTCAGAAGCAGGTAAACTATGAGACAAATCCTTCTGATTTGTGTCTGATGTGTACTGGAATTTTAGATAATTTTTTAGTACAAACTTGGGAGAGTTTGCAACTGTATTAAATATACAGAATTTTTTTAACCCGTTGTGTCTTAGGTCAAATTTTTGTGGGAAGAAGTGTTTGAAATACTTTGTTACTTTTTTCAAAGAAAGGTCAGGATGAATATTTTTTATACTGATAGAGAATGTCCAGCAATCCTCTCAATTTTTCTACATTGATTTTGTTTTTATCTAATTTTCTTTGCTTCTCGATCTAATCAAGCTACTGTTTTCCCTTTCCCTCTGCAAATACTGCTTAGGTGTTTGGTGCCTTGCTGCAAATGTGATCAGTTCCTTGCTTAAAAACATGATCAAGATGTTGATCAAAAAACAATAGAGAAATTGCTGTCTAGGATGCATTTACAACGAAACAGCAGATTGTTAAATGATGATAAATGCAATGCTAGGAGTTCGTTCCCTGGAAGTGGCCATCTGCTGTAATTTTCTCTAGATATAAACCATTCCCTCAAAACAGACTGTTTACTGCTCCTTTTTGATGTATTAATGTGCCCTTGAAGTTCATATTTTGACTTTCTGAAGAGTAAACATCTCATCATAAAAAGGGAGAGGAAGCTTCAACAGCCTCCCAGTTGTTGGGAGGTAAAGGATTTCTGTCATATTTTGGAAGATCTGTGGCTCAAATGTTTCACCCTCCAGCTCTGATTACATTACAGGTACTCCTAATATGGCCACAGTTCAGAATGAAAATTGATGTAAGATTTCTACAAAAACTCATGCATCTTACTACTGTCATGATGGTGAAAAGAGAGCTCTGTGAAAAGCAATAACTACTAAAGTACTGTTTCCAATTGATAAAAGAAAACATTATTATTATTTTTGCTGTTCATCTTTGGAGGAAGATGTAAAGTGTATTAAAAATACTTATTTTTACTTTCTGCATTTTGGAAATTCAGAATTATGCCAAATAAATTCCATTGCTTTGGGTGATTGGAAACTGTAATTGCTGGGCTCATGTGTAGCTTTGTAGTAAAATTGGATTTATAATGGCTATCTGTATTAGCTTGTTTTTAATAAAAATGCAGAAAGGCAAAGCTTAAACTTCCGCATACTCCTTGGAGTCTGTTAATTTAAAGACTAGCACCTGCTTGTTAACTTGAATGCGGTTCTTCATGGGTGTATTGACTCGCCACTAAGTACAGTTTCACAGTGACTAGTGGAGGTTGTGCTGCTTTTCTAGTACAAATAATCAGTGCTGATGAGCAATGCATTCTGGCTGAGATAGAAACCTATGTATCTTATCAAGAAAATAACTGCTACACGGTGTCTATAGTCTGCTAGTACATGAAGGGTATTACTGTAGTTTTGATTAGTTTACTTGTGTGTAATGGTCTTATAGTTTTGTTAGCTGTCAGGGAAAATATCTCCTAGCAGTTGAATTCACAAGAATGCTACTGTGAGATTCCATCATATAGTTTCATCAGTTTGTAAATATACTGAATTCATATGTTTTGTGAAAAATCTTAGATGATTTGTTTAAGATAAATTAGAATAATCTCTTCCCTGCCCATGGCAGGGGGGTTGGAACTAGATGATCTTGAAGGTCCCCTCCAACCCAAGCCGTTCTATGATTCTGTGATTTAGAGCATAACTTCTAAATATTAATACCTATTGTGCTATACATGACATTTTGAATAAACTACAAATGCAGCAGTTCTGGTGCAAAGCAAAGTAAAATTCCATTGATCTATCTTGGATTTTTGTGAAAACAGTTAGTGTAAATATCTTTCAGACATCTGATGTGTAACAAAGTACAAATTTGCAATACCCAATGGACATTTAGACTAAAAATTTGTCTGCAATTATGATGTGTTACAGCTATGAAATGTCTACTTATTGAAAATAATAAATGAAACCAGTCTTCAGAAGAATAAATATATAAACACAAGGTTTATCCTCAGTTTGTATTCCAGGTAGAACTGCAGTTACTAATTTGTCATCACCTGGTGACATGGGATCAGTGTTAAAACCAGCACCTACACATGGACAATCGCAGGTACTTCATTTTTATTTTCTTATGCAAACAGAACTTCTCAGGATTGTTACTAAGTCCATGTAGTAGTTGGAAGCTATAATTTACAAAGTTGGAATTAATTAGGAACTTTGATGATTACAGAGTAGGTAAAACCCCCAACTTTTGTCAGTGTTTCAGATGAAAATGCATCAGATCTGTCAACCTATAATCCATAGTTTAAAATAAATTCTGGTGTATAAAAGCAGCTAACAACTTTCTGGTGCTATGATAGCAGACAGGTTCTTGTAACTGTAATATATCATAATTATGTAGTAATGCATAAGTAAAGGGAAATTGTAAGATTTTCTGGGTGTTTTGAACACAAAGGCAATGGGGCAGATTTTTATAGATTTTAAATCGTAACCAGTTTTTAGAAAAGATAATCAAGCAACCTATAAAGCATAGGGAAACGTCAAGTATATGTTAAACTGTGCAAGAACCTGCACCTTATCAGTATTAGTGTGTTAATTGAAATACCCTAAATATAAATGATTTTGTTTTGTTTCCAAAACTATGAAAATGTACTTTTAAAAAAGCAAGAAGATACTCAACTAAGAATTGACTCTTTAATATGAATTGAATTTAGCTGTAGTCTTCAAATTTTATCCAAAATTTACACCTTCTGTGATTGGTCTACATAGGTGTTATAATCTGGGATGTTGGCATAAAGCACACAGTGCTCTGATCTTGATAGCTTCATTCTAAAGAAACTCAAATTCCTAAGTGATTCTGATGAGCAGCAAATGTTTGTTTTTTTTTTTTCAACTTTTCTTGGCAAAGGAAACATATGAAGAAAAGAACCGGCTTTTGAAGGAGCGCCTGGACAGAATATTTTCTGGCAATGAGCGACGTTGTTCACGGGCCCCAATGTACGGCAGAGACTTGCTGAGTGTTTGTTCTTTGACTGGTGAAAGAAGGCCCTCTCAGCTGTCTTCCAGTGAAGACAACAGTTGGAGGTGGGCTGGCTTTGTGAACTGTTGCCTTTCTTCAAGTGCCTCTGGAAGCCCAAGTAACCCATTGCAAGAAATGATCCTGACTTCAGTTCAGCAACAAGAATCTCTAAAGCATGTTGTTAACAGGTAATGTGTGACTCTGCCTAGTGAGCCTTTAATACATTTGGTTATTTCTTAAACACTCCTTTTCAAAAAAGCTTTAAAACTTTGTTTCTGTCCCTGAGCTTGTTTGGTTTAGACTGATTTGTTTAGTAGTAAATGATGTGCAGTATGAACATAAAAATAACAACCACTTCTGTTTCTTTTAGAATCTTTATAGTAAAGAGTTTTCAGTGCTTCATTCCTAATTTCAAGCCCAAATTCAGTTGACCATACTTAAGCTTACATTCTTATGCTTTGAATTTACTTCCGAGTAGGTACCTCTTAGAGCCAACCAACAAGAGTTAAGACACAGAGATGTAGGCAGAAGCTAATTTAGTTAAAGCTGACATTTAGTGGATTGTGTGCAGAGCGATAGCTGCAGTTTTCTAGAAACATGAAATGCAATTAGAAGAACTCAAACTTTTTTTAATTGCTTTTAGTAAGTTTGGTATGGTGGGTGTTTCTTGTGTTTGAGCTCCAGTGACTGAATGCAGTGGTCACAGTGCAAACACCTTAACACAGGCTGTCATCAAAGCAGACAAAATAAAACAAAAAGATAAAGGGAGATAGAGAATATTAACACTTTGAAGGTATGCAACACTTACTAAGTCACTTTATTAAAAGTGGTTAGATAGTAGTGTAAAATTACATGGTTGACAGGCTGAAAATTATTGCTGTAGTTGATAATTTTGTATGTAACTTGTAAAACTGATATTCCCTTCTTTTGATGCTTTTCACAGGGCTCTCTTTGTATTGCCAGCTGCAGTTGCTGCTCCCCCATGTTTGTATGTAGCAAATCCTCCCCCTTCATATAGTCACAGATTGAAACTCCTTAAGCACAGTCTTAAGCAGAAGGCAGCTCCACACTTGCATCAGTTGCAACAGATTACAACTCCTCACTTGCTACAGTTCCCTGACCTCCGGCTGGTGCAGTATGACTCAGGTAAAGGGGGACATTTGGTGATAATATTTCAGTAATTTCCTGTTTCACAGGAATGGAATTTCTACATAAAACCATTATTGGTTTTGTTGTTTGAAATATAGGAAAATTAGAAGCTCTTGCTGTCTTGCTTCAAAAGTTGAAATCTGAAGGGCGCCGAGTGCTGATTTTGTCACAGATGATTCTGATGTTGGACATACTGGAATTGTTTCTGAATTTCCATTTCCTCACATTTGTGAGGATTGATGAATATGCTAACCATGAACAACGGCAGGTAAGTTTGCCCTAATGGTTGTCCACTGGTACAGCAATATGTGCTGCTCAGGCTTTTATACGCTGCAGCAGGAGAAGGAAATTTGCTTTGTTTCTTCTCATTTTGAAACACTTGACTTGTTTTTGTCTGGTTTTTATTAGGCTATAGTGAATTTGGTTTGGTATTTTATTTTGATATATAGTTTATTTACTCCTTGCTTTTATTCCATTTATGTAGGAGCTGATGAAAATTTTCAACAGAGACAAGCGCATTTTCTGTGCCATCCTTTCCTCTCACAGTCGTTCCACTGGAGTCAATCTTGTTGAGGCAGACACTGTTGTGTTCTATGACAATGATCTAAACCCAGTGATGGATGCAAAAGCTCAGGAATGGTGTGACAGAATTGGGAGATGTAAAGATATCCATATATACAGGTGATGGTTACAGATCAATGACCGCTCTTTAACATGCTTTAATGTAAGGTTAATTCAGATAGTGCTACTCTGTATGATCTGAAATAAAGTGGAAACAGTGCTGAAAACTTCATCTCACTTCAATAAAAATGATGCCAGGTTATCGTATGAAAATGTGGTCTGTCTTAATACCAAATGTAATGAATGAATCATACCTGCGTGGTTTTTGTGTGTTAGTTTACATGGAATTTTTTAAGTGAGGTGGGTTTTTATTTTTTTTTTTTATTTTTTTTTTTTTAAATTACACTAATTTTTAAAAGAAAGCTTTAAACTAGAGGTGGTAGTATGTGTTTTGTTCTGGGCCTGTACCAGAACTAAAAAAAAACCCCACAAACCACCACATTTTAAGAGTTCAGTGTTACTCTCTAAGGGCAATTTCTCTTTTTGTTTCTGAAAGTTGTTTTGGAAATGACTTAACAAATTTCTGTTCTTTTCTTTTTCCTTTTTTTTTTTTTAGGCTTGTCAGTGGTAATTCTGTAGAAGAGAAGCTTTTGAAAAACGGCACAAAGGACTTGATCAGAGAAGTAGCTGCTCAGGGAAATGACTATTCAATGGCCTTTTTAACACAGGTAAGTTAGTATTCAAAATATGTTCAAACACCTGTGTTGCAGTGTTTAATAAATTCAAGCATCTGTGTTGGAGTGTTTAATAACAGTTTAGTAGAAATCTGTTTGGACTAGAATTGATAGGTAAGCAGATTTCATGATTGCTTGAACTCTAGGTGTTAGGGCCACATTCTCTCAAATACTGTCCATCTGCTTTTGTTCTGTTACTTGCACAGTGATGCACAGGCATCATCTATGTGACTTAATATATTCTGTTTTCTTGCACCCTGCTGCAAAATTCTGCAGAGCTTGTAAGGGTGAAGGTTTCAACAACTTTAAAAATGCGAAATACAAAGTTCGGGTAGTTAGTGAGATAGGCTCTCAATTGCTGCTTTGAAGATGCAGAAGACAGTGACTGCACTGATGAAGCTAGTCCATCTTCTTCTGGCACTCCCAATATGGTAGTGCAGGATGAGACAGTGTGTATTTCTGACTTCCCTATAAATGAACTGTTAACACTTTATTCTACTCTGTAGTCCTACAGGAGAAAGTTACAGAGCAGAAAATGGACAATTTTCCAGAAATAATAGATAGAGGTTTATTTTTTCTTTAGTCAGTCCATAGTTTATAAGGTCACTTGAACCTGAGCTAACTCAAAATTATATAAAAAAATAGAATGGTCCCGAAAGCTGAATGTACTTCTCTTTTTTTTTTCTTCTGCTTACCAAGCAAACGATTCAGGAATTGTTTGAGGTTCATTCTCCTATGGAGGATTCTGGATTTAGAGTGAAAGCAGAAGAATTTGTAGTACTTTCTCAAGAGCCATCTCCAGCTGAAAATATTTCACCTAAAGTTGCAAGACCATTCATAGAGGTAATTATTAATACATACATTAAAAGTACAGCTGTGAAACATTAGTATTAAACAGCTGCCTTACCTTTTTTTATCTGGGTAAATTCTGTCAATCTCTTTTGCTGGTAGTTTTATGTTGTTTTGTCATTTTCCTTGTAACAAAACTTCCAAAAGATCACAGTTGAGTTGTATACTTTCTGGGGACTCTTTTCTTTTACCTCAGCAGAGACTTATTCCAGAAATTTGTGTTGGATTTCAGTGAACTTTTTATGGGGTTTCTTTATTTTTAAAATACATCTTTCTGAAAGGCCCTCAACAGTATTGAACAAGAGGATGAGGAGTCAAATGATCGTGCACAAGAAATAGGACCCGAGTCAAGCATTGAACCTTTAATCTCAGAGCTCTGCGAGACAAAATACAATGAAGAGCCCTCACAGCTGCAGGAGTTAGTTGCTGTTGTGGATCAGGTACCATGACTTTCCATGATTATTTGGTTAAAAAGTAATGTTTAGTTCAAATATTTCAATTTCTTTGCAGTCTGGCCTTAAAGCAACTTTGTTGTCTATGGGATTGATACTCCCATTAAATGGATGGGAGACGTCCTACTGACTTAAGATGTTAAGCCATTAGAGGGGGAGATCAGTTTTAAGGAGAGCTTTGATACACTCTCCTTCAGTTAACTTTTATTATCCTCAATACTAACTTCTTTTTTACTTGATACGTTCTCTCAGCTTACTCCAATTGAGAAGTATGCTATGAATTATTTAGAGCTCTTCCACGTTTCAGTTGATGAGAATGAGCCACGGTTGAATGAGGTAAAACAACAAATCTTTCTTTTCCATGTTGTTCTGGCACAGTATGTGCAAGCAGGGTTATATTTTTCAATGTGAAGTGGAAGTTTCTCCAATGACAGGGAATAGATTGTAGGCACTTTTGTGATCTTCTCTTGCTGTACTTTATGAACACTGGAATGCCTTACACAGAGCTTATTATTTTGGGATTCTCTTGGTTTAAGCAGGTGTCAGTTCTTAATTTCTTTTTTATAAGATGGGAATGACATTCTTCAGAACAGCTCAGCAAATATTTGTTGTACTCCATTGATAGTGGGGGAAAAAATTTCATTAATTTCAGTGAGCCTGCTTTTTTGGGTAAAGGAGCTGTGTTCTGGTTGTCTTGGTTGTTTAACTGAAATTCTGAGTTTGCTTTATTGTGAGGATTTAAAGAGCCTCAACAGAGACCAGAAAAATCTCTTCTAAATGATTGTGAATATATCCGTTAAGAAATTGCTGTAAGATTTCTGTGCCTGAAAACGTCAAAGTTCAAGGAGTTTGTCCATAAAATACAAATTGATGCATTTTAATCCAGTGTCTGTTACTGCATAAAGTTTATAAGGAGTCTGACTTTCATCTAGATGGAATTGAAAACTGCAAAGAAAGCATGGGAAGTCCAGCATATGAAGGAGTTAAAGGAAAAAGAGCAAAAAATGCTTTGGGAGGATGAAGAGGAACTTCTAACCTACACTCGGGAGGATGCATACAACAAAGTAATTCCTGATTAGTCTTGTTTTTCTTAATAGTTTATTTATTAAGAGTTATTCTGAAGACCTTTTCCTTCAGGGTTCAGTTGGATCATTTGAACTGTATTCTCTTTTTGCTGTGTAGGAATATGTCTATGAAGGTCCAGATGGACAAACCGAAATAATGCCAGTAAGTAAAAGTAACACCAGGCAGCCTAAACAGGCTTTTAATTTTTTGAAACATAAAGATCAGTGGAGAGTTAATATTGCAGTAACTACAAATTTTGTTCTGTGTAGCTTTGGACTCCTCCCACTCCACCTCAGGATGACAATGATATCTACATAGATTCTGTTATGTGCCTGATGTATGATACCACGCCTATTCCAGAATCAAAGTTGCCTCCAGTGTATGTCAGGAAGGAACGTAAACGACACAAAACAGATCCATCTGGTAAGTGTTTCTTCAAAACTGTTCTGAGATTTATTGCTGAAAGTTAAAAAAAATCAAGGGATTTTTTATACCTCCTACATGTCTGGTCCAGTAAAGATAAATCTGCAGGTTTGAAGAGATGAAAATTCTTGTCTCACCATGGTCTTGAAGCAATAGATTCACTGGAAGCCTCAGTTCTTACATTGTGTCTTTCTATATAGACGTATAGGTGTTTTTAAAAGGACAATTTTAGAAAATGGGCATTCTACTATGTGAGTTAGGAAAAGGCTGATCTTTATACCAGGCTTTGTTTAGTTACTGACGGTACGCTTTTAAGAGGCAGTGGGGAATAGTCTGTACACATGTAGGAGCATTTTGCAGCTATAAGTAGCAGAAGAATCAAAGAATGGTAGTAACTATTTACCAAGAATTTTTTTTCAATTTTTTTTTCTTAGCTGCAGGTAGGAAGAAAAAGCAACGTCACGGAGAGACAGTTATTCCACCTCGTTCACTTTTTGATCGAGCAACTCCAGGAATGTTGAAAATGCGCCGAGAGGGCAAAGAGCAAAAGAAAAACATCTTGTTGAAACAACAAACACAGTTTGCAAAGCCTTTGCCAACTCTTGTCAAACCAGCTGCTGAGGCTGGACAGGATAACCCAGAGTGGTTGATCAGTGAAGACTGGGCACTTCTGCAGGTCAGATGATACCTTCACTTTCTGCTGTTATTATTTATTGTATTTTGGCTTCTAATTTCAGAAATGGCTTTCTGCACTTTATCTCTTCAAGGTTATTTCTAATTCTTAATGGCTAGTTTGGCATTTTGCTCAGAACAGATTGCCTATCATTTTTGTCCCTCTAAGGATAAATTAAAGGTTAAATTACAAAATGCATGATTAAGTCCTATTTTTGTTGTAGAGAACACTTACTATTATGTTCCAGATTAATTGTGCTGGCTGGACATTGGATAATGCAGCTAAGGTTCCCCCCACCTTTGAGAAGAGAGCAGCACTCGAATGGCAGCTCTCTGTTTCTCTTATACCAATCTCCAAGTGTTTTCTTGCATATCAGTCTGCATAATAGTATTTTATGCTTATTTATTCTCGGTGAATGTAGGTGAACATAGCCTGAGCCCTAGGCCGACTGTATCGTTGTAGTAATGGTGTGTGGACACATGGAGATAAGGGTAGGTTTGGAAGATTGGAATGATTTGTCTTCTGAAGCTTTTGTACCTTTATCTATTGTAGGCAGTGAAGCAGCTGCTGGAGCTTCCTTTAAATCTTGCTGTTGTATCGCCAGCACACACTCCCAATTGGGACCTTGTTAGTGATGTTGTTAACTCATGCAGCAGAGTCTATCGCTCACCAAAACAATGCCGAAACAGATATGAAAATGTCATTATTCCAAGGGAAGAAGGAAAGGTGAGTTTACATAGAATGATGCGTCTTTTTTTACCTTAAGTTTGTAGAGTTTTTTTTCCTTATCTCCGTAAACACTTGTTTTTTGTTAAATGTTTCAACAGTGTAAATAAATAACTTTTAAAAGATTATAAAATTATCCTCATCAGGATTTCCACTTATTTTATGTGATTTCTTTGAAAAGAAAAAGCACCTGAACAAAATCTTCCACAAAAGATCATCTAACTTTCCTTCTTATTTTACAGCTAATGTACGAAGCTAATCCTAAAAAGAAGACAAAAAGTATTTATAAGGTGTGCATTGGTATTCTTTCAAAATCAAATCTAGACACTGTGGTATTTAGCAGCAATGGAGGTGGGCAGATAATTCATATGAGATCCATGTTGAGTGTTACTTGAGTTCTGAAACATCAATTACAATTCCAAATTTATTTTTCCTTTCTTTGTTGATACAGTGGATTGACACCAGACTTCAGCTTTTGGATTTGATAGATAAATTTTAAATCATGCAAGAAGTTTGTGATTTCACTTAAACTGTAGTGGGTATTTTTCCACCTAACAACCACCATATAACTTATCCTGATTATTATGAGGGTACTTAAGATCTGTAAGAATGTACTTCATGCTAGAGTCTAAGTGGATTACAAATACATAGTGAATTTAATGCTTGAAGCACCTTTTAGTAAATGAGGATGATAGTACGCTACAGAAACAAAAATAAATTCCATGATTATAAACAGCTTCTTCCAAACCATACAGCAATTTAGTGACAGAACTGGGTAGAAAATCTAGAACTTCTGACTGTAGTCCCATGCTCTGGCTAATAAGCAGGTTTGTCCCTGACTGGCAGTTTCTACTTAGGAGAAGCCAAGTATTAGAATGGCATGGTGTGTTGGATGTTAACATAGCTTTGTTGGGAGAGCAGTGCAGTGATGGTTTTATTATATTATGTGTGCGCTATGCATAACTATAAACTAATGGGCTCTTGGTTTGGGTACTGAATTAAACTTGCAAAATCTAAACTAAAGCAAAGATTCTTTTTCAAATTAGAGTTTGCCATTTCGTATGTCCCCAAGTGCTGATGCCAGTGTGACCGTGAGAACTGCTCATTATTTTGCTCTTTCTTTATATATTTCCCATAGAGTTTTGTGTAACAGTAAGTTATCAGTGACACGAGGCAGAAACCAGTCTGTGATAGATATGTTGGAGTACGTTTTTAAATAATCTACAAGCGCACCATGTGTTTATACATAGACGAAATGCCATGTGGGTGTGTTTGCAATTGAACGTTGGGTTTTTTTCATTTTTTAGACTAAAAACAGTCGCCCACTTCGTACCAATCAGATCTATGCTCAAGATGAGGGTGCAACCCACACGCAACTTTATACTAATCATTTCGAGATGATGAAAATGATTGCAGGGAAAAGAAGTCCACCTATCAAACCTCTGTAAGTTTAACTGGGATCATTCGATCTCCCTGTTACCACAGATCTCCTGGAAACTGTGTTCTGAATTGCTTTCACAACCGAGAGTTATTTTACCCTGTCTTTCAAACTGCTGTTTTGTTTTTCTGTTCTTGATCTCTTTCCTTGCATCCTGGCCTTGTGTTACTGGAACACCTTCATATTTCATGTGTTTGGGTTAGCTTTTACTCACTGCATGAATTTGTTTTATGTGACTAAGAACAGAAGAGCACTCAGTTGGGGCTTTTTTAATCTACTTTATAAACTACACTTTCCATTTGCCTGAATCGTAAACATTTTGATGTCTATGCTGCTTAGTAGTACATTGTTTTCTACGTATATTCCTGCAGTAACTTTTTCTGTATTCATTTAATATTTACTCTGAGTCTTTCTTAAAATGTCTATCTGTGTGCAGGCTCCAGTACTGGTGGGAATATCATGAAAACTTCACCAAAACGGCAGCATCATCTGCTAAAACATGTGAAATTAAATATTGTTTTTAAGTTTTTTCTGTCTCCAGTAATACAGTTTTGCTCAATTTCAGACTTGGCATGAATCCTTTCCAGAAGAATCCAAAGCATGCATCAGTGCTTGCAGAAAGGTAGGCACTCTCTGTCTTAAAGGAGTTATGAATTGCATAGAAGTGCTTTTTTTCTTTTCCTTTTTACCTTTCAGTTACTTATTTTTAACGATTGTGTGCTCTGTCTTATCATTGTTTCTAGTGGAATCAACTATGATAAGCCACTTCCTCCAATTCAAGTTGCATCCCTCCGAGCGGAACGTATTGCAAAAGAGAAAAAGGTATGGTCTCCATCTCAGCTATACATATGACTGTAGTAATTAAAAAATTAGGCAACAGAGGAAATATGAGAAAATCTGCCTCCTGGGAGAAGTTTGGCAGTACAGTAGATATTATGACCAGATGCAGCTTGTTCGTGGTCTAGGGTTTAGATACCCAAGGTCCAAAGAGGGACCTTTCCTTGGACCTGTATGTCATACTTATACTCGTTGTTTAGAAGCATCTTTTTTGAAAATACATTAAAAACATATAAAATTCTTGTTTTATTCTTGACCATTCTGTAGCCTTCTTTCTTACATTATTCAGAAAGAGATACTTGTCCTTGCTTGTTGATGGTAAATTGCTTGTGCTCTGCTCTAAGCCATATAACCATGAATATAGCTTGTAGTTTAAAACTAGTTAGGTCATGTAACTTAGAGAGGTACAGTGAAGACAGATTTGTATGCTGTCTCTGCACACAGATATATAAAACGTGATTAGAATTAAAGGGGTTTTGTTGGTTTTTTTTAAAAATACATCCTGATTGTTACATGCGATGTTTTGAAGACTATGAAGCTCACAATTTGATTTCCTAGGCTTTGGCTGAACAGCAGAGGGCACAGCAACAGACAGGTCCACAGCCTCAGCAGCAGCAAGCTGGCCAGCAGCAAGCTCAGCAACCAGCTGTACAGCAAGCACAAGCTCAACCTCAGCCGCAGGCTCAGGCACAGGTAGTTCAGCAGCCACAGGCAGTAGTGCAGACTGCAGTAACTACTGTGGCCAACACAGCAGTATTGGTAAGAAAGGGAGGGCTTGGTGCCTCTGATGTAGTAACTTCAGTTCTTCTGTGTGTACCATATTTGTGTGTTTTATTTTCTCTGGAAAGTGAAAATTTTAGGTCAGTATAGTGAGGTAAAAGCTATTTCTTTCTTTCTTTTTTTCCCTGAGTATGCTGGATATCTTCTTTTTTGCTCATTTAAGACTACGTTTGTACCATTGTAGCAATAGGTCTTGGCATTCTGGGGTGGAAAAATACCATATCCTTTGCAAAGATTTTTTGCCTTTTTCAGTTTAGACTTAAATTTAACTTAATCAAGTCTGAGCAAATACATGTACACAGTCAGTGAACAGTGTTTATACAAAGAACTTGGAAAATAAAAAGAATGTGGCTGTAAGAGCTACTCTGTTAAAGTAGCTTAAAAGCCAAAGCTTTATTAACCTTTGCAAGGCAAGTGTAATGTTGCATCATACAGGACCTACCATGGTTGTTCTATTGCGAATCTGTGCAAAGTTTTCATGGCTTCTTTAAATCTAGAGTCTGTTTTAATTAATGTGATGACAGGTCTGAGGCTTTTGCTTTTAGAACCAGTCCAGTTTGCATACTAATATGTGGAGCCACTGGTGATTTTATTTTGCTTGTTGAAGGGCAAGAATACTGCAGCTTTTACAGAAAAAGACACGAGGATGGGTTCTGACCCATAAGTATTGCTGTGTATCTACTGCTCAGTGATGTTCATGTGTGACTGGTTGTCTGTGGCGTGTCAGAGTAAGATACTGCTCCCTTCTTCTGCTAACAAGCATGTCAAATGACCAGTATTTACCAACATTTGACTGGTCTCCAATTGCTAGTTAGTGTGGCAGAATCCTAATATATACATCAGTTGTTGTTGATGAATGAACAACTGCAGAAGCATCTGTGCGTTTTACTGCATTTGTCTTATTTTGTCACTTCTGGAGTGCAACATTGTGTTAAACAGCATGGTAGAGTAAGAACTGTATTCAGTTTTCTTTTATTGTTTTTCTGAACTGTTACCTCAATTGTCTTCTAAATAGGCGGGCACAATCAAAACAGCAGTTACGGGGACAAGTATACAGACTGGTAAGGAGACTTTATAATTAGGCATTAGAGACGATAGGACATTCAGATTTTCATTTTTAGAATCTCACATTTAATCCTGGCTTGCTTTCAGCTACAGTAAGTGGAAATGTCATAGTAAATACCGTTGCTGGAGTCCCTGCTGCTACCTTTCAGCCCATCAATAAACGTCTGGCTTCACCTGTTATACCTGGAACATTGACTGTGAGTAGATTGCATCACTAGTTGTGTCCCTGGACTGATCTTCGTTGCATGTTTTATCGGTGTATCTGTTTTCTTCTTTAGCTTTCCATGTTATCAGAAACTCTGCTTCTTGCAAATTTCATGTGCATCATGTGATTCTGTATCAAACCCCTCTTACCAAAATACCAGAACACACTGGAACAGTTTATCAGAAAAAAGTGCCTAATAGATATTACTGTTAAAAATAATTCATAGACGAGTGCTGTCATAGGCAATGTGTTGTATCATTATCATTTCCAGCCTGTAGCTATTTTGTGCGTTGTTAATTATGATCTTTATTACCATTTTAATGGTTTAAGACTATGGAAGATAAAGCAAAAAATTGAAAGGTAGTAAAATCAGATTTCTGTAATGTAATTAAGAGTTTGGTGATCAGCCTGTTTGAAAAAGATTTAGCCAGATGCTGATTATTAATACATACCTGAACAGTTAGAAAGATGTGGACCATCATTGCTTTTGCAATGCTTTTGCATTTTTTGTGTTTGTTTCTAAAATTGTGTAGTCCATTTCCAGAAGGTTCCATAGCTTTATATGAGGTACGGAAACTTTGAGAAATAATGACTGTGTTCCTTTTCAGACTTCGGGAGGCACTGCAACTGCACAAGTGGTACATACCCAGCAGCGAACTGCAGCAGCACCTGCTGCTTCCACGGAGCTGGTGACCATAGCATCTACCCAGGGAGTTCGTGCAGTAACTTCAGTGACAGCATCAGCAGTAGTAACTACAAACTTAACACCTGTGCAGACCCAGACAAGATCTTTGGTGACTCAGGTTACACCAGGTAATAATCCTGTGTTTAGGGATTTTTTTCCGAGGGTATGTAAAGGGCCTCAGAATTTCTGTAGGTTGCTTTATCACCATAGCCCCACAATACTGAAAGTCTGGATTTGTTGGCAGCACAATTAAACAGTGCTATGATTTTTAACTTGCTTTATTGTTGGTGCCCAGATTGCATTTTTCTCTAGTATTTCTGGATAAAGTATTGCAGTAGAGAGCTGCTTGGCCCCTAGGCATTACAATTTAAAAAGTTTATTAATAATCCAGCAGTAAAATATTAGAACTGACTGTCTCGACTAAAAAATATTGTGAAGAAAGAATCATATATTTTATTATTTACTCTGCTTTTACATCATATTTATGCTAATATGTTGTTATTTGTAGTTAGTCCACAAACTGTGCTGGAGCAGAAAAATATGCATTTAACAGCTTGGCTTTTCACGTGAAATCAATGAATTAAACTGAATGTTGAAAATCTTTCTTCAGAGCATTTTGTGTTTTCTTTGTTCACAGCTACACCAACAGTTCAGCTATCCGGCAAAACAATCACCCCTGCTCACTTCCAGCTTCTGAGGCAACAGCAGCAGCAGGCTGCTCAGGTGCAGGTCCCACAGATTCAGGCTCAGGCACAAGCCCAGTCTCCAGCTCAGATAAAAACTGTAGGGAAATTGTCACAGGTGAGGAAATGCTTCTGAAGTAACGTGGCATGTTACTCCCATTGTTATTGTAAGCATCGTTAGCAGTGTGTGTTGTATCCGATTTTCTTGGGCTAGAGTGAAATGCAGCTCTTTCTGAAATTTGACCCTACTAAAATTTCATGAAGGCAGTGAGCCTGCTAGCCACTTCAGATAGTACCACTATCGCAGTAGGTCAGGATGTAAAGCACTTACTGTTACCTATTCAGTGGCAAACCATCGTGTAAAGGAGTTGCATTCTTAGCTCTCTGATCTTAACTGAAGTCTGGCATAGAATGTTTCTCCTTTAAAGCTTCAGATTAATCTCCATTTTTTTCCTGTAGTCATGTAAAAGATTGGAAATGATGGAAGTGTTTGATTTTTGCAGGAGCAGCTGATCAAGTTGCAGAAGCAGAAACTGCAGCTTCCCCAGCAGCAGGCAGCGCAGCAGACACAGCAAGGATCACAACAGCAAACAGCACAAGTACAAGTGCAACAGCAACAGCAAACTCAACAACTCACTGCTGTGACAGCACCTCGTCCTGGTGCAGTTCTCACAGGCACTACTGTGACAAACCTGCAAGTTGCTCGTCTTGTAAGTTGGCTTTGACTTTGCAAAAACAGTCTTAAACACCTTACTATCTTTGCTGGTTTAAATGAACTGGATACTGGTCATTCATGCACACAAGTGCCCTTTGCATTACTTAGGCAGTACAAAGGATACAGCTTTAACGTAAATAGCTTTAAATTGCACTTACCCACCAATACCACCTCTGAATTGTATTACTGTAAAGGAGCAATTATATTTAGAAACATTTACAACTATCACTTTATAATGACCTATTATATGCAGCAAATATTTTTTTGGGCCAGTACAATAATCTTCATTCCTTACTGCTTAGACTCGTGTTCCTGCTTCCCAGCTTCAAGCACAAGGACAGATCCAGGCCCAAACTCCGCAAGCAGCACAGGTTGCTTTGGCAAAGCCTCCAGTGGTGTCTGTTCCAGCTGCTGTTGTGTCATCTGCAGGAGTCACTACACTCCCCGTTACTGTTGCAGGCATTAGTGTTGCCATTGGGCAGCCACAGAAAGCAGCAGGTATGTCAACTGACTCGCTAAAACATAATAAAGTTTTAAATGACACTTTTTTAAAGGTAGAATGTTTCAAGTAATGTCTTCTGTGGGACACACACTTTAAAAACTAAAGTGATCAAGGTTGTATTCCCATTTATTTCAAAAATGAGGTAAGAGAATTACACTTACTCCATTTAATCTGGAGGGTAGCATGATTCTTTAGCCATAGTGGTAGGGTTTTTGTTGTTTGTTTTTTTTTTTTTAAATCTGTGCATGAGAGTAGGTGAGCAGATACAGTTTTAAAAATGAAGACAAGTAATTTCAGTTTTTTTAAAAATGCAAAATGCAAATAGGAAGACTTGTATTTTATAACAGTCTCCTCTAGTATGGACAGAATTTTTCCTGTGGGAAAATTATTGTTAGAACACAAAGATAGCTTACTCATGCCCTTAGATAACAGAATGTTTTTTCCTCCACTGTCAAAATCATATGTCTTATTCCCATTAAAATCAGTGGGTTATTAGTGCTCAAAGCTATACAGATGTGTAAGTCTATAAAAAGCACAATCTGTGTTTGCAAGCTGTGATTACTGGGACAAAGCAATAAACTGAAGACTCTTACAGTTCTAATTATTTTTGTAATTTTCAGGAGGCCAGACGGTAGTTGCACAGCCACTGCATGTCCAGCAGCTTCTAAAACTCAAGCATCATCAAGCAGCACAGCAACAGAAAGCTATCCAGCCTCAGGTTGCACAGGGTCAAGCTACTGTGCAGCAAAAGGTACTTGTTTGCTTTCCCATTGAGTTATGTAAAGCTTCTGTGGTTGTAAAGCTTCAGCTCTAAATTATGAGGACACTCCTAGAGAGTCAGTCAGTATTTCTAGGGGTGAATCTTAAGTAAGTCTAGAGAGAATGGCTTCTCATGTGCCTTGTCAGGTGCTTAATAATTTTTTCAATAAGGTGGCCATTTGCTGTGATTTCTCATGCCCAAAACTGGGTTTTCTTTTTCAAGTAACAAAGATGAAGATTCTCGTTAGTCACTTCTAACATAACTGAACATGGAAAATTCCCAGAGATTTTCACAGTTTACAATGTAATTTGTGCGAAATACACTTTTTCCTGAAATGTCACGTTCTCATAGGCTTTGCTGTCAATCAGCCACCAGTGTGGTTTTTTGGAAGTGCATGATCATATGAAGCGTGTGTATGTGTGCATGTGTGTAAGAGAGAACCTTTTCAGTAAATACTTTAAGTGATTCAGAATATTTGTATAAGTGCATGAAAGCTTTCACCTAGTGTTCATTTTGCTATTACGAGTCCTGGGAGGATTTTGTTTCAATAATTAAATGTAATTAATCTTGTTAACTATATACCTGTTCTTTAAAATACACATATATTTTGTAGTCATTGATGCCTTTTTTTCTCTTCTGCAGATAAATGCTCAACAGGTTACGGTCCAAACCCAACAGCAGACTTCACAGCAACAAAAAGTAACTTATACTACACAGCCTGCCATTAAAACACAGTTCCTGACAACTCCAATTTCCCAAACCCAGAAACCAGGTGGAACCCAGCAAGTGCAGGCCCAGATTCAGGTACAGGTAACACAGGTTTACACTTTTAAACTCTACTGTGACTGGAGAATTGTAAAGATGACAGGTGATGTAGCATTTTATGACCCACTCATATTAATTCTAGTCACATGTTTGTTTAAATTGACTTTGTAATAAAAATAATTGGTGCTGAATATGTGGCCTTATAGCAGGTTAGAGGAACTATCTGAGCTGTAAGTTCACCTTTCCTCTTTGAAATAAATAAATAAATAGAGTCACTCCTTTTTATTTAAGCAAGGGATTCCATACTGTGTTTACTAAGGAAAATTCAGCCAGAGTTCTTCCTGTTTTCTGGTGCTGCCTCCCAGCCTAATCTTGGGCAGCCAAGAGTAGGTGACAGTTCAATTATCTTCTCTTCTGCATAACTGGATCAGTCTAACCAAGGAAAAAGAAGGGGGTTAGGAATTGGAAGCCTTACTCTTTCAAAAGTATATCTAAGATAGTGTAGCACATTAGAACGTCTGTGCTTCCTTCAATTTTATATATAGTTAGGAGGAAACGAGTGTGTTGCAGTTAAAATTGAAAACATGACTTTTCCTCTTCCTCTCCTAGCTAAGTTCTTCAATACACTGACCTAAAAAGTTTTACAGAAGTTCAGTATCACTGAGAATGCCAAGCTGCAGCTTACCATGAACAGGACTTTGGAAAGGTTTTCACTCGCTAGCAGTTTTGATAGGTATGGTGTTTTGCTGCTAGTAGCAATTTTTTATTTTGACCAAATATTTCTTTATTTCATGTCACTACAGGTTGCAAAACTTCCACAAGTGGTCCAGCAACAGGCTACTGTTGCCAATATTCAACAGATGGTTTCAGTTTCCCAACAGGTAGGTTTTGCACTTGTCAAATACAGCACTAGAAACATGATCCTACTGAAAACTCATTTATTTGGAATATGTGTGTTTTTCACCTTGTGTGTGGCATAGGCAGTATTTTTGAAGGATATAGCAAGTGCCCTTCTATAAAAATGAATCATGTGAATACCAAGTAAGCTGCTGTATATTCTCTAGTCTAAAACTTTGGTAGGTGGAGCAACATTGGTTCATCACTGTAGATAAGCTGAAAGACAGATTGAAAAAAATACTTTCTAGAGCTGAAAGAACTTTTAAAAATTGGTTTCTTGTGATACATAGTCAAGATAGCAAATAATTGAACTAATGAGCGCCATCTGAGTTTGTTCTACAAAAATGAGGACAAATCGAGGGTTACAAGTTGTTTTGTTCCAGTTCATAAAGCTGAGCCAAGTGCTTTGTAAAAGTGTCCTGGTTTCAGCTGGGATAGAGTTAACTGTCTTCCTAGTAGCTGGTACAGTGCTATGTTTTGAGTTCAGTATGAGAAGAATGTTGATAACGCTGATGTTTTCAGTTGTTGCTAAGTAGTGTTTAGACTAATGGCAAGGATTTTTCAGCTTCTCATGCCCAGCCAGCGAGAAAGCTGGAGGGGCACAAGAAGTTGGCACAGGACACAGCCAGGGCACCTGACCCAAACTGGCCAATGGGGGTATTCCATACCATGCGACGTCCCATCTAGTTTATAAACTGGGGGGAGTGGGAATGGGGGATCACCGCTCAGGGACTAGTTGGGTGTTAATCGGCGGGTGGGTGGTGAGCAATTGCACTGCGCATCATTTGTACATTCCAATCCTTTTATTATTGCTGTTGTCATTTTATTAGTGTTATCATTATCATTATTAGTTTCTTCTTTTCTGTTCTATTAAACCATTCTTATCTCAACCCACAAGTTTTACTTCTTTTTCCCCGATTTTCTCCCCCATCCCACTGGGTGGGGGTGGGAGTGAGTGAGCGGCTGCATGGTGCTTAGTTGCTGGCTGGGGTTAAACCACAACAAAAAGTCAGAATGGTGTGGTATCTGTTCTGAATGTGGTATGATAACAGACGGGACTAGGGCAAGAGAAGGTCAGATGGTTTGGTTTCCCCTCCCCTAAATACCAAGCAGTTTATTTAACACTGTTCAGAACAATGTTACTCAGACCATTTAGCAACAGGCATAACTTACGCAGTTGACTGGCAGGAACGATTTAACTTTGGATGGTGGATGAAGTTACTGCCTTCAGTGCACAAAAATCTGAGCCAATCGGCTCTTCATCTGTCACAGGTTTTAGTGCAGTGTTTTAGTGCAGAATAAAATCTGTGACTGTTATCTTAAAACGATGATGAAGTGTTGTAAGCTGACTGATAACCACCTCAGATGTGAATGCTTCAAGGGCAAAGTAGACAACAGGGAGTAGAAAGCTCATCAGTCAACACAAGTTGAGTTGTCCTCTGTAGTCAGTAAGAGCTCCTAGATAATTTTTCAAGGGACATTAAAGGCTAGATTTTCAAAACTCATTGACGTTGGCATAACTCTGGGACTGTTGAAATCCATGGTAAAAAGACAAATAAACAGCTCCCCTCCCACACACACCGGTGACATCAATGGCAGTAGGATTAGGCTATGCTAAGTATTTTTAAAACTGTGGTCCTGATGTGTATGTAGCATTCTTTTTACCTGCATTTTTAGTGCTTCCCAGCAGATTCCTCTTGGATCGGTCAAGAGTTAACCTTCCCCTAGAGAAGCCCTTGCAGCTTCATTTGGCTTCTGTCTCTGACAAAGGCAGCTGGAGCTGCTCAGTTTTCATTACCTTGTCCTCTGAAGAAGGAGATGTTGAATTTTTTTCTCCCTTGTTCTGGGTAGTGCTATGAAAATTAGATTTCTGGATGGAGCTCAAACTATTCCACCGTAAATTGGCAATAGAGACTGGCAGCTGTAGTCTGAAAGGATAATGTCAGAGACTGGTAGGAAGCCTCAGTGGCTGTATTTATTGTCATAATATGGGTGCAGAGTTGGCATTTTAACGTCTTTGATCCTCCCTCTGTTCTTTTCTCTGTTCCTTCACTTCTGCTTCTGCAGTATGGGAATTTTCCTGTTTATCCAGTGGGGTTTCTATACTTTCTGTTTATCTTCTGTAAAGGATCTGGGGGAATGTCCTTTGATTTGCGCTGCAGAGATCTGAGTTACAGGCATCTTGGCTCTTAGTTCTGTTTTATACGGCTCTAGAAAATGTGACAGAACAGTGTTTCTCAGTGAAACCACAGAGCCTGTGTTCCCAGAATCCCTCCCAGCCTTCCTACTTTGTCCAAGATGCTTGTCAGTCAAGAGAGTGAATGCCTATGTAAGTCAGATGCCTTCTGTAGAGTGGAAACGTAATGAATGATCATTTTAACGCCAAACTATTCTTTTGTAATTGCCTTGTCATCCTAATGTCTAGGTACAAGCTCAACCCCAAACTGTGACACTTTCTCAGACGACAGCAGGTCAACAGCAGGTTCAGGTGATTCCTGCAACAACTGCTACTGCTCAGGTCGTCCAGCAGAAACTGATACAACAGCAAGTTGTGACAACAGCGTCTCCCCAGATTCAGGCTCCAGGTGTACAGAATCCAGCCCAGACACCAGCAACATCTGAAGCCCAGAATCAGCAAGCAAAAGTACAAATGAGGACGCCTACTGTCAGATTAAAGGCACCTACTAAGCCAAGTTGAACTAATGATTAGAATGCAATAACAGGGAAACACAGCATTTCTTGTTTGCTAAGCCAAGTGAGAAGCTACTCCAAACATCCAAATGAAGACAAACCACCTCTATTTTTTTTTTTTTTTTTAGCAGAAGGTTTTTTGCTGGTGAACATTTAAACATGGAAACTCTCATAAAACTTAAGCGTATTAGCAACTGTTTAGCACTCAAAATCTGTACAAGATGCATTCTGCCAGTGTTCTCTGTGCTCATTCAAACCAGATAAAGCAAGCATTACTTATGTTTAAATTCTGCCCAGCTTCACAAAAGTAACATGGTAATATGCCATAAACGTCAGTAAAATTCATCTATCTTAGCATACCACAAACTGCCCGTGGGAATATGCAGTTCTTTGCTATCGTTTGGATGGACGCTCCATATCCAGGGCGAAGCCATTCAAAGAACCAAGTGTGGCTAATATAGCAAAGTATTTTCCATCTGTATAAAAGCTGCATGTTGTTCTTGCTTGAGGTAAATACCTCTGGAAGATCGAACATATTTGAAGTGCTCCCTGCAAACTTTAGCCAATAAATGTGAAAACCTGTAAGTATATGTAATTAAAAAGGAAAAAAAGTTTCATTCTCCATTTTTGTAAGTCTTTTAAAATGTTTGTTAGTAGTTTTGTGTACAGTTTATTGAATCACCCAACCTGTGCGCTCATTCTCATATTTCACTTTAAGATAATGGATATTTTAGGCATGAACTGAGTAAATACTGTGTTGATAGTAGATGTGTATTAAAGTGTAGCCCATTTTTTTTGTAAAAGAATTGTTCAGTGGATACAGCTAAACAAATGATCCGTAGCTGTTTCTCATGGGACTTCCGTCAAGGAAAATCTCCAACTGATAAAATTTAATCTCTCAGTTTCATTCTGCTCTTGCAACATGTTTAAATGTTCAGTACTTTCTACTCAGCTTTCAGCTCGGGGGGGTGGGGGGCTGGGGGAAGGGGAGAATAGTGAAATTAAATCTAAGACTTAATTCTTCAACTGTGTAAAGAATAAGATCTAACTTTTGTACTATTCTTTTACTAAAGCTAATGATGAATGTATCTTCAGGTGGGTATTTTGGATGTGAATAGAGCGTGGCCTCTTCCTCCAAATCAGTTTGCCTTATTGTTATGAAAAAAAAAAAACAACCAACAAAAAAAAACCCAAGCAAAAAGCTGCATAGAACTGTGGGGGTTTTCTTTACTTTTCTTGCATAAAATGAAAAACAGACTGTTTGCGAACAGCACTGAGTGAGGAATCAAAAAGCTCTTGGTGGCTTGAATGGATTTATTTTACTTTGGCCATAAAACTGCATGACTTGTAAAATTCAGACAAAATTACAACATTCCTTTTCTGAGATGTTTTTAAAATTATTTTTCCATTCTGTGATCTTTTCACTCTTTTAGGCGGGAAGCCTATTTAAAGGCAAGGAAAGCGTATCTTTTGTTCTTACCTCTGTATGTACACACCTATTGGTACCTAGCAATCCAAATGGCTTAAACAAGAAAGAATACCCAGTCAGCTCCTCTGTTTTAAGTAGGATAGGTTCAGCCCATTCTGTTAAGATCACAAATGTTAACACGGGGTCAGGCAGCGTTCCTGATTTTTTTTGGGGGGGGGTTTATTTTAGACCTCTTTTCTCCTGCATCCTCTTTTTCTTGGACCCTCAGGTCTGCAAATACGGGGGCATTGTTGTTTGGTTTGTTGCGGTTTTTTTAAGCTGTTTGTGCATGCAGTAGTGTTCCGCTGACCCTGCCGAACCACCGGTCTGTGCCATTACCTGAACTTCATTACTAGCCGCGAAGCTGGTGGTGTTGGCAGCGGAATAGTTTAAAATGCAAAGGAAATGCAATGGTAACGGATAACTGACACCGTGTACAGTATAGTGTTGCTTATCCAAAAATATTGCTTAGTTAGCCCCAGTTTTACTTTTAAATGTTTAGCTCTTATTATGTGCATGAAAGTCGGGGGTGGGGGGGGTGGGGGAACACGTCCAACAGTGGGAAAGCTGTTGACTGCATCATTGTGCTGGTCTGATTTGGTGTCTAAAGAGGCAATTGTTTCTTGTTTAGGTCAGTTAATGAAGATAAAAATCACCTTTTTTTTTTTTTTTCTTTTTTCCTTTTGATGTGTCTTTCTCCCAGGAGTGTGTTAGGAAGTCAACCTGTAAATAACTGATGAACATAAGCATTTGTACTTGATCCAGTAGGATTATAAGGAATAGTGATGTATCCTACCTGAAGGTGTAATAAAGTGTACATTTTTATAACACCGCCTCGCCTTGCCTTCTGTAACGCACGGGGGGGGGGGGCCCGGGGGCTTTTTCCCCGCAGATCCGCTTTTCGGGTTGCCGCGGCAGCGGGCGGGCTGCGAGCTCCGAGCCCCGGCCCCGCCAGCGGGCGGAGCGGCCGCG
>NW_010973238.1:3321274-3471401 GCF_000737465.1 Haliaeetus leucocephalus | reverse complement strand
GGGCCGCCCTGCCTCCCCCCTCTCCTCAGGGACGCGCTCTTCCCCAGGGCCGGGAGGAGGAGGAGGAGGAGGAGGACGTCCTCTGCGCCGCCCGGACCTGCAGCCGGCTGTTCGGGGCGCTGCTGGAGCGGAGGGAGCTGTTCGTGGGCCCGCTGCCCGCCGAGGAGGCCTCTCTCGCCGGTGAGTCGGGGGTTCCCGGGGAGAGGCAGGGCCCTGAGCCTGGGTCGCCTCTCCCTGGGGCTCGTCCCGGCCGGTCTGAGCTTTCGAGACTCGTCCCCGGTTCACCCTGCAGGTAACTACAGCGCTGAGGACAAGTACAAGGTATGGATGAGGCACCGCTACAACGACTGCGTGGGTTGCTTGGCGGAACTGATGGGACACGGTGCCTTCCAGGTCAAGGTAGGTCCTGAGCCTGCTGCCGAGACACCGGTTCACGCGGGGGTCCCTTGCCGCGCAGAAGCAATTACCGCTCTAATATTTGAGTGCGGGTGGGCAGGCCGTGCTCTAAGACATGGCTGGTGCTCTGGCTCACCTCAGCTCACCAGCCCGCCGGTAGCGGCACGCAGCTTTCTCAGTGAAGAACATCTTAGTTCGTTCTTCCTCCCTTAGAAGTTGCCTCCTTTGGGTCTCACCCCCAGTGCCCTTGTTGAGGTGGGGGGGTTTCTGTTGTGTTTTTGTTTTTTTTAAAGGAATTGTCACTCTGCACCCTCATGAAGTTTGTTGAGTTGGAGGCACGATATCCATTGATCAAAGTAGAGTGGAAGGGGAGTTTAACTTTTCCTCGTGAACTTCTCAAGGTAGGCTGCAGAACTGAAGAGTTCCTCCTGTCGCTTACCCGATGGCGCACACGACCTCACGGCTCACCTTCTCCAGTACTGAAATTTCAAGCTAGGAGGTTTTCAGCGCGAAGGGAGGGTGGTGGTCTAGAGCGAGCACCGAGACCTAGTGCTTCTGTCCCTGCTGAGGCGACACTTGCAGGTGTGGGAGCAGCTGCCTTGTACTGGTTTGAGCTGGATTCCTGAGTGTTTATGTGGTACCAGTTCTGGGGTGGTTTTTTGGAGTCCCTGGCCTCACTTGCAAGGATGAGAGGGAAGGTACTGCCCCTGGTTCAGCCACCATGTCATTTCTAAATGACATTGTTTTTGATAGAAGGGGCCCATCTTGTAGGTCAGGAGGACTTGTCAAAATGGCTTGTGAACGTTGTTTTGTGGCAAGCAGCACACAGCCATGCTAGCTGCCTTTCAGAAAGACAGGAGCCGTCACAGCTCGCTTTCCGCTCCAGTACTGTAAGACGCTGACTCGTTGCTTTCCTTTACAAACTTTTTGTTAGGTAGTTGTGGATGGCTTGCTTCCCATAAATGAGGACGCTTCACTCCTGATCTCTCGCTTTCAAGAATATATGGAGTATGATGACATTCGGTACTTTGTCATAAAGGCTGTCACTGAGAATATTGGACAAGTCATGCAGAAGACAAAAGAGGTAACAAATTGTTACTGTTGAGGTGGGTCTGGATAAACTGCTCTGAAAAGTGTCTTTCCCATGAAGCAGGGAGGGACTAGTGGTATATGGAAAGACTTTGGAAGCAAGAGAAATGAGTGTGCTCACTTGAAGGCATTGATTTTTTTTTTTCTTTTTTTTTTTTCTTCTTGCTCACAGTGTATGCCAATTATGCTAAGACTGTCTTCAGTCTGAAATTGGAAGTAGTTCAAGACACACATACTGTTGTTCTTGCAAAACCTGTCTGGGCTCTAGCTTCTCTTTTACCCAAATCTCTGCAGCTTGGGTGGCACACACAGAGCACTTAATTTTGTTCTCTCTCTTGTGCAGAAGAAGAGTCTGTTTTCTTTACTGGGATCCACCAGTTTTGTTAGACCAGAATTAGTTCAGGGATAAGTTTTGTGTTAGGCAAACAAGGCAAACACTCCAGGACGAGGCAGCAATAGAGAATATACCAGTATATACACCAGCCATCAGCATTTTTCTTTTGCTCTTTCTTTCCTAAATATATTTAGTGCTTGGGAAGTAGGGCAATGTTGAAGTCCGGCATCGTACCATCTGTTGTGGAACTTGCTTCATGTTTGATTATATGCTTTTTTTCTCAGAGGCCGCTGCCATTTTACCAACAGAACGTATTTGCCCTCATTTCGCCCATTAACATGCCAAACAAAGAGTGTGACATGGTCAAATTTATGGTGAAGCAAGGTTAGTAAGCTCCACATGATGAACTGTGTATGAAAAGGAAAATAAGATTTTTATTGTGTAAAGACTCATACTGTCTGAAAAATGTCTGCTTCTCTGATCACAGTGATTCTAAACAGTATTACAAAATCCACATTCCTCAGTCTACAGGGGGGTCTGTCATGGCCTTGTGTCAAGACAAGACTTCAGCCCAAATTCTTAGGGTATCAAAGGACTAAGTAAAAAAGGGTTGTCTTAATTTTTTAAACATCCATTTGAAGTTCAACATCTGTTTTCCCTTTTTTCTTAGATAACTGGGAGGAATTGAAAGTGTCGAAGCTGCAGGTAACTGTTCGTTTGGTGCTTCAGAGTTGAAATTTTATCTACTTTAAAATAGAGCTTTATCTACACCAGTGTGTTTAACTCACTGCTTGCAATTCTGTTTTAAGGCACACAGGCAGGCGTTTGAAAAAATGTGGCTCAGTTTTTTGAAGCACAAGGTGAGTGATACTTCTGCGACTGATCTGCATTGCTTTCTAACTACTAATCGTTAGAGGCTGTGGCTGTCCTTGCATGGAGCTCCTGGTAGGAGCCCACTATGCTTTCAGTGTCAAACGAGAACTGCCCGGTCACCGCTTCTGCTGGATTGTTCTGCCGAGAAACAAGACCTCATGTACAGTCTGCTGCTTCTCCTTACTCTCAGCCTTTTTTTCCCACCTTAAACAAGTCTGCCTGTTAGGAATGATCTGCCGCATAACAACCTCTGTTCACAGGTTGAAGGTTCCAAAGCCTTCTTGCTGGTGACTTTCTCTTCTGAGCTGTGATGACACTTTTAGTTGTGAGCACCAGCTTCTTTGAATGAACTTAATTGTCAAATGTCACTTGTAAACTCTCCCATTTGGGAACTGTTTCTGTAAGACATTCTGTATTGTCCTGGCACATTCCGTTTTGCTTGTGTGTTGCTTTTTGAGCCATCGGTTGCTGTTGGTCTCCGAGTTCTCCTTGCAGTGATTGTTTCACTGTATTGTTTTGTCCTTTACAGCTACCTACTGGCCTTTACAAAAAAGTTCTTGTCATTCTACATGACTCCATCCTGCCTTATATGAATGAGCCCACTCTCATGATAGACTTCTTGACAGTGGCCTATGGCATAGGTGAGTGAAAACAGGCCTTTTTGTTCTTTCTGAGGCTCTGCAGCATGGTACCTATGGACTTGGAAGGGCTGCTGGATGCAACACCTCAGCCTGGGTGATGAAACAGATGTACTTTTGGCTGGGTTGAAGCTAAGGAACTAACGTGAACTTTGTTGTCCCTGAAAATGAGATGTTTTTAACTGTGTTTGTCAGTGTTGTTGCTCCTTGTATGTAAGGAAGATTATATTTAAGTGTTTGGGAAGAGTAGAATACTGGAGTGATTTCTTCTAGAGTTCAGCCAGCAATGCTGATACCTGGCCTGCATCTGGACACAGGATGCACAGGTTCCTACAGATATGTCTTCTCTGAGGAGACCTTTGCCCTACACAGTGTGGCTTTCTTGGGGAGTCAGATCAGTATGTTTGTGTCTCTCAGTCCTTTAGAGCCTGTTCTTCTAAACTACAGTTTAATCTTTGTAAGTAACTTATGAGCCTCTGGATGGTTTTAGATGAAATTGTTACCTTACAGCTATTGTGCTGGCTCTAATTGCAGGTACTCTTAGTTTTGTATTTCTTGTAGGAAGGTTTTATAATAGAAATAAGTTGAAGCTGATATTTATTTTCTTATGGTGTCGATACCTGCCTTTCTTACAGGTGGAGCAATCAGTCTTCTAGCCTTAAATGGATTATTTATTCTGATTCATCAGCATAATCTGTAAGTGAAAAGAGCATCTTGTTTAAAAGGACATGGGTTTTTGCATTTATATCTTTATAGAAAGGAACTGAAATGGATTCTACACATCTTCAGGCTTTAAAATTCCCCCACGAGAAAGCCGAACTCTGCACAAGAGGCTCAGCTGTTTGGATGCTGAGCTCTTTTGATAGTCTGATCTTTTTTCAGCTGAGCCTAAATATCCTCTTCCCCAGACTGTGGTTGCTTAGCACTTGAAAGTAGACTTTTTTGATAATAGACTTAATTGATCTGATTACACAGTGAAGCCATAGTCTTTGGTGTGCCTTTCACTGGATCCTGTACCATTTGCAGTCAATGGACATAGCTTCACATGCTGAAAATGGTTGGGCACTGCAAGAGCCATAAATTCACCGTACAGCTTGTTTTTAAGTGGTGGCTGTGGAGAGAAGCCTAAGAAAGCTAAACAGAGCACAGCAGTGGTCTGGGGTAGTCTATAATGAAAGCACAGAAACATTTAGACACAGTGTAGTCCCATTGTACATCACAAATGGACATTGTCTTTTTCCTTTTTTTAACAGGGAATATCCTGACTTTTACAAAAAGCTGTACAGTCTTTTAGACCCTTCTATATATCATGTGAAGTACCGAGCCCGCTTTTTCCATTTGGCTGATCTGTTTTTGTCTTCATCGTAAGTTGCATCTTTATTATGTATGTTCACTATTTTCTTCATGCTTTTCTCTTAGCCAGAGACTGTTCTTGAACAGTCCGCCACATGTCTGGATATAACGTATTCAGTGTGCCTGTTGGATTAGATGCATTTTTAGCAAGAAAACTGAAACCAAGAGAGTTATTGTAGTGTTGTGTAATTTTTCATGTGCTATTTTTGAAGATTTGCCACACAACCATCTAGTTTCAGAAAGTAAAAATGCAGTTTGTTACCTGCGTTTAATCCGCCCATGATTGTGGATGTATTTTGATCTGTATTCCACTTTGGCTGAAAGTGGTGATTTTTCTGTCTGTCTTTATGAATATGGAAAAAGTAACATTTGCAGGCTTTTTATAGATCATAAAGCTGTTAATAAACTGATGACCTTTTGGAGACGTATAACATTGAAATATAAAGTGTTTGACAGTCTGTCTTGATGCTGTCAATTCATTGTACACAGGGAAGAAACTAGATAAGCAGCTGGTCATATAGTTGCCATCATATGTTATAAAATAAACCAAGAGTAACGCTTTACAGTTCAGCACTAGGCACTTCTTATCAAACCCCTTGTATTCATAGTGTACTTTGAAGAGAGTAGCAAGATCTGACAGATGGTGTCCTGTGGAGTGGCTTTGCTGAGCCTTGCAGGTGTAGCATGCCCCAGGGCTGAAGGCCGAGTGGCTGTTGTCATCTTTCACCCCGGCTCTTCTGACCTGAAGAAAGTGCCTAGATGAGCTGATTGCTGTTAGAAATTTGCATTTTTACCATAAAAAAAGAACTGTCCTGCACATTTACATTACAGCAGCTTTATGTTCCTATTAACAGCTGTGGTGCTTGCTTTAGTCCTGGAAGAATTACGTAAATTTAACACCATGGCCTATGTATTAATTAAACCCACAAAATTACATTAGAAGAATATAATTAAGGTTGCCAGGCCAAGCACTCAGAAGTTTATAAAAGGACTGAATAAAGACTGCCATATGAATGACCATGTACAAGAGCTATGCTTGGCAAGTGCTTGGAGTGGTGCCATGCATCTGGATTGAATCACAGACTGATTTGAGATTATTCATGTATTGAATGGAAATGCCCCCAGATTTGTTCCAGAGAGCACACAAGACCCTATATTATGGCTTGAAACCAGGATTCTTGTAGCTTCTCTTTACTTCATAGCTGAGAAAATCTGAAGAGCCCCACTGATCTTTAACCTGACATGCCGTTTGGATTGGTGAGGCTGCTGGCTCACTTGCTAGCACTTCTACAGGCTGGTTTCTTCTGTCTCCTTTCCAACAGTCACTTGCCAGCCTACCTGGTGGCAGCATTTATAAAGCGCCTCTCCCGGCTGGCCCTGACTGCTCCTCCCGAAGCTCTACTCATGGTCATTCCCTTCATCTGTAATCTCTTTCGGAGGCATCCTGCATGCAGGGTGCTGGTACACAGACCTAATGGGCCAGAAGGTAAGAGGGAAGGTGGCCAGGGGAGTTTTGGGTTATGCCTTCAGACAGCATAAAGAGCAGGATTCCTGCGAAGGAGGAGGGGAGATCCCAGCCCTGGTTCTGAGGTTTAGAAGGATCCCCTTGTCCCTTGAGTTCGTGGACAGCCAGCAGACTGTTCTTGCAAGTTCTCTGCCTGTGAAGACCTGCCTGCATTGCTCCTTTCTGACCTTGGGCCTCACAGTTGGCTGCACTGCCTCTGTGATTCTCTGGGTGAAGGTTGCTTTGAGCCTGCCACACTGACCCAGCCTACTTCCAAGTGCTAAAGGACTGGGGGAGCTGTACCATACACTGAGCTTGTCTTGTTCATCTCAGGACCATAAAGAAAAAAGAAACCAAATGCAGAAACCAGAAGCTTCCTAAATTTCTGTCTGTAGTGTTTTTGTGTAGGTGGCCTCACTAGGGCCTCAGCGGTCTCCTGAGTTTTTACTTCATCTCTCTGTGATTTAACTGACCGGTGTTGAACATCAGTAGTGACCATTCAAAGTTGCCCGAGATGTTCTTGGTGCTCTACTTCCTGTGCTCTTTAAAAAAGTAACATGGTTCTGCAGTGCTGCCAACAGTGACTCTTGGGTTGTGCTGGGATGCATCGGCTTGTTCCTGGACCCTAAATGTCTTGGGAAGGAGCAACTCTGGCTGCAGCACTGCTCTGGGTCTCTGTGTTCCCTTTGGGGTTATGTACATCACGCAGGAGGTATTAGCTCTGTTTCTCTATTTCCTTAGGTATGTCAGAAGATCCATATATTATGGAGGAGGAGAAGCCATCTGAAAGCAGGGCTTTGGAGAGCTCTCTCTGGGAGATTCAGGTATGTCAGCTAAAAAGGAACATCTGGTCTGGTATGGGTTTCTTCCACCCTTGCCACTTCCTTGACGCATCTTGGCAGTAGGGAGTCCCGCTTACAAGAACCTGCTGACATATGTCTTGCAAATCAGATCTATCCTAGCATAAGACGCAAAGGATTCCATACACTGGAGAAATTGTATGTGCTAATTAGTAGGTGACTTGTGAGCACACATCTCACTGTGCAGCTGAAAAGTGTGCATTTAACAGCTGAAACAGACTAAATACATGCAAATGTACGAGGCGCTTTATTTGCTTTGGAGAGGAGAGAGGAACTTGCCGAGCACTGATGGAAATTAATCGGGTACAGCTAGGTCATCCTGTAGAAATGGGTTTAAAAATGCTAGAGAAGATTGTAACGTTCATCTTTCACCTGGATCGTTTGTAAGATGGTGTGTGAAGGTTGAAATAGGTTAAATTAGTCCAATGGTTCTAAAACCTTAATGCCAGGATTATCACTTTCCATTTAAATGCTACAACGGTTTTGTGTAAGGGGCTGAAGCAGCAACAAGGATGTTGTGCAGGAGAAGGAAGCCCAGAGAACAGCAACTCGGATGTGGCATCAGGGCTATGGGAGGTAGCAGAATTGGGTTATGCATTGTAGGTGTGGCCTGTGGAGGAGTCTGTCTGTCTTGAGCTGGATGTGAACAAGGTGAGAGGGGCCTTTGACGTGTTTGAAAGATGGCTGAAAGCAGGATTTCTTGAAGCTGTGTAGTAGCACAGTACAGCAAACTTGCCTCTGCCAGAATTTGATGTTCACTGAAGATCTGACCAACAAAGGGGCAGATACCTGTGTGGGAATGCAGATAGATGTGTGTTACCCTGTGCTTATTAGACCATCCCCTATTTGTCTTGCTTTTGCAGTCTCTACAAAACCATTATCACCCAGATGTGGCCAAGGCAGCTGCTATCCTGAACCAGTCGCTGTCTGAAATGGAGGATGACATATCAGGGCTCCTGGAGCTCTCAGCTTATGAGGTAGTGTTGCTATGCCTTTGTGAATGATTGGAACCAGAGGAAAGGAGACTGGTTCCTGGACGCAATAGCCATGTTCTGTTCATCAACCTTGCTGCTGCGCAGGGAGCTAGGCTGACTTTTGGTTACCCACAGCCAGGGAAAACCAGGAAAATGTCTGTTAAATAATAGAGCATGAGGCAGCTGTGGTGACAGGGCTGGCTTTTATATAAAAGGTTTATTTGCTGGATCTTTTAAGAGATTGGAGTGAGCAGTGGTATCAGCCAGGGCGAAAAGCTTGTAGTGAGTTTTGCCAATATCTTCTATTTTTTCCTTTGTAGCTTTTTGATAAAGAAGTAAAGAAAAAGGCTATTGATGTGCCCTTGGAGTTTGAGCAAGTACGAGGTTTGTTTGGGAAGAAAAATGATATTTTTGCAGAGCACTTCACTTTAGATTGATGTGATCTCTTATAAACACATCCGCACAACTGACTGATCTTAGGGACATGCACAAAGCTCACGCGTTGTGCTCAGCAATTCTGCCTTTGAAGTTTCTCCATGTGATGAGAGCTGGACTGCTTGAAAAAGGTGCAGCCTTCTTCAGCGACCTTTGCCACTACCCATGGATGGACTTCCCTTTGTTTCTTACACTTGCATACTGCCACCTGCTATTTGGGAGGGATTTTTCCTCAGAGCAAGGTTTTCCGGACTTGTTCATTGCTGCGATTCCAGCCCTTTTCTCCAAAGCTGCTGGTGCTGGCTGTGATCGGTGACTGCATCGACAGACCATCTTGCTGCGATTCAGTGGGACTGAGGGGAATTGCGGTCTCTGACTACTGCTCTTGTTTTTCAGATGTGTTACTTTTATAGTGGAGCTGACAACCTGTTTGTAGCAAGTGACTTCAATACATAGCTGTAAACACCTGATGATACTCTAATTATATACACTTTTAAACTCATGTCTTCAGAGGGATGTTTAGCTTCTTATGTACTCATCTTAACACACCCACGTTCGAGGCACTGAAAGCTCTGGTTTGTCAAAAACAACTCATAGATGATGCTCAGTAATTCCATCTGTGAAGTGTTGCTGATGATCCCTCATGTACATCCATCTCATGCTGTAAGGTTACTTAATTCAAAATGCTTGTGAGCTTTGGAAATGAGCATAATCCTGGTGACTGCTATAGCTAGGGAGGCCAACTGATGTGCAGTGGGAGGTGTGTCTAATCCTTGATTTTTGCTTCAGAATGATAAGCAGCTTGATGTAGTTTTGTTTGCAGCCTGCAGGTGTTGTAGGAGCTGTGGCCAGTGTGTATCCAGGTGCTAATGAAGTTTTAACTAGTCCACTGATGCTAGGTGGTTTTGTTAATTTGGATTTTTCATATGGTTCCCAAAGTCATGCAGAAATACATTTTGATAGGGCTTGGCGTTTTTTTTTTTGCCCATAAGGTTTTTTATTTAAGGTAAACTGCTTATTAAGAACGCAGATAAACTCAGGACTTCTTTTTCATAATAATTTTCAACAACTTAATGTTATCTCGTTGGACTTTAAGTCTGCTTGCATATTTGGAAATCTTATTTTGTGGAGGAGAAAAATACAGTCAAAGAGGCCAAGAAATCTAATTTCTGTCAGATAGGTCTGTTTAAGTCAAGGAAAACTGCAGCTGTCTTGGAGACCCTAAGTGTTATGTTTTCTTCATCCAGTTTTCTTCATGCTTTCCAAACAGTGGACGTGTCCTCAGAGTATAGAGCCCTACCTCTTCTCTTTTTTTTCTCTGATGCTTTTGAATTCAGGTCGGGTGTTTTTCAGGATTCAAATTTTTTTTTCTTTTTTTAAAAGAAGTCTCGCTCTTTGTTTTTCACTGGTGAAAAAACAATCCTGTCTCCTTCCTGGCCAGCCTGCTTTTCTTTTTTCTTTGACTTCTGCTATCTGTGGTAGGAAGGCAGAATGGGTGAGATGATAACTTACAGCTTGAGAGACCTCAGTTCAGGTTCACATAAGCCTTGTATTTCACCTCTAAAATGTATCTCCCTATGTCATACGTGTGTTGTATGTATGTGTTTGGTAAACATTTTGAAGTGCTCTGATGCTATAGTAATGAGGACCACATAGCTACCTTTGAAAGAAGTATGCAAGCATATCATCTTTCAGATTAAATGAATGAATATATTGAATATTGAAATGAATGAATATATATATTGAATACCTTTCTCTGCATCTTTTTGTTTTACTCAGGTTGGCCCAGTTACATCTGTCTGAAATTACTGATGGGCAATGTGATTCATATCTTTCATAATGTTGACACTCCAGGAGTGTGAAGATTCTTTTTTTAATGCACAAATATTAAACCATTTGGGCATGGGGCAAGTCAAGGTCTCATGGGGTTGAAAATTAGGGAGTTTGGTTGAGTTCTTAACATGTGGATGGAGGGTAAGCAGAGTCTTTGTCAACAAGGCATCCGAAGGGCTGTGTAAGCTGTGTGCCTCTGTCTGCCATCCTGGGGTCTCCTGGCACCAAACAAGGATACCCTGCTCATGGAACAGGTTGAGTTGGTGGGCAGTAGCGGGAAGCAGCAGCTTCTGCCCTCTGATATGGCCTGCTGCTGCCTTGTGGGCAAAGCCTTGTATCTCCGAGACCAAAGGACCACAGACTAAAATATTATCAATACACTTGGATGCTACTGGAAATGGGGGGGGTTGCTATTTCCCAGGAGAAAGACTGCGAAGGCACCGGAATCTTCAATGTTTTCACCAGCTGTGGATCCTAAGTACTGTACTGCAGTTAACGGTGACTTGATTGGAGCAAGATGCAATGTATTTTTTCAAGTGCATTCCCTGTGCCCTATGTGCTAACCGTTGCAGCTCTGACTGATGTTGAGATGGAGGGTTAGGCTGACTCAATATGTTTTCAGATCTGCCGGCACATTTCAATGCTGTTAGCGCTTTACTTCAAGTATGTGCAGCTGACCTGGTGTGATTTAATTATTTTGTGGTGATACCTAGCAGTCCCAGGCACAGCCCTACTGTGCTTGATGCAGACAAGACAAACCCCAGACAGCTCAAAAGAGCTTACAGCTTAAAGCCTGGGTGCACTTTAGACAAGCCTTGAAGGTCTTCCAGAGACTTCATCCCCCATCTCTGATGCTGCACTTGCCTAAGCAGCGTTCTTAAACCAGCTCTTAGGTGGAGATAGCTTTAAGCCCCTGCCTGTCCTTGGAAAAACATTCCACCTGGTCTTTCATCAAGCTTTTATCTTTAAACTTTCACCCCCCTCCCCTCAATAGGAAGCATCAGGGAAAAAAATCAGCAGTTATAAATATTAAAAGTTTCATCTGCACTGAGTGAACAACCCTTATCAGGCTGCACACCCGCTGCTGCTACTGCTCTACAGGTCTCCACAGACTGCAGATTATAGACGCTTTAATCATAGTGCATATTAACTGGAAGGCCAGATTGAAGTACCAGGCAGAGAGCGCATAAGTCACTCGTGTTATTATTTGATTTTTATCAGATATGGGGCGCGGGGAGAGGGCTGTTCTGGGCTTTTTTGTTGTTGTTGTTGGGTTATTTCAGTGAGCATAAAAGATAGTTTTATGAAAACATTGACATAGTCCCCCAGCCTCCCCACCCGTCACTGCCTCGTTCCCCCACCAGAGGATAGTGATAAGGTCTCTCTGTGTTGCAATGGACTGCCCTTGGTTTATTTTCCTGAGCTTTCATTCATTTAAAGGCCATTCAAAGTCATCCCAGCCTGAAGGTAAAAGATAGAGCCACTCGTCAAGAGCACGATGGGATTTATCTTGTGAGTCAAAGGTCTGAGTCACTATGGTGTTTGTGTTAATCAGCTTAGATTCTTACTTTTAAGCTATTCATTAGGGGATAGAGGGAAGTGTAGATTTACATCCATAAATAAGTGGAAAAGTGCAAATGCCAGCCAGAGGCTTGGGGCAGGCTTGCCTTGAGTAGAGGGGTCTCTGCTCTGGGGCAGTCAGTGCCTGTCCTCTTCCAGCACAGTGGGACAAATTCCGCTCGGCTGCAGGCTGGCAGTCGTCCTCCGGGAAATTAAGCTTGTGTGTGTAAAATAACTCACTTTTCACACCATACGCTCGGGTATCTCAAGGGGATATTAGGAACTGCCCAATGTATATCCCCTGTCATCTTAACCACCTGGGAGTCTACCTCTGCCCCTCTGGATTGCACATAAGCTCCTTTCAGCATAAAGGAGCCGGACACCGAGTGAGTTTATAAATCCTGTCTTAGCTCCAAAGGGACCAGATCCACAAAGCTCCCACGTGCTTAAAAAAAAAAACCCGGTAAAAAATGCTTAGCCCTGCTAAGCACCTGCTATTAGTATTAAGGTGGTTTCCCAGCCTTGAGATGCTGAAAGCTGCAGTGTAGCCGTAACCCCTGTGTTTTCCACTACCTAGTTTTGAAAAACAAATGAGCTCTTGCCTAATTTACAGCCCTGCTCAGGCAAAGAGGGCTACAGGATCTCAGTTCAACTGGCACCAGCCTTCTCCAGCACTATCATAATCAATATTCATTAACTGAAGTCTATTGGACTTGGAGATTTACTGCTATTAATAAGCCAAGAGTCTATCTTAGTGTAGTTTATGATGGAAATTTTAGGTCTGTTAATAAAAAGAATTGCTTTTCTGCAGTTTCTTAGCCCTGTCCCTGGGCCATGCTTGCATCACTAAAAAGAGAGAACTGGAGCACATAGGCAGAGCCAAAAGAGAGAAAAACAGAGGGAAACTTCTCTTCAGAGCAGGTGGAAGGCACCTGCAGCTGGATTAGCTTATGGCCGGCTTCAGAAATAACCCTCTTGTTATCTAAGCAAGTAGAGGGTTAAAAATCCGTGAAGAATTCAGTGAAGTTAGATGTTGCACATACTAACAAAACCAAATATGTACACAATGTCTAGGATCAGGATGACCGTCCTTGAGGTTGTCAGAAGCGATGAATTAGAGAACTACTAATCAGGAGTTGGCTATCCTTGAAGGAGAAACATCCTGGAAAATATGTCAACTATATGTACTTTTAATTATCATGTTTGTACTTAATTTTGGATAGTTAGCTAAACTGCGTCCTTAAGCGAACTACCCTCATTATAATACTAAAACTCACACCCACTGGGCAGGAGACCCCGGCCCAGGCGGAGACCCTTACTCATAGAGCATGCGTAATGAGAACAGAGATTGTGTAACCATATGCAAATTACTAACCAATCAGTATTAGAGGGAAGTCTGTGGGAACCTACCAAGTGAAAATAATGTGTATAAAAGGAACTCTGGAGAATACCGAGGTGTGCTAGTTAGTGGGAAAGCACCTAGCACCCAAACTTGCACAACTTTGTAATAAACAACATCTGGTCTCTGTGTGTGAGATTGGCTCATTGCACACCGGGTACCGAAACCCACTTTTGGGACAACAGTTTTGGCAGCCCACATGGGACATCGCTGAGAAGCCTTGCCTGGATCGACTTGCTGCAATCAGCGAGGAGAAGCGGACCGCTCAGACTCCAGCACGCACTGAACTGATTTTTGGCGACTCCAACGGCTCCTCTCCCTGCTGGACGGTGAGTAAACAAAGTTGCAATGCTGAAAATGAGATATTGCTGAATAGGGGATCTGCTAAGAGGGGCTATTTGTCATTTAATATTTTGTATTTGGTTAATGACGGGACGCATCCCTTGTTTTGTATCTGATTTGGTATCTGTTGCGTAATGTTACACTCATTTGGATTTTGAATATTTCTGCAGAAGTCGTTCCCTTAGAAGGACCGCAGCGGGAGACTGAGATACACAAGTAGGCGCCTCATATACAGTTTCTTAAGAAACAATATGGGATCGTGCCCCTCTACTGAGACACCCCCTTGTTCTCCCTTGGGATGCATCCTGAAACATTGGGATAAGTTTGGAGGGGATCCTCTAACAAAAGAAAAACTCAGACAATGCTGTAATCAGTGGCGGCCAATGTATAAATTAGATCAAGAAGTGTGGCCTGAAAATGGATCCATAAATTATAATACTATACTACAATTAATGTTGTTTTGTAGAAGGAGGGATAAATGGGATGAGGTTCCTTATGTTGATATACTTTTCTCTTTACGTAATAACCATGAAGTCCGAAAGAAGTGTGGTTTGATGAATAATGATGCTAATGGCATGTATGTGTTAGCTGATAATGGAAAGAAAAAGTGAAGGTGGTGTTCTGCATGTGATATAGGGAAAGGATGTATTAGGAAAAGTGAAGAAGAGGAGGATGCTCAAATGTTGGTGGCAAAACCCAATGATAGAGAGCAGGATCTTGAAAGCGAGAGTGATAGCAGTAGCATTGAAATAAAAGAAGAAAGGATTATATCCAGGGATTGGATACCTTTAGCCTGATATCGGGGAGAACCTGATTTCAACAACAGCCAGTTATTCAAGCTCCTTTGCATCAAGCAGTAGGACCAGAAGGGTTACCTATGTTTGTACGTTTACTACATCAGATTTATTAAATTGGAAGGAGTCAGTAGGGTCATATCAGGATGATCCTGAAAAGATGCATAGGTTGGGACAAAGCATCATAATGAATCATAACCCCACATGGGGAGATACACAGATGTTGTTCAATACCCTATTTACTCCAGAAGAGAAAAGGTTAGTATTAGAGAAATCTAAGGAAGAAAATGAAAGGCAAAACATGAAGGACGATCCTACTAGATTCAGGCCAAAAACAGACCCCAGTTGGGATCTCAATCGTACTACAGGAAGGATAATGGTTAAACAATATCAACAATTGATTCTTTATGGGATACACCATGGGGTCCCTAGGCAAAACAATATTTCTAAATTGTGTGGGGTACAACAAGGGATAAATGAGAAACCCACAGCATTCTATGAGAGATTGTGTGAAATAGCTAGGAAATGGACTGATTTAAATCCAGAGGAAGAAAGTAGCAAGATGATGTTTAATACGCTGTTTATCAGTCAAGCAGCCCCAGACATCTGAAAGAAGTTACAGAAGGTCGATGGGGCTGAGGGAATGTCCATTTCACAATTAATAGAGATAGCATATAATAATAGGGAAGAGGTAAAAAAGAAAGAGAGGCAAAAAGAAAAACAAAAAGATGGGAAGCTACAGGCTGCTTTACTGGCTGTTGCTATAGTGGGTGCTTCGTGTCGGGGTCAAGGGCAAGGAACAGGAGGAAGCTTTAGAGGAAACATGACCCAAGGAAGAGGCAGGAGTTGTGGTCCCCGAATTATGGATAACCAGATTGGACCAAATCAGTGTGCTTATTGTAGAAAAAAAGGACATTGGAAAAATGCATGTCCAAAATTGGAAAAAAGGGACACAACTACCTGTGAAGGGGGGTCAGGTACCTGAAGCTGCTGAATTTAACACTCCAATATTACCAGTAAGAAGCCTTGGTTCCAGGAATACCAATTAATGCAAGACCTAAGGGCAATAAATCAAATTGTGCTTGATGTCCACCCGGTGGTACCAAATCCCTACACTTTGTTATCTGCTGTTCCTGAGAATAACATTTCTTTTACAGTATTGGTTTTAAAGGATGCCGCCTTTTGCATTCTGCTGGAAGCTGAGAGTCAGAAGTTGCTTGCTTTTGAATAGGAGAGTCCATCCACAGGACAAAAAGTGCAACTCTGCTGGACAGTACTACCACAAGGATTCAAGAACAGTCCTACTTTGTTTGGTAACGTACTGGCCGAAGAATTAGAACACTGGCAAGGTAAGAAGCCTTCTGTCACTCTTCTACAATATGTAGATAATATACTTCTGGGGACAGAAACTGTACAGCAGTGCAAGGAGGCGACCATAAGTTTGTTGAACTTTTGGGAATTAGCTGGATATCGAGTATCTCAGAAAAAGGCACAAGTGGCACAGAGGGTTGTTATCTATATTGGATTTGAAATATCACAAGGAGAGAGAAAACTGGGGACTGAATGTAAAGAAGTGGTATGTCAAATTGCCCTACCTCACTCCAAAAGAAAACTAAGAGGATTCTTAGGAATGGCAGGATAGTGTAGACTGTGGATACCCAATTTTGGGTTAATGGCCAAGCCTCTATATGCAGCCATAAAAGGACCAGGAGAAGTCCTAGAGTGGACTTTGGAGTGTCGAAGGGCCTGATGAAAGCTTCTGATTTAGGATTACCAGATTTTACTAAACCCTTTGCATTACATGTACACAAGAGATTACACATAGCCTTGGGAGTTTTGACCTAAATGTTGGGGGAGCGGAAAAGACCAGTGCCATATTTTTCTGAACAACTAGATGAAGTAAGCAAGGGGTGGCAAGCCTGTCTCTGGGCTGTACCTGCAGCTGTATTGTTGATTCAGGAAGCTTGGAAATTGACTGTGGAACAATTAATTACTGTATTTGTTCTGCGTGCAGTAGTTGGGGTATTAGAGCAGAGACGACAGCATTGGTTATCCCCAAGCAGGATGATACAGTGCCAAGCTGTATTATTGGAACAAGATGATATAATCATGAAAACATCTTCCTCCTTGAACGCAGCCACATTGTTGCCTATTACTGGTGATGAGAATTCGGTACATGGTTGCATTCAATCTCTTGAACAAGTGTATTCCTATCGACCAGATTTGAAGGGCACCCCTCTGGAAAATCCAGACTGGATCTTATTTATCGATGGTAGTAGTTTTGTTTCAAAAGGAGAACAAAAGGCCGGAGATGCAGTAGTGACTCGGAATGAAGAAATTGAGTCTCGGCCTCTTCTTATACACACTTCTGCACAAAAAGCTGAATTGATTGCTCTTACTGGAGCCTTAGAGTTATCACAAGGGAAACGAGTGAATATTTATACCGATTCTAAATATGCTTTTGGAGCTGTGCATGCTCATGGAGCCATATGGAAAGAACGGGGACTTTTATCATCCCAAGGAACTCCTGTGAAGCATGGGGCAGAAATCTTAAAGTTATTAACAGCAGTCACTATGCCGAAAGAAGTTGCTGTAATACATTGCAAAGCTCATCAGTTTGGATATACAGATGTAATTAGGGATAATTGAAAAGCTGATGAAACTGCGAAAAGAGTATCCTTTAATCAAGTAATGGGCACACTGGTGCCGGAAACAGTGATAAAATTGGAAGTTCCAAAACATAATGAAAAAGGAAATGAGTTGTTAGCCAAACTTTTAGATTGTGAAAAAACTAAGGATGGATGGTGGGTTACCCCAAATGGACAATGCATAGTTAATGCTCCAGTTATGAGAGAATTATTGGAAAGGACTCATAAAAGTACACATATGGGAGCTGATGCACTGGTTTTCGGCATTAAAAGATATGGAATAGGACCCAGAGTGCAACAGTATGCTGAAGGACTTGTTAAACAATGCCAAGTTTGTTGCAAGAATAATCCAAAAATAGAAAAGAAGCCTTCACCTGGAGAGGTAAAGTGAGGGTATCTCCCTGGCAAATACTGGAAAGCTGATTTTTCTGAGTTACCAAAAAGTAGAGGATATAAGTACCTTCTGGTATTAGTGGATACCTTTTCCGGGTGGCCTGAAGCCTTCCTGTGTTTTACCAACAAGGCTAGAGAAGTAATAAAGATATTATTGAGGGAAATAACTCTTAGGTTTGGAATCCCAGAAGAAATCTCCTCAGATAAATGCCCCCATTTTATTGCTGAAGTGGTGAAAGAAGTTTCCAAATTCTTACAAATAAAATGTGAATTACTTACCCCATGGAGGCCACAATCCAGTGGAAAAGTAGAAAGAATGAATCAGACCCTAAAAAGACAAATTGCAAAATTGTGCCAAGAAACTTATTCTAAATGGGTAGATATGCTGCCTATAGCCTTAATGTGAATCTGAATTACACCTAGAACTAAAGAGAAAGTAAGTCCCTTTGAAATACTGTGTGGGAAACCATATTCCATAAATCTAACAGGAGACCATGGGCAGATGCATGTAACAGGAGCTCAGATGCTTTCTGAATATCTTTTGTCAATGGCAAAGACTCTTTCCTCCCTATACAGGTATAAACGAACAAGAACTCCAGTGCCATTGATACGCCAGTACACTTCTTCCAACCTGGGGATCAAGTGTATCTCTGGACATGGAGAGATGAAGCATTAAAGGAGGAGTGGCAAGGACCGTATATTGTGGTGTTGGTAACAAATACTGATGTCAAATTAAAGGGAATAGATTCCTGGATTCACTACACTTGAGTAAAAATGGCTCTGGGAGAAAAGTAGACTTCTGAAGAGATACAGCCGCTGAAACTGAGGCTTTCCAAAGCCTCATGAGTTGTACCTGGTCCATTTATTCAGTATTTGTTAAAATATGTATCAAATTGTGGGAATCATTCTGTTTCAATTTTGTGTCATAGGCTTACAAGCTCAGTGTACCATGATCTACCTACTCCCGCAAATGTGTCATGGCAAAATTTGTGGATTAATACTAATATTGACCCTAGAGAGATATAGGAATTGAATGACTTGATTGTTTGATTCAGAAGAATTTCCACTGATCTAGATGAAATTTGGAAACAGACTAAGATATTACATGAAATTCAAAAAGATGACACATCCTGGGGATTGGAAGAAGCATGGAAATGGTTAACTTCCTGGTTTCCTGACCTGAGCTTTGGGATTAAAAGGTTAATAGCTATAATAATAATTATACTGCTTGCCTTTATATGCATATATGTTGTGTTAAAATGTACTTTAAATGTTGTTCAACTATAAGAAAAGTAGCATATGAAAATATTATGTGAGACTTAAATAGGAAGTGCAAGTTTCTTTGTATAAATCTCAAAGGGGGAATTGTTATCTAAGCAAGTAGAGGGTTAAAAATCCTTGAAGAATTTAGTGAAGTTAGATGTTGCACATACTAACAAAACCAAATATGTACACAATGTCTAGGATCAGGATGACCGTCCTTGAGGTTGTCAGAAGCGATGAATTAGAGAACTACTAATCAGGAGTTGGCTATCCTTGAAGGAGAAACATCCTGGAAAATATGTCAACTATATGTACTTTTAATTATCATGTTTGTACTTAATTTTGGATAGTTAGCTAAACTGCGTCCTTAAGCGAGCTACCCTCATTATAATACTAAAACTCACACCCACTGGGCAGGAGACCCCGGCCCAGGCGGAGGCCCTTACTCATAGAGCATGCGTAATGAGAACAGAGATTGTGTAACCATATGCAAATTACTAACCAATCAGTATTAGAGGGAAGTCTGTGGGAACCTACCAAGTGAAAATAATGTGTATAAAAGGAACTCTGGAGAATACCGAGGTGTGCTAGTTAGTGGGAAAGCACCTAGCACCCAAACTTGCACAACTTTGTAATAAACAACATCTGGTCTCTGTGTGTGAGATTGGCTCATTGCACACCGGGTACCGAAACCCACTTTTGGGACAACTGTCTTGCTTTCCTGTAATTTTTTAAGCCACTGTCCTACATGCACATGAGTGGAGCAAAACTTGAGCTGTTTGGGAACGTCACCCACTCAGCAGCAAGCCTGAGCTCTCTGGCCACTTTCCTTCTGTACCCGGAGCACTATCGGTCAGACACAAGCGCGCTGCTGGGATCCCGGCAACTTCCCCGGTGTTTTATAGCTGGAGGATATCTGCCAGCGATGACTGCTAGTTCCTCATGGGCTGTAGTGCCAACTTTCCTCTCCTTGAGAAATAAACCCCAGGATGCTCTGGTTGATGGTGCTCACACAGGGGGGGGTGAGTGTCAACTCCATCCTAACAGAGTTAAAACCTGCAGACTCCATGGCCTGCTGGTATCCCCAGTTCGTTGCTAAACGAACAGAGCAAACCTTATCAAAATGAGCAGACTGCAGTCCCGCTAACGCAGCTCCGCTTGCGCTAAAGATAAGTGATGCTTTAATAAAGCTGCGCATTATCCAGATTGTGGCTGGAGTGCTTATGTGAGGAGAAGCATCAATCACAGGTCACTGTATTTAACTTTTATCAAATATTTAGGTGGGTGGCAAAGTGCGTTCCTGTGCTGCTCTTGGGGAAAGAGTGTTGGGCTCCGAGATACAGAGTGAATGAATCATCAGATCCCTTTTGCCTACATCAGTTTCCTGCAGATTGGGAGAGTGAGGATTTACATTTTAGTTACCTCACCTGGAGATGGGAGATACCACGTGCTGTGGTCTTGGAAACAGAGGCTTGATGACCAAGAACTGCAGTTCCCAAGTGGAAGGCCTTCGGTCTCATCTGCTGGTGAAGAGACGGGTCTCTGCTGGGTGTGCTGCTCTGCCCAGGTAAGGTCCTCCTGCAACTTGGGCAACGGCTCCTGGAGTTGAGTGAGTCTTGAGAGAAGCTGTAGGTGAAATTTGCTGCTGTGTCACACAGGTAGACTTACGGGGGGAGGTCAGGGGGAGGGATGCAGGCAGTTAAGTGAAGTGCCACCGCAGTGCCTGATTTACTTCAAACTTTCTCTTCATTTCATACTCGGCAGCAGAGATTGTTTTCCCAGCAAAAATCCTCCCCGTTCTTGGCGCCTAAGAGTGGAAGGCTGAAGCCCCCCTTCTTCCTCATGGGGGGCATTGCTGCCACTGGCAACCTTTGCCTGGGGCTTTGGTCCTGGCGGTCTGAGTTGCTGATGTGGAGCCTGCCAGGCTGCGTCCCACAGGCCAGCGAAGCTGGAAGCCATCCTGTGTGGTCCTCTGCAGCACCCAGGCCCTGGGGAGCAGGTGGGGGGGGTTTCTCCCAGCTGCCCTCCCACATTCTCATCGTCTTGTTTGGAGGGAAATGCCGCCCTGGGTGTTCTGTACAGAGCTGGGCAGCAGGCGGTTGCTCTTTGGGAGTTTCATCCACTGCTGGTCGCTTATCTCCTTGTTACAAGACTGTGGAAAAGCCTCTGCTTTTAGCAGCTGGCAACGTGCACTATCATGGAAAAAACCAGATTAAAAAACTCTGGTCTGAACCTAAAAGACAGGCATCAGAAAGAAAAGCAGAGTCTGTTTGTAAGATCAGTTTAGCGTCCCACCATTTCGATGCAGAGACCGGTTAGGTCATTTGTTCTCAGACGACGTCTGATGTGTGAAGAGGGACGGGGGAACTGGCTCTTTGAAAACATGCTGGTGAAGGATGACCCTGCTGGGTTATTTGTCCTAGAGCCACACTGAAGCCAGAACGGAGCAGGGAGGGGGGCAAGAGAGCCGTGGTGGGAAGTCATTTCAGATGTTGTCAGGTTAGCAGGTCGCAAAGACCGGAGCAGCACGCTCGGGACTGGCCCAGAACCTGCGTCGCCATCACAGCGGCCTTTCCCCATCCAGGTCCCCCCCCGAAACCTGCGCACCCCATTCCCGCTCCACGGGACTGGCTGCCTGCCGGGACAGAGCCCAGCCTTGGAAAGGGTGGAAAAAATAGCAGCAATTGCTCTCCCCGTCTCTGCTCTTGGGGGTGACGGGTAAAAGCAGAGCCTTGCTGAAGATTAGCACGATAGCCGCAGCGGTCGTTACTGCGACGATGACGGTCCCAGGCTCAACTGAGTGGGGGAAGAGGGAGGAAAAGAGGGGACCCCGCTGCGGCGAGGGACGGTACGACGGAGAAAGCGAGGGCTGAACAGGGCTGAAGTCAGGGCCCTGAGGGCAGATGGGACCCAGAGCTGCCCGGGGGCTTTCCCTGCTCCCCCTGCCCTGGAGGGGGCCAGAACCGGGCCACTGAATCGGCGCTGGTGGCCACTAGAGGACGGTGCAGACCGGGCCAGGCGGCTCCCGCACGGATGGCGCTTCGCCGGCTGCTCAGCACAGGCAGCGCGGAGCCCGTTTGCTCCGAGGTTTAAGCGAAGCCTCCGCTTCCTCCAGCTCCCCTGGGAATACGTGGTGCCCAGCCGGGCTGGAGCATCACCGCCGGCGTGTAAATCCCCCCCAAAACCAGAGAGACCCGCGGCTTGACGGGACCTGGGGCTGGACCTGCCTAAGAAACCGCCCCGCCGTGATCCCGGTGGGTTGGGATGGCTTTGAGGGACTGAGGATGCTGAAAAGAGAGGAGGGAGAAATGGAAATCGCAAAGTGCCAGGCTGTGTTTCGGTGCAAGGTGGTTGCAGGGAGGCGAATCTGTCCTCCCTTGCTCTGGCTGGGGTTCTCTCCCAGGGGTCTCGGCAGGTGTTGGCTGCGGGGTAGGGGAAGGAGATGATCGTGCTTGGAATGAACGGTGCCCATGTTTCTTCTCAGCGTCGCACTTACAGGCTGTGAGAAGGTCACTCCGACCCTCCTTTGGTCCCGGTGACATGTGTGTCACCAGTTGCAATGGCTGAGCTCGTGTCGGTGAACGCTTTGCTTGCTGATGCTGCATCGTTCTGCTGCATGCGCAGTCTTCTCCTGGTTCTTCCCAAAGTAGCCACATGTGGTATTTCATCCTTACGTTTTTTTAAAGCATGTCCTAAAGTTCTTCAGTCCCAGCTTAAGAAAATATTCTGATTCAGGATAGCATTTAAAGATATGCTTTAAATGTCTTGGCAGATGAGATGTAAATTTGTGCTTTAGAGCACTTGGATGTCTTTAACGTTCTCCTGAATTCCTTACTGAGGAACTGGGGTGGCAAAGCACCCACCAGAGGACATCTGAACAAAATACCAACAGGGCAAAAACTGCAGCCCCAAGTACCAGGCTTGCTCTCAGAGGGCCCTTCAACCTAAGCCGCAATTCCATCTCCAAAAACCTTACGGCAAGACCAAGCACTCGGTGCAATCGTGCAGAAAACCTGCAGGAGAGGCTCTGCCGCTGGTGGGGGGGGTGTCAGACCAGCTCTTCTGTCCTCAGAACTGCCCGCCCCTGGGGGCAGGGCTGGTTTTGGCGTGCTGGGACCCTGCCTACATGGTCAGCTCTGAGCACGGTGTAGGGTTAGTCTCCCACACTGGCAATCTCCTAGTCTTTGTGGAATTCACGTTCTCATGACTATTGGCAAGCATCACTGGCTGCAGTCGAAGAGTCCCAGCCTTACTTTGGTGTTACGGAATAAATGAGGGGAGAGGCATCTTCTGGTGTGGGTTTGTCCTTCTGTCGGAACAAGTACTTTACCTCAGCAAAACGTGTGTAAAAGAATGTAAAAATCAGGCTAGTGCCTAATATTCAGCTATGGGCTCAGAGAAAATAGCCTCGTGGTCTCCTCTGGCTTTCAATCTGATGATGGGTGAGAGATGCTCACACAGATAAATAATGAGGTGAGCGGAGCATCCAATTAAACACTCATCCCAGCCACCCAGTAGGAACGACCCCTTTATCACTCTATAATGCATCACAAAGGCTCTCTTGATGGTTTTCTACTGCCTATAGCAAAACAGAGCTGGATTCTGTTTCTGGTTTAGCTGTTTCTAACACTATTCATCATTGCTATATCTAAACATGATCTTACTTTGATAATAGGACTCCAAGCAGTGAGATTAAAATAACTACATAATAAAATTCTAGATTAAGCTGAAACTATGGTAAATCTTTCAGAGCTGTAGAAAGGTAATAGCTAAGCTGCACGGACTCAGTATTTTGTTGAATGACTATGATAAAATGTGTTGATCCACATTATAGCTTTATGTCTGTTTCTGTATAATAACCATAACTACAGTTCAGCTGCGGTTTGGCACTTAAAAAGATCTCCTTTGAATTTATAACTTGTTGCATGTCTTTTGTTTAGCTTTTATAATCTCCAAACGGTAAAAAAAAAAAAAAAAAAAAAATACTTGTGCAATAGTAAGTGATGGGTATTGACTCAGCACAGGGGCTGTTAAGAAAATGGGAAGGACAGATCTCTTCTCCCCTGCTAGGAGCTCTTTGGTTTTCTTGATTCAGCATGGTACCCCTGCAAGTCCTGATTTAAGACTGTAGCTGTAAAGGAGAGAGAAGTGGGGGGTCACAGTGCACTTTGTGAGTGGCCAGGACTGCCGGTGCCGAAAGCCGAGGCTGCTGGCCTCCCCTTTGCCTCATCTCCCACACGTGGAGCGGCGTATCACAGGTTTTACAGCCAGGCAGCTGGTCACTCGTCCCTTAATGGCAAGCTGCCTAATGGCCCAATCAACCTCCCGGCCACCAGTTCCCAGCTGCCAGCAACAATGATGTGACCCTTGGCTGTTGGTTGAGGCCTTGCCGTCGCTCTGACGGCACTTGAGAGCTGTGAATCGTCTCAGCCCCATTTGCTAATTGCCGGAGAAGTCTGCTGCGTGTCCGATGGCAAATGCTGCTTCCTGAGGGAGGAAGCTGTGGAGCTGCCTTCCAAATGGTGCAACCGGCCAGCTGCAGGGATCTTGGGTTGCCGCTTGCATCCAGCACTTCTCAAGTAACATCATACATTTTTGGTTCACGAAGAGCGGATTCGGGCCAGGGAAGGCGAACACAGCGTTGGGAACTGGGCTGGGGAGAGCTGCCCGAGCTCTGTGCTCAGCTCAGGCTGCCTGTGTTCAGCCTTATGCTAAGGAAGAGCTGCAGTTGTGATAACCCACAGCAGCAATCAGGGCTGCAGCTCCTCCTCGGGCACAGCATCAGGTGCAGGAAGAGAAATGCCTCCTCCTTTTATCATGCCGAGCTCACGGGAAGGGCTTGCAAATCTGGGAACCGGATTGCTTGCAGAACAAGTTGCAGATCTTCTTGCTTTACAGACTGGTGGTACCTTTGTATTCTTTTGAGTTACAATTTTTCTTTCAGTTCAGATCAGTGATCTGGCACTTGACTCTGCTTAATGTATTGGTTAGTCTAGAATCCCACCTGCTGCAAGAATCCCCACTTTGCTGCAAGATATTGTAAAACTATTGCGAAGCCCCGAAACATTTCCGAAATAATATCAGAGCCTCGTGCTCTCCTTGCCAACGAGCATCTCATGGAGCGGCTTTGAAGGTAGGCAGGGGAGGAAGATTACTGGAGCAAGTTTTTAAGGAAAGTTAGAAATTATTTAGCAATGTTATCCAGCCAGGGACCCCCTTCAGCCTGGGTCCATGGCAGCCCACTTGTTGCTGGGGTTTTGCTCTGCAAGATGAAGCCCCTGCAATGATGGAATGCCACAGCACATTGTGGGGCTCTCCCATCTGAGAGCACGGCTGGCAGCATGTCCATTGTGCTAAGCCCAATCCCTTTCCCCTCCTGTGGCTGTGCCATATAGCAGCTATACAATGAGGGGACAGCGGGGACCATCTGCTGTGCGTTCCTTGAGGCCCAGCGTGGAAACCTGAGTGTTGCCGAAAAGACAGCGTGAGCTTTTTGCAGGCTTTGAGCAGGGAAGGGAGGGAGGGAAGGAAGATCAGACTGCAGTGCTGACTCGCAAAGTGGTTTTCCTCCACCCACGCAGGAGTGGGAATATGTGCCACGAGAAAGGGCTCTGTAGACATGTCAGATGCAGAGCTTTGAATTCCTTGAGTGACATTAATGGAGCAGAGGTTTTTTTCCCCCCCTGCTCTGCACCGCTGGAGAGCGCTGACCCTGATCCTCTGGGATGGACCTGATGGGCGCTGGGGCTGCTCCTAAAAGCTCTTGCATGAGTGATGGATGGACTGACTGACAGGGCTGTCTGTCCTCCAGTCTTGGGAGTCAGGTATGTGGGTGTAAGGCACAGTGGTCAAATGCTTCCCCCCAGCAGAACATCCCTCTCCAAGGACCCCTTTCAGCCTCAGAGCTGGATTTCAGCTCTTCTGAACCAGATGATGTTAGAGAAGGAGACTTTGAATTTTGAACATGCAAGAAATTGCCTCGGTAGGCTTGAATTACTTATGGAGTGTATCTGATGCCTGAATGTTAATGTACATTTCAGTACGCACGTTACGGAGCAGATGATAACTTCACTAAGTGCAGCGACATTGCACCGAAGACGAATTCAGCCTGGGGTGTTTGCTGGCAAACGCACCACCATCAATCCCTTCTTATTCCCCCCAAACCCTCAAGTTTTTATTGACTTATGAGCCAGGAAGACCCCAGAAGAGAGGCAGGGAGCGGGAAGTAACAAAGATATGTCTGTATGTTGGAAAGGTAAATTGGTCCCTCGGAAAAAATGATCCCGAGGGTTAGCAAGTCACCAGTAAATAGAGCAGCAGGATAGAGCTAAAGAGAGTCCCTGGTAGATGAGAAGATCAAGACTGGAAGGCTGCTGTCAGTGAAACCAGCAGGACTGAAGTCTCCAGTGGTCCGGGACTAATTCTGACCCTGCTTGTAACAGGCAAGAGCAGGATTGGGTACTGCGTGGCTGGGAAGGGAAGGTTGATTTGCCTGGCAGAATGTGCATTTTAATTGCTCATTTTCTTTCCTTTTTTATGTGATTTGATTGTGAATTATGTTTTCTGCATTTGTAATTAGAGGGTAGAGCAGATGGTGAGGCTTTGTCTGAAGTGATGTAGCCATTGAAATAACTCATGCTACTGGCTGACAGTTTGCAAGCGAAGGGTGTCTTACACCATGAAGAGTTGCTCTAACAGAGACCCACTTTTTAAACAGCCTGAGACAGATCTCTAAATGACAGAAATCAGCATTGCCCCACTGAAATCCGCACCCGGGCTGGTTTACACCACCTAGAAAGCTGTCCTCTGGGGAGAAGCCGCTTTGTCCTTACACCTAGGAATGCCGGGTCTCACACTGAGTTTGCAATTAGCTCTGCTGTGTTTATTTACGTGTAACAGGCCACAGCCTGCCCACAACATGCTAGCTGGGTTTCTTTGCTTGTGAGTTTGAAAGGGACAGACAGCTCTTCACATCGTTGGGAGATGCCCAGCTCTGCTTTGTCCCTGTATCCTGCACTGAGGAGCAGGATTTTGTAATTCAAGACTTCTAGCAGAAGTTAGAAAACTGGACTTTGAGAAAGAAGCCTTGGAAAGTTGCAAGGGTTCCATGAAGGGTGAAATCACTTTGTCTCTCTTTGTGTCAATGAGACACTTCCATTCATCAGCTTCCCACTTGGTTAGTGATTTGCAGTGAAAATGTTAGGCTAGAGTCTCAAAACAGTAATGGATCCTAATCATATTTTTGAAAAAGAGAGAAAACCCTTTCTAGGAAGTTGCTTAAATATGTTTTAGATTTTCATTCATGTCTTCTTTTATCAGACACAAGCTTTTGGTGATATGCTAGTATGCTGAGCAGGATGCTGAGCTAATAAGCCTTTTTCTTGGATGTGTCATTGAATGGCCTTTTCCATTTCTAATTTCTTTACCTCTCCAATAGAGCTTGGGCAGCTCTGTGGTACTTTTGATACAGTATTTTAGCGAAAATAATTGTAGTGAAAACCTGTATAGTTCATGTGCATCATTTTCCATAGTTTAATTATATTATTAGGAAAGCAAGTATCTGCTGCAAGTGCTGGGCAAAGTGCTGCATGTTGGGTTGAGACTGCCAGAGGAGGAGGAGCGTGACCCGATCTGCGTTTGCAGAAAGCAGAGGAGCAAGGCTTTGAGCGGGGGCTGAGGAAAACTCGATTCTTAACTCTGCTGGGGATTTGGTGCCTTGGGGACCATACCTTACAGGGCTGAGTTTCCAGGCAGAGGGGACATCACCTCAAGGGCACACATGCTGTTGAGGGAAGTCAGTTGTGCACTGGTTATTTTGCCTCTGTTGAGAATCTCCTTAATCTCATGCCTATATAGACACACCTAGAGCAGATTAAAGGAAAAAAAGAAAGCAAGATTTAAGTGTAATATTACCTTCCCTGCATAACTGAACTCTTTCTGAAGACATACATTATGATTTTTTTGGCAAAATGCAGATGGCATTGTGTTATGCTGGGGATAAATAGCTGCGTGGGCACCTTCCCACCCTGCTTCTTCACCAGAAGGTACCTTTCACTTACAGGTATTTATCCTTTGGCACTTAGCTTAAATTGGGTTCAGGTTGCAATTTGTGCTAATCTGAGCCAAGTAAAAGACTCGGAGGTTTGAATCTACGCGAAGATGTCTTACAGTGCAGAGTTGCCTGTCTGTGAGCCGTAAGGTACGTTCTTCCCACGTTCTTCCCTGTTGGGACCTGAAGCAATCAGGGATCACACGAGCTGGAGACAGCACAGAGCAGCCTGGGGCCGCTCGGTGCCAGGGGATAACCTGCACGTGTGTGCAGGCATGGCTGGTCTCCCAGCAAAGCTATAGCACTGGTAAAAACTGTCCTGCCCTTGGGTGTTAGGCGTGTTTAGAAAATGAGGGAAAAGATGGAAAACCCTCACAGCTCAGTGGTTCAGGTAAAGCTGCCACCAGGTTTTTAGGTCCTTGTTGCCAAGTCTGTGAGAGCCTGTGGGAGCTTTTCTGTTAACTTCAAACGAGCTTTGAACTGAAGCTGGAAAGCAGTGCAGAAAAAGCTGTCCTGGATGCTCCCTGGCAAGGACTAATTAATAGCTCCTCAGAAGTGCTAAGATCTGTGAAAAATGCTGCATTACCATGATGTTACTGGCACAGAGTGCCCCGGGATGCTGACAGTCCCACGGTGACCTTTTTCCACCCGTATTAGGCAATGCCAAAAGGGCAGCTCTGCTTGCTTGGAATTGGTATGTGTGGAGGACGGGCATCTCCATGCATGGGTCTTTTAACATGAACCTTAACAGGAACGGTCAGCCCCCTACAAATGAGTAAGAAACAGCTCAAACCCAGCCCATAAGCCCACCTGTATGTGCAGGCAGCTCCCAAAGTAAGCTGTACCACTTTCCAGCCTCCCACCACAGAAAGATGAGGTGGTTCCCACTGCCCTTCCCTGTGCAGTCAGACCTTCTGCTTTCCTTCAGAAGTCCTTGACGCAGCGTGAGTGTCTGGTTAATGAGGCTCAGGAAACGCTGACGTTTTAGTTCCTTTCCTAGGCTGGCCGGAGGACACTTGTTTATGCCACTCAATTATGATAAATGGAAGACATATGGATGTTATACAACCCACATCGGCTCTGTGGAGCATGTGACGGCCTCCATGCTGAAATGCATGTGGATGAACGTTTTACAGCCCTGGTTATTGCCGTCTCCCTCTTCCACTTTCTAGGAAACCTGACCTGAGAAGGAGGTAGGGGCAGTGCTGTGTTAGAGCAAAGGCTCATCCCCATGTGGGGCAGTGCAATTCAAGGCGAACTTCAGGCTGTGCCTACACACACCTCTGAGGATTTTGGTTGCTCCACAGAGGCCACCACGCTGGTGCATCCTCCTGACATCCCTGCACACCCTTAGTCATACCCAGGCACCTGCACCTCACTCTTCAGGCAGCACTGATGCAGCTTTTGTATGTTTTGACACCTAAAGGACCACTGAGAAGGTCCTCAAACAAATCAAACCTACTTATGGGGGTGTGTGCCTGCTCTGGCAGGGCGCTGGTGCCTTCTGAAACACAAGGGAAGAGGGATGGGAAGTTTTCAAAGGGAGTTTTGCTGGCCCGGGTGGCTGCAGTCAGATGGATGGGCTGCTGTGTGATAGCACCCTTCATCTTCTGTAGCGATGCGGTTACTTACCTGTACTTTCCAGCTGGTGCTTGTACACACTCACGGATATTTTTTTTCACTTTTTAATACAGCAACACTGTGAGCTCTTCCATTTGTAAAATCTGTCTGAAAAGAATTAAAGAAATATATTTACAAATGCACACACAGGCATACACATATCATTTACTACAACAAATAACTAGGAAGGGCAAGACAGTAGTAATTCACTCTTGTTTTTCCTCTCATGTTTTTAAATGCCTCAAGTTTTCCTCTTATGGTTTATGATGTTATCATGCTCCTGTCTAAACTACTACTTTAAAATACATTCTATGGGGTTATTTTCTCCATAAAACCCTGACAATAATAATTTCTCCTGTAAAACCTTCAGTTCCTACTTGCACTTTAACTTTGGATCTGTCAAGCCATCCACACCTATTTGATGGCTAGAAAATTGCAGGCTGGCAGGTACCTGCTATCCCCGCCGCTGACCCGTTGGTCACATTACGCCACTATGATGACTAATTCCCTGAGCTGGCAGAGGTGGGCTGGATCACCAGCAAGGATGAAAGGACATCAAGAGGTATATTTAATGGATTGTTTCCTTTTAAGATCAAGAGTGTTGTCCTGGGCCAGCTCATGCTGTGTCTGAACACGGTGCTGGTGACCTTGAAAATGGACTCACTAAAGGCGATGTGTCGGTACGTGTGCCGGTTGTCCCATCCGACCTGATTTGTCCCTTTGTGTGTTTTTTGCAGCCTGCACCGCTGCGAGCTGTGTCGTGCTGGAGCTGCAGCAGCAGGTTGTGCCCGGCCAGGCTGGTCCTCGTCCCGCTCCCTCTTCCAGATGCCGCTGACTTAATGTGCCGTCAGGGATTTTGGCTGAGAGCTTCCCAGCCTGGAGCTACGCTGGGGCTGCCTTTCACGCTGAAACAGAATCATGCCATTTAACGCCACGGTGGTCTTCTGGGAGTCGTTGCCTTCTGCTTGTGCTGCAAATGAGTGCCCAGGAACTGCCAGCTCCTCGGGCTTTCTCTGAGCAGCAGTTCCTCCTGGTCCCAGGCAGATGAGTAGATGGCCTTTAGACCTTCAGGAGGAGGAGCAGGACGGTACCCCACGTGCAGTTCACAGCTGCGGAGATGCTACCTTTATTGCCTGGTGCATTTTGTTGAGCTGACAGTTTAACTTCTGGTTGCAGTCCTCCCTCCTTGCTCCAGTATCTCCCCTCAGTCACCTCGCATGTCTTGTAATTTGTGCTTAGCCAAACTAAAGGCTTCTTGAAGAAATATTTATCATCTGTTGTAACCTGGTGGCTTTTTCTTCCCTTACCTCTGGAAAGCGTTCCCACATTAACCCTGTCCTGGTTAGGTTTGAAGCAAAGGCTTTGCTCTCAGATTACAGCTCTTGCCAACTCGTTTATAGCAAGGAAAGAAAAACGTGGGGTGTTGCCAAACCATGAGAACATCCTCACAGTGCCTGACACTGTGCTTCTGTATGGTATTATTTTTCCTCTAGGTTGTTTCAGATCATCTGAGAAAAGGGCAAGGTTATTTTTTAGTTTTTTTTTTTGTTTAAGTCCTGATTTAATTTTCATTTTGAACTTTCAGCTTACTGTATGGAACATTTTTGGATCATCTGAGGTACTATCTGCTCTTATCTTCAAAGTACGCTGTTGAAGAGCTGTCAGAGAGTGGGTCTGGTTTAAGCAGGTCAAGATAGAAAAAGCATGGCATCTTGTTGCTTGCATATATTGTTTGTTTTGTCGAAAAGTTGCTTCAGTCTAGCCCAATGCAAACAGCAATTCGTCTACTGGGACTAGGTCAAAAGTTTTCCATGTATCTGTACCTGTAACCCTTTGCCTGTGCACAATGACACCTTGCTGAAGTGCGTTGATCCGTTGGGAGAGCTAATGCCTTTTCCAGCAGTTAATAATTGTGGTTATGCCAACCTTTACAGAAAAAGGTGTGGGTAAATGGGTGAAATGCAGAAACACTGCTCATGAGTTCGCCCAGCTCTGGGACACCCTGCTTCTTCTTGCACATTGGTGGAAATCAGGAGTAGTTAATATTGCTCCTCCCTTGCTTCCAATGGCTGAGGTATTTATTCCTGTGCAAGCAGAGGAGGAGGAGGAGGAGGAGGAGGCCAGCAGCCAGCCACCTGTTTTCCCCGGTGTTTAGGACTGTAACCATGAGTCAGACCCTACTTGCACAAAGGAGCTCAGGAAACACGGGCTGTGGGGATTCTAACCCCCATCCCTTTACTGCGCTGAGCTGGTTTAGAACAGACGACATCAGCTGTGTATGCAGGATGCCGGGTGCCCACCAGAGCTGCTCTATCACTCCCATCCTCTGAGGACAGGGGAGACAAAATATAATGAAAGGCTCACGGGTTGAGCTAAGGACAGGGAGAGATCACTCGCCAGTTACTGTCCCAGGCAAAACAGACTCGACTTGGGGAAAATTAATTTAATTTATGACCAATCAAATCAGAGTAGGGTAATGAGAAATAAAAACTAAATCTTCCCCACAGCCCTCCCTCCTTCCCAGCTCAACTCCACTCCTGAATTCTCTACCTCCCCCCCCTGGCGGCGCAGGGGGACGGAGAATGGGGGTTGCGGTCAGTTCATCACACATGGTCTCTGCTGCTTCTTCCTCCCCAGGGGCAGGATTCCTCACTCTTCCCCCGCTCCACCATGGGGTCCCTCCCATGGGACACAGTCCTTCACGAATTTCTCCAACGTGGGTCCTTCCCATGGGCTGCAGTTCTTCACGAACTGCTCCAGCGTGAGTCCCTCCCAGGGGCTGCAGTCCTTCAGGCACAGACTGCTCCAGCGTGGGTCCCCCATGGGGTCACAAGTCCTGCCAGAAAACCTGCTCCAGCGTGAGCTTCCCACAGGGTCACAGCCTCCTTCGGGCATCCCCCTGCTCTGGCGTGGGATCCTCCCCGGGCTGCAGGTGGAGATCTGCTCCACCGTGGACCTCCCTGGGCTGCAGGAGGACAGCCTGCCTCACCAGGGTCTTCCCCACGGGCTGCAGGGGAATCTCTGCTCCGGCGCCTGGAGCACCTCCTCCCCCTCCTTCTGCACTGACCTGGGGGTCTGCAGGGTTGTTTCTCTTATGTATTCTCCCTTCTCTCTTCAGCTACAGTTGCTGTTGTGCAGGTTCTTTTTCCCCTTCTTAAATCTGTTCTCCCAGAGGCGCTACCACCGTAACTGATGGGTTTGGCCTTGGCCAGCGGTGGGTCCGTCTTGGAGCCGGCTGGGATTGGCTCTATCAGACATGGGGGAAGCTTCTGGCAGCTTCTCAAGGAAGCCACCCTTGTAGCCCCCCTGCTACAAAACCTTGCCATGCAAACCCAATACATCTGCTGAGCAAGCAGAGGGGTGTAAGTTAATTCACGAGGACCCCAGTTCCCTGGAGTTATGCTAAGGCTGGTGCTGGCATTGATGCAGATAACTCAAACAACCAGAGAGCAACCCTTGGCTTTTGGAAAGTCATGGTGAGAGATGAGGAAAAATGTCTGTGAAGTGACAGAAGGGGCTGGGAAAGAGATTTGATGGGGGAGAAGGGAGTGTAAACAAGTTTAGTGTTAAAAATAATTAAAACTATTAGAGGAAGAATTGATTTGGCATTAGACTGCTTGGAAGAAAAGATACTTGTATTTAAGTACCTGAGACATGGGCCTGTTCAGTCCTTTCCATAAAGAGCTCAGCAGCCACTGTATGCTGCCACTGACTGCCAGGACTTGGGGAGGCATCGCCTCTATGCCCCGTTTGGCCTCATTAAATGACAATTAGTGAGGACCTACTTCAGTGGTAATAATCCAATTGCTGGAGTATCAACAGCAACGTCAAAAGGAAGATCTTTTTTCTTCCAGGGGACTCAATATGGTGAAAATCTGATCGTAACTCTCTCTTCTATAGCACAGACCCTGCCATATCTATTGAGCTTCCCGCCTTGCTACGCAAACAGCCCGTGCTTTATTCTGGCCCCACCGTACGATGTCTCTGCTTAAAGCTTTGCGCGGTCTGGAGCAAAACCCCGCAGCGGAGCAGAAAGCGCAGATGTTTGTAGGGACGCGAGGTTGCCGCGGGCGAGGGTGAGCCTGTCGAACCCTGCGTGTGCGGGATGCTCCAGGACCCAACCGGGCACTCGAGCGCCCAGGTCAAGCTGGAATCCAAATGTAACCCCCTCTTTTCTAAAGCAATTTGTTTGTTTGCTAGGTGAGGTTACGGCAGGAAAGGTGACCTCTGCGCTGAGTGCTTGTAAAGCAGCTGGTAAAAGGGGGGCAGGGAGCATCGAGGGCATCTACTGCAAAGGATAATGGACTGTTTTGAGCATGATTTGGGGATCTATATGTTAAAGCCGCTGCTTTGCCTCAGATTAACTGGAACTGCGCTTGCAGAACTGATCAGAGCGAGGCTTTCTGCCTCATTTTGCCCTTGAAATGCTGATTCAAGGAGATAACGTGCCTATTACACACTTTGGGCCAAACTCTGCTCTTGGCAACTCCTCATTCCTATTCTTCTTTCTGGGGCAAACTCTGTCCATCACCCAGCAGGGCTCTTTTGCATGTTTCTGGTTTACTTTTTTTCCACTCTTTCCCTCCTTCTATTTGCTTTCACAAAATAATATACCAGTAATAGCTAAAACACATACCAGTAAAGTTTATCAGTATTTTGGAAGAGATATTACTAACATACTTGCTATGAAGTCAATAAGGGGAAGTAAACTAGCAGGATATCTCATGGATGAAAGTGTGCATTTTTTTTCCCTTGCTGCCCAGTTAGCTCTTAAATTTCTCTAAAATAAAGCTGGCACTGAACGGCAGAGACACGCAGTTTCTTTCTTCTCCCCCCTTCCCTCTATTATATATCTATAAAAATTTAAAATTTATAGATAATACATACTTTTTTAATATGTATAATACAAGTTTTAAGAATAAGGTCAAAACTATTTTCTTACTCCAATCACAGTTCAGATTCCAAGAAATACGCTGCATTTTCATCTTAGAAGTGTAATTCTGAAGACCAGCCCAGAAGTAGTAGTAACAGAAAAAAATTATGCAGTAGGTTGGGGTTTTTTGTTGTGGTTTTTTTTTTTAGCGTGGCAATAGCATTTGCATTTCATTTTTCTGCTATGAACGTTTGTACTTGTCACTATTTAACAAGCATATTAGCAATGAAAAATGTGAGTGAAAAAGAAATATAATGTGACCGCGTTGCAATTAGCCCATTATATGTACAATAACACAGCTTGAGGAGTTCCTGGTGCAGTGCTAGTTTTAAAAACTAATTATAGCAACTGCATTATAAACTGTACCATTGGTATCTACTGCTTTCGTATCCAACAGCTGAGTGTAATTGTTGGGTCCTGGAATTGATCTGAAAGAAAGTGCTGCATTAATGGGGGAAGAGATGACGTGCACTCTCTAGTCACACGGAGGCAGTGAGGGTTTATCCTATGGCAGATATTTTTCAAGAGTATTGTCATGACAACTGAGTTAAAGAATTCCATTTCCTGTCCTTGTTACAGCTGTTGTTAGGTGAGAATTGAATCATGGCATTCAATTTGCTGTTTAATTTTTGTCTGTGCTATGGATGTGCTCGATTTCATGCCCTACACTTGATACAAGTGCTGTAAACATGAATACTTGGCATCTTATTGTATCTTTCCAGGTTTTTCCAAACAACCGGGGGGGTGTGTGTCCTGTATTGTTTTGCCTTTTTTTGTTTGTTTGTTTTTCCAAACAACTTGGGAGGGGGTCTGTATTGTTTTGCCTTTGTTTGGTTGGTTGGTTGGTTTTGTTGTTGGTTTTTTCCCCCCCTCCTGCTGGATTTGGTGGCATTACTGTGATAGCTAACTGAACAACTGGCAAATTCCGGTACTTTATTTTGAGAACCGTAAATGAGCTTTTAATGTACTACCTTACACCACCAGCTGCAAAACAGCAGCACGCCTGACTTGTGCGGGGGTTTCACACAGCAACCTGAACCAATTCTGTCTGTCTGTCTGTCTGTCCAGGGCTGAAGGGTTTGGGGGGGTTGTGTGCGTGTGTATGTGCTGTACAGCCACCAGCAGCCTCAGCGCACTGCTGATTTATGGTTTTGTCCGGCTTGCAGGCGGAGCAGAAAACCTCTGAGGGGTTTTTACAAACTGCTCAGGCATTTACTTGTTTAATAGCAGCTTGTATTAATTGGATTTAAAAACTCCAGCATGACTTTATTTTATGTTTATCGCATGCAAGAGGCAGAGAGAAGATTTGAGGGGTCTGTTGCTGTAGCAATGTGCCCTACAGATGTATTAGCTCAGCACCATCCCACCCTCTCCCACATCACTAGACCCCACAGGTGGCTTTGGCTACGGAAAGGCCAATAAATACACATGGGCGTTATCACCTCTGGCATTCGCTGAGCCTGGGGGCCCATTCTGGCACAGCTCTTGGCCAAAGCGTGGGCCAGGCCGGGCCAGGGGCTGCGATGAAGGTGGATGCTGATAGCAGCGTGGATGCTGCAGGAGTGGGTCACACCGTGAAAGGCTGCGGCCAGAAGTGTTGGCATCTGTCTAGGAGCCAGAAATAAGTACAGGCAGTGCCCGTCATTTAAGAGGGCTGATGGAGTGCCATGGTGCTGGTAACATAATCCTGATCCCCCTCCAGCACGCACTCAGCCTGGGTAAAACGTGCAGACGCTGCTGGAGCGGGAGCAGGGCTGCAGCCCAAAGACAAAATGACCTCATGGTGCTCGCTGGCAGGGCTCTCCTCCTGGGTCATGATGCTGTAACCGTGCTAACTAACCCCGTAGCTGGAAAGCACAGTGTCCGAGCTGACTTGGAAGGTGGGAAGGAATGGCAAAGATCTTTGATTTGTGCCAACACACCCGTGAAGCAGCACTAATGGTCTGTAGCATCACCCTTGCCCACAGGCAACCTCTATACTTTTCTCCTTTCCAAAAGTGTTTGCTTATTTATTTATTTAATTTGTGTCCGAGGTTTCATTCTGAATAGCTGACAGGACAGAGGCAGCCTTTGCTTCCCTGCGAGCTTGCTGATGAGTACTGGGGCTATTCTTGGCTCACAAGCATCCGAGTGACCATGACAAACGCCAGAGCATCTGGAGTACCAGCTGCGCTGCCAGCTCTGCACGACACCTACACTGCTGTCTGGCAAGTCTAGGCTTTGCTAGCCAATAACAAAGGGTCATTTACAGAAATTGTGTTTGTTTCTAAAAAAAAAATAAGGTGGGGGTTGTAGTTTATGTCAATCCACCCAAACTTGGAATTCAGAAACCAGGAGCAGGACATGTGTTTGCAGCTCACGTTGCTTTGGACACTGAGGAGACGCTTCTTTAGAGCTCGGCTCCTTGCTGCTGCATCCCTAGCTTTTCCATTAGGATGAGGCTTTTGCTCGTTTCCTTAAGCACCCCTGTCCAGTATGGCACGGGCTACAGTGTTGGTTAGAAAGCCAAAAGGTGATCGTGAGGTGGCATTTTATCCCTTTGGTTTGAGAATCTTCATTTCGGATGCAGTTGCCCCTTTTAATTTGCGCTTTTTTTTAATTGCTTGCTATGTACAGTGACCCCATCAACTGGCAAAAGCCCAGCTGAGGAGATTTTTTTTTTTCTCTGTATTGACTCTTAACGTAGCAGATAAAAACCATGGCTGCTTGTCCCCACCCCAGGCAGCCTATGGCTGGAGCAGGCAAGGGCTGGGTGTTGGGGCAGGCAGGGTGGGTGTGAAGCAGAGGGTGGCCGGGTGCTCTGCAGATCCCTGTCTGGGTCTGCAATGTCCCATTCGCTTCTCATTTACAAATGACAGTAACACCAGTGGAGGCCAACACGATACAGCGGTGGGAGCGTTGATCATACCGCACAGTGAACCCCTTGGCACCTCCAGAACAAAACCACCAGTCACTGTGAATAAAATAGTACTGAAGGCAAAACAGTAAGGAAATAAGGCAAAAGAGTTAATGGCCAGGGAAGTGCTGCTTGTCTTCACTCAACCCATAAAGCCAGACCCAAGGAAGCAGCCTGGGGAAGCCTGCTGCAGCAAGGGCTGGAACGGGACTAGGTGGTGATGTTATTTCTTCCCAGGGCTAGTCTGGGTTTCCTTGCCATTTTCATGGTAGCTACAGCAACCGACTTGCATCCTATTATCTTTGGGAACAGCAGGACCTGCATATTCAAGTGGCATATTTATCTTTATTGGATTTGTACATTTAATTAGCTGCCTTTGTACGGGGCCACGTCCTTGACCTATCTGTGGCACCTCAATATACAAGCTCTGTGTAGCAGTTCCCTGGGGAGTCTGCCTTTTGCAGGCACGCAGCATTGCGAGGTTCACCGTTCCAGGACTGTTTTGAGCTAGGAAAGATTCCTGGCCAATATCTCAGTCATTAGCCAGCTGGTGAGAGCACCCAGCTGAATGTGGGCTGTGGAGCAGGCTCGGGCTGTGCACTTGAAGCCCAGGAGGCACCAGCTCATTCAGAGGGGATGGCACACAAAAATTCACACCTCCTCCTGGCTGCATGCTGCTGAATTTCTGAATTCATGAGAAGGGTGAGCAGAACTGAAGGAAAGTCATCATGCCCATAATCCTGACCCAGGCAGTAGCCGCTCTGATCACAGACCACACGTAGCCCCAGTGGGACCACTGGGATGGCCACTGAGCACTGCTGGGCAGGATGGTGCATCATTTAGTGACTGCTGGAGAGGGCTACAGTGTCCAGTATGGCTTGCAGCTCATATCAGACACAGCTGGGGTACTCTACACTGTGATTAACTTCCACGTGGGCTCGTTGGTGGCTTTAAACGTCAAATCTATGTATTCTTATAGGCTCTCTTCCTGCTTCATGCTATGTTATGTGGATGAACAATAAGTTAAATTCCAGCATGAACCATAACCTCAATGTCCTGTACATCAGGTATAATACGTTTCAGTTCTCATGCCCAGTTTAAAGATATTCCTCAACTTAATTAAAATGAATCATTTTTCCTAAAGATGAGCTATCTGCTAGAGGAAGGAAGAGGGAAGAGAGGCTTGTGTGGTACCAGCCTTCAGGTTTCTGATAAAGGCTTTTTCCTGTCATGTGGCAGCTGAGGCTTATTTATAGAAAAAATAACATTTTGAATCAAACTCTTAAATCTTGAAATTGTGCGTAAAATGTCTAATGAAAGCTCTTTCAGATCTCTGCAGATAAAGGCAATGCTTGTTCTTGACAAAGCAGCCTCTTCTGCTCCCTGGAGTTGGAGAAGTCTGAATCTAAAGCTCAAGCAGGTGGTAGAAGTGACACGGGCTTGTGACGGTGGGTGGTAGGTGCTGTAAGACACGTGGCAAAGAAACTGGGCAGCAATTTAATCTTCCTTTTTGGTAGTGGAGGAGTATAGAAATGACTGGTCAGAAATGAGGTTAGCGAGTGGAAGAACTTGCTGGTCTGTCATCGTTCAGTGCAACGTCCTCAATACCTGCACCCAAGATCTAAGTACAGGAGGAGACCAGAAGACAGGGAGGGAAAAAGCATGCAAGTTCCTAGGCAAAGCTCCACTGGCATCAAGAGTATTTTTGTAAGGCTGTGTGGCTGAGAGAGAAAAAAAATATTTCCACATTCATTTGATGATCATTACGTGACGGCAGTGTGGCAGATCTGGAAATGCTGGCACCAAGTGCAACTCATTTCCAAGATCCTGACAATCAGATGCTGTGACTTCCCATCAAAGCAGGGAACTGTCAGTGTCCCGTGGCACCTCGATGGCCAGCGCTCTAATAAACCTCCTTAATTGCTGCCTCAGCAGCAGCCAGCACTGACTTGTGTGATGGATGCTTTAGAGCCGATTTGGACTGCAATCATTGCAAGCCTTTTCCAGCAATGTGCATGGGTGCTTTCAAGGGTGAGACCTGCTGGATTTGCTCCTTCCACTCTGGGGGTTTGCTGTAGGGGCACAAGTGACGTACCTGCAATTCTGGTGGGGCAAACTGGGAGGCAAATTGGCTCCAGCATCCCGTGGAAGATACGGAGCTCTCCTCGCTGCTCCATGCTCACACACTGCTGCATTAAGGCTTATGCTTTTGGCAGGAGGCAGCATCCGAGCTGTTCAGCAGATATATTGAAGCTCTGAAGAATTTGTTTGCATTGAGCACTATTGCTCCAACCTGCAGAGGGATCAGAAGCTTCGTGTGTCTGCAGGTACTGGCAGTAATCAGCACTTCGTAGCATAAGGCCTTGGAAAGATAAGGAACAATGAGGCAGAAAAGAGTTTTCTTAGCTTGGGAAAAGTGATTGGATTACTTAAAGGGTACAGCATAAGCCCTAGACACAAAGCAGAGGTGCGACAGACACAGAAACAGCAGCCTGTGAGTGCGGGTTTGTTGTCTGAACAGACTGAAATGTTGTCCTGGGAGCACATTCGACCCAGTCGCCTTAAGCCGAGCAGCCCCGTAGGCACCCCGGCATTCTTAGTTTTGGGGAAGATTTGTCGAAACTGATGTATATAGCCAGACTAAGGGTAAATCCAAAGGAACAGGTGACAGAAGCACAGTGCATTAGTTCTTGCACTTGGTGGCATGTACTTCAGGGTATGCTGCTTTCATCCCACTGTAGCTGGTGTAAATAACCTCAAGCCTCTTTCCAGGCTGTAGCTCACCTTCGGCAACATCCTCCCAGGAACACCGGAATTACTGCAGCTCCTCTTTCCATGAAATGTATCCGTGCTCCCAGTCTGATACATGATGGTCTGTTTTTCTTTTAAAACTTATCTTTCTTGTTCATTTTTAAAATAAAAATTAACTTGCTGTTCATCTTTTATTTCCTTTTCATGCTCTGAGCAGTGAGTAATTAGAGCTGCATCACACTGGAGAAATTACAACGATATAATATTTCTACAGTTAAATCTGCATAAGTATAATATCTTTGAAAAATAACAAGCTGCTCTAAGGGAAATTAATTATCCCATTGGGACAGTCATTATTCTGAAACAAAAGCTCTCCGTTTTCTTTGCCCGCTTTCCTTTTGAGCATTTCTTTCATTTTAAGTACTGGCCACATATTCCAGCCCTTTTCTTTGTGGCTGGAACATAAATAATAATATGTTTAAAGCAGTGTAAAGGCTGTCTTGGAAGCTTTTACAGATATCATGAGAATATTAAGCAATGTTAAAATTAAGTCAAAGTGCATTTTGCAAGTCTGTTTTGTGGCTATATATCATTACTGTTCATCAAGCCAGTTCAGCCCATCGAGTCTCATTTTCCTTGGCTATTTTTTCATGAGTTGCTGCTTCTTCTTTAAGGAACATGACTCCATTTATCATAATAAGCAATTATTATCACCATATTCTCTACCCAGGCTCAAGCCATTGTATTTAAGATGAGATTCTTTTTTCAAAAGGGGATGGCACCGCTGTACTTGGTGTATTCCAGTATTTAACATCCGCGCACAAGCCTTGGAAGTCAGACTCTGGAGCTGGTAGTAAGAGGCTTTGCATACAGCAAAGCATAACATCTATGGCTCAAATCACCAGCTAACTTCTACAGTTGGATGAATGTACAGAGGAACAAGCCGTGACGTTGCGGGGCTGGCCTGGTAGAAGGAAAATCAGCGTGCTGTGAGCACCACGCGCTGTACACGGTAGTCTCCCACAGGGCTGGGAGAGAGCTTCGCAGCCCTGAATCCAGCCTGCACTCCTGCAAGCCAAATATTTTGCAGGATGCAGACTGACTCGCATCAACTGCTTGAGGCTTTTGCCTTCTTAGTACCCAGTGGGAAGCCAGCCTCAAACCAAGCAAGCTCCATGGCAACTGGCCTAAATAGTCCCAATTTTTAATGGTGTTGAAAAGCTGCAGTGTCATATTTTTACTTGCTTGGGCAGGTCAGGAGGCATTTCTGCTTCAGCAGCAGCAACTCCTGGGCACCAAATCAGTGCTATTCTGCATCCCTGGCCAGGACCACATTACTGTATTTTAAAGCAGGGTAAGGTCTTCTGTGCCATCTGCCATGTATCGGCCAGCTCTTTTTTTAATTTTTTGGTCGTTACTTGACATTAGCATGAGGTGGCCTGCTGGGTTTGTATCGTCAGAGCAAACACCGAGTCCTTGAGCTCAGCAGTCGGCTGTGCTCTGTACGGCAAGGCGAGCGCCACAGTAGTCCAACAGCCTTTCCCTGGTGGATAACAGCTTTCTAGGTGACCCTGTGAATTATGGGCATCACTTATACTGCTTTTGCTTTAATGCACTGATGTTGGGCTGCCATTATTTTTAGAAAGACACTTTCATTTTACAGATCACAAACCTGGGGTGGGATATTAATATTTCTGTATTTTCTACAATGTAGAAGAGAAAATCAAAAAAGCCTTTGTCACTACACAGATAGGTTTCCAGCAGCACAGATATAGAGACTCAGAGAAACCCTCTCTCACCAACACCCAAAACCTGTTATCAAGTCTCACGTACATTTGTAAGAGCTTTTGCAGTCAAGGTGAATTACAAGGATTCTGAATCCCTGACAGATACAAATACTTAGTTATCCTTGGCTTTTCTGCTGAACCTAATCAAAGATATTGTTTATTAAAAGCCTATTGTCTCTGCAGTGAAGAACAAGGCCAAGCTTCTCTGTAGTAATTTAATACTTCCGACAGTTCGGTGTAAAGATTTATTATGGCCAGCTGAAAGTGCAAACACGCAATGCCCAAGTCACTACTTTTAATTTGCCACTTCTTTAAAAAAAAATGTATACACAAGACAAAACCTGAGTCCTCCTTTACAGTTCAGTGTGATCTATTTTCAGCCAGAGGAACAAAACAAAGCATAAACCCTCATCCTTCCCTTCAAACAGAGGAAGGACGTTAAGATTTTGCCTTGCATTTAAAGGCAGACTGCCATGCCCCTGCTTTAGACTAGTGGTTTTAGACTAGAAACTGGTCTAAAAGACCCAAATTAATCAGACTTAATGGTTTAAATTGCCAGTTTAAATTATCCAGTTATACCTGTGATCCTCTCTGAGAGGATCCGTCAGAGGGGAAAAGAGGGGTCTGCTTCATATGGAGGGGCTCAACCCTGCTGTCTTCGGTGCACAGACAGCTCTGAACCTCTGTGCCGCGCCTGGGTTATAGCAAGAGCCCTCCGTGCAGGGTCACATAAACTGAACTAATTAAAAGAGTGATGTAGGGTTTTTTTTTAAGTAATGAGTTTTTCTTTCTGAATCAATTTTATTAAGGTTTCAGCGACTGTATCATAATAAATAAAGCACAAAGATAAATGAGTGAGCACAATTAATAAATGCAATGATTCAGCTCTCTGAGCTTTTAAACTGCTTATCTAATCATATGTAATCTTTATTCACAGTGTTAAAACTCTTACATTACAACAGTTGTAAGTCAATTAGGAAAATGGCTTTAACGGTTTAAAGAAGGTAAAGGCAATGTATGCTTTTCCAGACTATACGTGCTCAGGTGAACAAAGCTCTGGCTTAGCAGGTCTGCTAAGGACCAACATCTAAATCTCAAAGATGACCCACAAAGGCAAGCTGCTGCCTTCCCTCCCCTGTGATACCTGACCCCAAATCTGGGAGACAGATGGGAGATGAGAGCACCATCACGGTGATTCCACTATAATCCAATGAGATTCCACTATCTTCCATGGCTACTTTTTCTGCAGCCTGTTAAATCACACCAGTCAGACACTCAACCCAAAATCTTCTTATCCTTAATTATCTCACAAGTCTTAGTTGTAACAGCTTCTTACTATGCAAAAGGAGTTTTTTCTCTCTTTGGTGTTTTAGTATTTCTAAACAGTGTTTCCAGCTACTTTCTTTCTCATTGCTAAAGGTATGAAATTTGTAATTTTGGGGGGAAAAAAAAGCCAACCACATAATCAAACATGTCTTAGCAGATTTGGTCATACACTCTGCTGATGTGCAGAGGCAGGACAGTATTCATCTGGACTAAGAGCCAAGCCCACCCTTGCAGCTCTGGCTGCACCGAGGGAAGTCGGCCGTTCCTGACAAAGTCTCTTTAAGTACGAAGTTCCCTCTCTTCACTCTCATTTGATTTGCACATAACTCTTACGGTGAGATACTTCTACTTTAGATTTCATGCGTATGCTTATTGGATTTAACAGAGTGTTTCCATGACTAATTTTCACTAGCAAGCTGTATAGGGCTGGCTTCTGCTTCACTCATTTCTAGCTGCTAACCCCCTACTCCAGGCCTCCTGTGTAAGTAGTAAAAATGAAAGCAATAACCCCAAAGCCCATGTTTTCTCTGTCTTCCTGCTGCTTCTTTTTCATTTAAGAACTCACAGGTTTCTCTCAGCACATGCCCATTAATTTGCCCCAGACTTTCTGCTCCAAGAGATGCTCTATCTTTGGATAGAAAAAAAAAAAACCAAACCAGAAAAGTCTGAATTTTTGTGGTGGCCCCTGACACCCATGCAGGATGGGCTCCCGGAGGGGTTTCATTTTAAAAAAATAATCTCCAAATGTAACAAATAATACACTCAGTCTCCTGGGGTGCATCGCTCCGACTGCATAGGCGAGGAGTCTGGAGCCACGTGGTGCCTGAGCTGCCACCGGCAGCTGATGAGCGATGCTCTGCCTGGGCCAAGAGATTGTGTCTCCCTCCATCCTTCTCAAGGCTGAAATTTTACATGGTCTTTCAGGTAAAAGGAAAAGAAGTAGTTGTCTTTGATTATGTTTTATCTTTTTGTCCTGAAAAGCTGCTTTGAAAGTAGCTTGTACAGCTGATCTATGAACACCTTTCTCTTGTAATTCTGCTGTGACCTTTTCACCATCCTTCCAGAAGTAACTCTGAAAAAAAGACCAAAAAACCCCCCCAAAAGTCAAACAAAAGAGTTATAAACAGATATTTTCTTTCTTCTACCTTCAGAGAGTGGGTTTTTTGCCCCGCAAAAGCACGTGCCTGCTTTACAGGCTTCAAATCCAACGACAGAGTCAGAACAAAATGGTCAAAGCCATTGGCAGCAGCCAGCTTTGGGCAGAGCATGAGGGACGTACAGTCTCCAAACAGTTTACACTAGAGAGCAGTAAGTTTTTTACCTGTGGAAAAGGTCACACTTGAATTTTTTATTCAGAGTTAATACTTCCCTGGAGAAGTGACAGTTGTCTGTTGGGACAGGAATTGAAGGGAGAATATGAATATGAAGAGGAAAAATAATAATAATAAAAAAAACCAACAACCCTGAAAATTAAGTGGAAGGTTTGGCCAAATATGAATGCATTAAAGCCTTCAGTACTAATGAAATTTTGAACACAAGCTTACAGGAGATTTAAGGACACTTTCTAGGTGTTATTGCACTATATACTGTTTTTTTGGCCAGATCTGGAAACTTTGAAGTATCTTGGAAAAGGAAAGCTTTCAAACGGTATTTCTTTCTCTTGAAAAAAAGAAAAAGCTATGAAATAAACGCTTCACAAGATCTCCTGCTTTTATAACAACACTTTTTTCTCACAGGCTGTATTTTCATATGCCATGTAGAAGCATTCCAGTTCTGAGATTTTTTCTGAACCCTTGGCTTTTTTTTTTATCACTACCTGAATCTCAGGGCCCATTTCCATCTAAACCCTGATGAAGGACTTACCTGGCCACATTTTGGAGGACTCCGCCATGTTCCAGCAGCTGGGAAGGAGCATCCCACCCAAATGAGCCCATTACACACAGAGGCCACTGTAGCGCACACAAATCAGTTCAGCCACCGTCCCCTCATTAACGAAGACATTGTCACAAAACCCCCTGAGCCACAAAATACAGTGAAACCACTACCTCCTTGCAAGACACCTTATGTTTGGTATTTAATCTGCTTTTAGCCTTTTAACATGCTTCTTCAGCGAAGCTGCATGGCATCAAGTTTAAAACAGCGCCGTGGCCGCAGCACGGTGAGTGACACCGAAGTGACTGACAGCTCTGCTGCTGCCTAACTACAAATTTCAGATGGGGGTGGTGGTTTCTTTTTCCCCTCCTCTCCAGATTTTGAGCCCATTCTGGAGGTCATTGCAAAGACAGTGAAGTTGGTAGAAACACAGACTTGACCTCTACTCCATGTTTTCTGAAAGTTCACTCTCCCAAATCTGTTACGTGCCTCTAAGCCAGCCTCCAAGCTCTGGTGATGACACAGTCACTGGTATAGATAATTTGGCTCCTAAATGTTTTCTTTGTACTTTGAAAAAACATCTTTGAGCAGTTTCTTAAATGTCATTCCATGTAGTATACAGAGCAGGCAATAAACAATAAAATTATTCACCTTGAAGAAACCATCTGCTGTCTTTAAGGACATCACTGGGTTTTTTTGTTGCTTTGAGTGGTCCTCTGGGATGCTGTAAGTGTCACTAAAACACTGTGTTTCCCATTGTCTGCATGCCAGGCTCATTGTGCTTTAGAAACAAAAATGATGATGGGTAAAATAAGCAGAAATTTCATTCTCTATTAGTTTCTATATTCCATTTATTTTGTAAATGTCTTATATAATGCTTGGTATTTGGAATTATTCTTTGAAGGCTGCATCAGAACGATTTAGCCCTTGGATGTGCGATGCTGCGGGCACAGCAGCCTGACCCGCTCGCAGGCTCTGCTGCGCCTTGATGATCACTCTCCGCCGTCTCAGCGCCTGCCTCCGCACGCAATTGCTCAGTGCCAAGAGACCTGACCCGCGCGACGTGCTTTGCAGAGAAGCCTGTGATGCTGAACTGCAGCAAAGCAAGGTTACAGTTAACCCAGGGACATCTGTCTCCATCTTTCTCCCATTTTTCTCATCCACTCAATCATGGATGAAGAGGATGTTGCCATTTTCAATGGAAGTTCAGCTCCCTTCCTCCTGCTCCTCCCGTGCCTGCAATACATATGCTGCCTGCTTTTCTCTGATCTGCTCCTTTATAATGATGACATGCCTGACAATGGCAGTATATCCCTGTGCATGAGGAGAGCCGTCATGGCCTAAAGAGGACTCTCGTCTCTTGCTCCTAGGACAGCAGTGCTGCGATCCTTAGGAAAAGGCAGGCAGAGCTGTTCCCACTCCCTTCTGCTACAGCCAGGTAATTACTAGCCTCCCTCCTGCCTGCCCTGGCTCTCCTCATAGCCTTTCTTGGTTCTTTTACTGAGTTTCAAACAAAAAGCCCAGCAATGCCCCTAAAACTCCATCCCCGCTTCATAGGGAGAAGCTGAGGCTCAAGACAGAAATTACAGAAAATACTGCAGGAATGTCCATCTCAAAACTAGCTCTCGCTGCCCAGGACATCACTTTATGGGTGATGAAAGCCACCCGCATCTACCCCCAAAATTTGGCTGCAGCAGAAACCCCTCCCGGCACAGTCCTTGGCACGGGCAGGCTCCGAACACAGAGGTACTGCTGGGCTGGGGGATGGAGCTGAGTAAAAGGTCAGATAAGAGGCTGTTTTATTGAAAGAACAAAGGTTCAGAGCTGCATTCGGAACAGGCTGGGAAAAGTAATGGGTTTTAAAAACAAAGCTCAATTGTCGTAAATGCTGTATTATTTGGGATGTGTTAGCTTCCTCGTAATGAAAGCCTGCAAGAGCAGATCATTGGCGCAATAGTCTGCGCCTTGCAGGGTTCAACCTTAGTTTCAAGGTTGTGAGGTTTATTTCTGGAGGCTAAATTTACTATAAAAAACTCTGAAAACCTAGCTAATGTAATGAAAAAGCAATCAAACGTTAAGAAAGAGCCATCGCATCAGAGACAACCCACCATTATTAATCTAGCTAAAACCAAAGGCTAAGGTCTGTCAGCCTTAAAAAATAAAATTAATTCTTTTTTAGCTCTACAGCCTTTAATTGTTTTCAACAATCGATAAGTTATAAAAAAATAAAGAAAAATTTCGAGCTAAACCAAGGCTCCTTTTAAAATGCAATGAAATGAAATAAAGGCACAATAAAAGCAGCTCAAGGTTCTAGTGACATCAGTTTCACTGTTGTGGTTTCTGATGTCAGAGAACCCTTTGATGGGATTATTTCTCCATGCCTCACAATCCATTCATTATTGTACCCGTATTGTAGATTTCATGTTATAGTCAATGATAAAAAATACCCTTGGCAACCTCCATTACATCCTGCAGTTAATTTGTGTTCTCGCAAAGTGCTTATATTTACTATGAGTGATAATCATACATATGCATGAGACCTTAAGTGAGGGAGAATGCGCTTAGGAGCTAATACAGCGGGAGGTTTGCCTAGAAGAGATGTCAAAATCAGTTCACTTTTGTTATATATGAGTAATTTAATTTCCTCTACAGTGTTATTAGGGCAAGAATGAAGTAACATTCTTTGGCATAATTGAAGCAAATCCCAGCAAGACAAGAGGATAACAAAGCCTTCCCATCTTGTCGTGTCAAATTCTTACCTACTATTCAGTGCACACAGATGCATCCTTTGTGTTGAATTAAATTATCCAGTTGAGTTTATTAACTTGTTATGTCCCACAACCTTCAGCATATTTGCTGTCGGATCTTTAAACTTCTGTCTTTCTTTAATTTACTCCTTCATAACCGACCTCACTGTTGTGTCAGACCAGGAATACCGGTGGCATTCAGTCCTTTCTCAGGTCTCAATTTTCATCAGCGGCTCCCCTTGTTAAACCCCGAAACATGCTCTCCATTTGCAACGCTCTCTAACAGATTGTAAAGCAAACAGCCAAGGAGTCCTGGGACTGGGAAGGAGATGTGGGAGGCTGGCTTTTTCCTTTCCCTACAATCCCTGACGTAGCAGAAAATGATGCTCAAAGGCTTCATGGGTTGCAGCCCCACGGGACACCCGCTGAGCAGCCAGGGACACCAAAGCCACTGAGAGCAGCTTCTGCGGGCCATGGAACAAACCTGCTGCTGGTGCCTCTCAGGGGTAGGTTACTGAAGTCAAATCTGTAATATCCTCCAAAGGACAAACTGGAGCTTTTTCAAAATAACATGCAAATCACAGGAAAATCAGTTATTTGTAAGTTAGCCAGGCCATGACGCCTAAGCCACTCAATACTTTTTTGTTATTTCCAACCCTGCAGCCCCTGCAATACAACTCAGAGCAAAACTTTTGTTGACTCAGGAGCTTTGTTGTCTTGTAAAAGAGACTGGGTTTCATAGCTCTGTGCTGCAGATACTGGCTGACGGACACCTAGCAGGGTTTCTCTGTGAGCAAGCCCTTGCAAACCTCACGGATCCAAGTCCACTTGGCGGGAACTCACAATCATTTATAGTTCTGAATTTACCATATTTGGCCCAAATTGGAACTGGAGTTAACCAACAGCCAGCTCATATCTGAACCCCCCAAAAGGCAAATTTTATATATGAGCAGCAATTAATTTTGGCCCCAAAGGACAGATGAGTGCTCGTGTTTATCCCTCCTGCTTCCTTTCTAAGCAAATCCCTTGGTAGGAGGGAGCGTGAGTTCCCACACTGCCTGACTGTGTGCTCCCCAGATTTCAAGCCAGGAAGAAATGAGGGGAAAACCAGGGGAACACAGCACCATGTTAAATAATAGAGTCTTCATCTCCCAATGCCTTTCTGAAAGATACTTTAGCCTTTTTTTTAGCAGGAGGCGGGGGCACAGAAGAGGTAGGGAACACCGTTTCTCCCTTGCTCTCCAGCTGAAGGAATACAGCTGTTGTCTACTTGCCTCTGCGTCAGTCCAAAGGGATGGATGTACATGTCCAGACATTCAATCTGATGCAAGACCTGCCTTTGATACTTATTTGATACTTCTTACCAAACTCTAAGAAAGTACTGCTTGGTATGATCCAGCATGGCAAAGGCACATCTCAATCTTGTTACCCCTGCTTGATACTCAGCTGTTCTCTTCTGTTACTGCCATCCCTCTTACCTCATCTGTAAAATAAGAATAAATACTGTTTATGCACCTGTGTAAAGCATTTGAGAGCATCATAGGAAAGGTACTGTGCATGTGGATGTATTATAAGGTCTATTCATACAAAGAAAAGTAAAATGATAACACATAAGCAATTTGCAACAACTCATTTTAGCACTGTTTAGCCTGGGAAGGTCATTACACATAGTTGCTCCAGAGAGAGAAAGCTTCAATGCTCTGAGCACAGCATGCCTGAAGGAAGAATACTCCATACACCAGGCTCATGGAAGCCTCAGCTTACAAATCAGCTTATCTTGGCCATGCACAAGTTAGTCTTTTTTCACATGGTATTTAAACACTCTTCAACTTGCAAATTCCTGAATATGTGAGATAAAAACAAGTCATTGTAGGATGAACCTCAGCTCCCTAAAGCTGCTGAACAGGAATGGAATGGATAGAAGCAAAAAGAAGGGGATATTTCCCAGGTGTATTAGGTGGAGCCACAGATTTCTTGCAGATGCTGTATGTCTCATTTATCATATTCTTCTATTCTTGACTTGTTTTTAATTGTTCTCTTGGAATGTTACTCCTACATACCTGTGTGGCTGTTTAATTGAGAATGTTGGTAAATAACAGTCATTTCTAGAAGAAAATAGTAAATAAATAGCAGCAAATAATAAAACAAAATTGAATATCAGCAAGTGAAGTGACTTTTGATGAAATTTCTTACAGTGATAAATCAATAACAAAGTCCTCCATATCCAAAGAAGAGTAAGTCATGAAAATTAGTAGCCCGTTACCCTTTCTTGGACTTAATGGATGCTCCGCCTTTAGGTATTAGACATTATCCAGGTGTTCAGGATCATTCAACCCTTTAGTCTTTCTGCAGAAACAGTCTGCTGGCCTCTCTCTGCCAAGCTCGGTGATAGATACCACTTACCTATGGGATAATGAACTGAGCCAGGGAGCTCATTCCACATTTACCAAAGGACAGTCATGAGATGCTTGGAGCCACCTGGGTCCATCAATAACATCTCAGTTTGAAACATACTACTTGGCAAGTTAAAAAAAAAAAAAAGACAAATTCTACCCACTCTGCTGTGCCCTCCACCAGTGCCAGAACGTCTGTGTCCTTACTGTGCTCCACACATCCAAACTCAAACACGGCTCCAGCAAAGTGAAGGGCATACGTTTGCAGCACAGCCAGATCTTCTTGGTGGACTCAATCAAGATGGGGAAAAACACTGCACTGTGCTTTTATTACTTGCATGTAAGTTGATGCAGTGATTCTGGGATTTTTAAGGCTAGAAGAAAATATAATCATCTAATCTGACCTCCTGAATCACATGAGATCACCCACAAGTAATGGGGGCTATCTGACGTTGGAAGAATGCAGCAAAGGCATCACCTGTGATTTTACCCTGTTGTAGACCACTGTTGGTGAAACTGAAATGGGAGCTCTTGAACTCTCTCTCTGCCAGATACGGGATAGAAAATTGCTTTCTAGCTGGTATAGGCAAAGCTGCAGTAAGCTAAGCTGTAGATGAAATTATTGTTATATTCATTGCAAGGGCTGCTATGACAACAGATGAATGCTGCAGGTAATTTAATTACATTTCTGTCAGCCCCTGTGCCTTTCACGAGACAATGCAGAAGCCAACAGCATTTTCTTTTAATCTTGCAGGTGGCACAGAAAATGTCAAATTCTCCTCCAGAGGGCCTAACAAGAGCATTTCACTTGAGTCATGAAACATTATTTAAGTATCTTGAAGGATCACTCAGGGTTTTTTCCCCAGCATCTCTGATTCCATGCACATTCCCTCCATCGTTTCAGGAATCACGCTGCACAGCGGCACTTTCCATCCCTCTTGGTTCTCCCAGGCTGTACAACATACCTATAGGCTGAACAACATACCTAGAGGCTGAATCTCGACAAAAACTGTCCGCACTCCCTGTCCATCCCACCGGGAGAGGAGGAGATAAGAAACCTGTGGAAGTGGGAGTTGTTCACCCAGCAGGGGAGAGCATGGAGAATGCTGCAGTGTCCCTCTCCCGCATTTGTCCATCTTGTCTTGGGTGTGGTTTGAAAATCAGCGCTCACTTGACTGCATTAATGGGAAAAAGCGTTGGGGGATGGAGGTGAGAAAAGTTCCTTCTTCCCTGTGATCATGAACTGTGCAGTAGGGAGAGGAAAACAACTGCTTTAAGGACAAAGTATTGACTGATATAACAGAGAGAAGTTAATAGATATTGACTCCCACTTGCTTTAAGTAGGTCAAACAGCGCAAGAACATAATGCACATCCTTCTCTGAGGCTTGGGGATAGGCAATTCTTGCCACAAGGAGCAAAATTTTAAATGTTGTTATGTATGTGTCATTCCCTCATACTGAGGGACAGTATTTTCATATGCAAAAGTCCTGATTTCTGTACAGCTGGATGAAAGCTGGATGGACAGTACTGACTTCAGCAGGAGCTCAGCATGACTTGAGAAGTGATCTGTGCCTTACCAAGGCTGGACCTAAGATCATTCAAATAATCTTATAATTTACATTAATTAAAGCGGGAACATGGCAATTATCTATTGTTTATCTGAGGAAACTGTCTGAGGAGCAATCCTTCCATACCAGGGTATAAACTCAGTTGCCATGTAATTAAGCCATAGTTACAAAAGCACCGAATAAATGTGCAACAAGATTCAGATAATACATTAACACGATAAGAAATACCCAGGCATTTAGCTGGCATTGAGGAAATTAGCCACACCAAATTAGATATCAATGAACACATTTACTACCATGTCAGTTATTATTCTGAGTATAAATTGAAACTTAATCAATTATTTCTACAGAGCTCTAGCATAAACTCATATTAGGAATTAAAAAAAAAAATACTGTTATTTTGTAATGTTAGGTCTGTATGTGTTTTATGACACTGATGAAGATATGACATCATTGCCCTCTCCCCAATACCTCCCTAGACTGAAGACAGAAAGGCGGAATGACAGCAAACACAGGTTAAGAGCAACAGTGAATGTAGTTGCCAAAACACTGAAGGGAAGTCTTGGGAGATCTGGATGCTTTTTCTCATCTCCTGAATAGCTTTGTGCCTTGATTTCTCCTTTGGTATATGGAGCTTATGATAATTCCATTGTAAGGAGCTTTGAAATGTCTCTGATGAAAAGCTCTACCAAACGACAAGTTATTACTCATGCTTATCCATCAGGTTTGGTGGAGTCCCGTGCAGCCAGCGAGGGGGCTTTGTAACACGGATCTCAGATGAGCTGCAAAAGAAACATCTCCAGATATTCTGCCTGCAAAAAGAAGCAATTTCTGATCACTAGATCAAGACCAAACTGCAGAAAACAGTTAAACGCGTGAACACCTAGAACATTCAGTCAGCATAGGAGGCACTGTTCGTTCATAAATTCAAACTCACGCTGGATTCTTCTCAAAGGAGTAACAAAATAGAGGGTGATCTGATGAACAGACAAATAAAGGTTGAATGTAATTTATGAATTCAATAAAAGAGACACATCTGACCTCATATCTGACAAAATTCATAAGATGAAAAGAAAAGCACAAAGAACAAAGAGTTATTGCACCTTTTTACATATACCATTCCCAGAGCTCCAATAAAAACTGGGATGACAGAGTCCTCAGTTTAGGAGACAAAGGAACTATGCTATTTTCTAAAAGGCAGCGTTAACCAAGGATAAATTAATGCATATACAAATACATAGACAGATGTATATATATACCTAGAAGGATAAAGAGAAGATAGGTACACAATAAAGCTGTGAGAATAACACACGTTTTGGATGGAGGCATTACAAGTTATGCAAGTTGTTCCAAGTGAATTCCACTAAAAACTTGCACGTCCACCACATTGTCCCTCTATTCTGAATACTATAGAAACTTGAACAACCTTGGACTTTCAGAAGCTGCAGCCAGTTCTCTACATCTCACTGAAAGGCTTGGCTTTGTTCTCAGTAGTATTCAATCCTCTGATGAAATAAAATGGTTGCCCTCTATCATCAGCAGATCTATGATTAGCATAAGCTCTTCCCATCGTTATAGATAATGAAGTTGAGTGTACTTCTGACTCCAGCTATGTCTTTAAATCCCCATTCTCCACTAGCTACCTTGCCTGCCTGGCTCAGCCCTTGAGCTATCAGCTGTCTCCATGTGGAACCACAAAATTCTGCCACTTGCAACCATGCACAGGCTGAAAGTCCTTGTAGATCAGCCAGGACTACATGTCAGGGTCTGACCAACCTCTTCTGATTTCCCGCCCACCTCAAGAAACAGCAGCAATGGTTACCAGAAAGCCAAGTTTCAGGTATTGGAGCAAAAGCAACTCAGGGGTTGCTCTTCTGGGCTGTGGGAAGTCTCACCTGCCTCGGATGCACATGCTATGTGTCTTTCTGTATGACTCTACCCTGCCACAAAAGCTTCTGATACCTGACCCTCCTCCCTTTCCCAGAGCTTTTTCCCCTCTTCAGAATTATTTAAGAACCCCGCAGTAGTGGATGTGGCAAAATGGGACCTGTAAATCATTTTAGAAAGGCTCCAGGAGCCTTCAAGATAACAGGTCATCCCTTTATCTTTAAAGGGTGCACGCAAAGCTGCCCAGAGGCTTTCCTCATTACCTTCCTCTCAGCATAGTTAAGGAAGAATTTCCTGGAAATTCTAGTAGTGGGTCTTATTGTCCAGCATCTCCCTCCCTCCTGAGGCAACGAGAGGATTCTCCTAAGGGGTGTGCTTCAGTATCGGTAAATTAGTTTCCATGTGTATTCAGTCCTTTACAATCACACACAAGCATCTGAAAAACTAGATTTTTTTCCATATGCTTTTTTCCCCAAATACAGTATACTTCATTACCAGATGAATGTCTCCTAGCATCCCTAGGAGATGAGGAGCCGTTTTCAGACAAGTTTCTCAAAAATGTAAAAAATGCCTTTTAACATCCTACCACCACCAGCTGCGTCTCTGTGAGCTCTGTGGAGGCACAGCCTCTCCCTCTGCCACCCGCACCCCGACACTTCTTGCATCATTATTCAGAGTTCATCCTTCAGAGCTAGCTGTCTGGCATCCTCCAACCACCAATTCCTTTTAAGGTCTTTTTCTCCAATGAAAAGGAAACATTTTGGTATGTGCATCCAGCCTCGCTGTTTGGACAGTTTAATGAAAACATCAATAAGGCACAGACCAGAGAAGGAGAGGGAGGTGCGCAGTCATTAGGATCTGTTATTAGCATTTTGCACAGCACCACAAGCTTTTGTACATGAGCAGTTAATACAGCAATAAATACCACAACGAGCTGGAGAAATCTCACTGAGGCTGGGAAATGTGAACACTGCCTTCCACTTAAAGTAATTGTCAGAAGCATTTAAGAACCTTCACGGAAAGGAATAGCTGAAGCTCCTGCCACAGACACAAAAGTCCATCCCCAGCCATGACAGAGAAACATTCCACCGTCTTAAAAAGAAGTCATCAGAGGGAGTCAGAACAAAGGCTAGCCCAGTCATCCTCCAGACCCATATATTACCAGTCCATCTAGGTGTAAATACTAGGTTTAGAGAAGTGCAAGCTTGAGTTTACCTCTGTTGATTTAGCCAGCATGCATGATATAGAGCGTCAAGCAGCTTTATTCTGGCTGCATAAAGGAGCATGGGAGATACCTGATCTGGTGGTACACAATTAACTCATCAAGAATTCTTGAGCACACTTGCATGGTGGGTTGAATTTATTCAAGAAAAATGTCTCTCTCTGTATTTTTGTCTTGGCATTACAAATCCTAGTGCAGGATTTACTGTACTATAAGACTATGGCTGGAGATAAGTGTTGATAGAAACAGGGGAATGCCCTGTATGGCCAGAGGTAGAGTCTGGCTCTGCAGTCTTTATCCAACATGGGGTTGGATTCCTTGCACCCGTTTTAAACCTTTTCCCCCAGAGAGAGTTCTTCACCCACCCATTTCAAACATCTCACAAAGTCAAGTTTCCCCAAGGAAAGCACAGACTGCAGGAGTCTTCTTCCACAATTTGCTTGTACATGCTGGTTACCAGCAACTTTGCTAATAACACATTGCTCATGCAAATTAATTCAGCTCAGAGAAACAAGTCTTGATGATTATAAAATGCTGCAATTACAGTATTGCTTCCGGCCAGCTGAGAGTAAATTCATCAAGCATTTGATATTTAAAGCTGCTGTGGTGATAAATGCTTGCCTTCATTTATGACTGTACACCAAGACAGAGAGAAAATGGAATACAGAAAAATGACTGCATGATGGGAATCCCAACAGAAACCACCAGAGACAAAGAGGGAGATATGAAATCTCTTTCACAGTCAGCTGAATGTATCTGATATGCAGCAACTCGTCCTCTCTTATTTAACAAGGAGCTATTAGAACAAAAGCAACAACAAATACCAGTTTTATTCAGACAGAAGCACTGATTGGTGCACTTGTTGACTGTATCTGATGAAAGTCTACTATGCCAAGGTCAAGGACAGTTGTACAGTAGTAGGTGTCTCTTCTGCGTGGCAGTGCACATGCAGCCAACTGTTATGATTATGGATGCTCGCTCTATGTGTGCAGAGCATATAAAGGGGAGGATAAACTCCTCTGAGGTTTTGATAACAACCCTGCTGCTGCGTACCTTTGCTTTGTATATGACGTTACAGTAAAAACAAAGGGAAAATGAATTCAACAACAAATACCCACAGTTACACACCACTAGGTGTTTTCATGGTTTCATGACGGAATCAACGTTTCAGGCCATGCTGTCCAATACAGAGGAAATCAATAACCTCATCGGTATTCAGAGTAATAGCACTAATCATGATGAACTATTTTACTAATGAATGTGACAAGAGTAGTGCAAGTCAGGGAGAGTTACTTGTAACTTTTCATTCAACTGGAGCTCTGCCCAGCCGCCTTGTGGCAAACAGCTGATGATGGGTCTTGAGATCATGGCAAATCCCTGGCTCACCCCAAGAGCATCTGATGGTGGGTGGGGGACTTCAGACAACCCAAGAAGATGGTCAAAGCGAGCATACTGGGCAGACTGGAGCGGCTTTCAGGACTCACTTTGTCCTCCCAGCAAGGACAGTCACAGGATATCTTACCAGCATGACGCTGATAGCAGCAGCACTGCCCTGTGGCTGATTTTCTCTGTGAGAGACTTTCTAACAGATGAGACAGTAAACATATCCTCCTGCAATGTGTGGATGTACAGCACCCTGAAACAGACCCCCTGTGCAATGCTTTATAAATACCATCTGCACCATCTGTGGTCAGAGGAAACGCTAGTCCAGACTTGGCTGGCGTGTCAGAAAGACCTGGTCCCAGATGGAGGAAAAAGAAGGATCTAGGGACAAGAGGAAGCAGAAAATCCTTGGTCATAAACCTCTTGGCAACCCGTGTTTGGCAGACCTCTATTGTAATTTATCCTAGGATAACACCTTAGAAAAAGGAGCTGAATTCCCATCTACTGCTCTATAAGGAAATTATAAAGCAGCTATCTATTTTTTCATTAAAATTAAATAATTGAATCTGTCCGGACTCATGTACTTTTTCCCCATGAGATATCCAGAAGAATTAAGTTTCAATTGACTTTCCAGACCTTGGTTATCATAGGAAGCTTTTCAAAAATTGGGACATTTGGCAATTTGAAATTCAAATAGGTTTCAGTCAATATGTTTACTATTGCCAGACAGGCATCTTTGTCCCCTGGGTGTTTAATACCTCAATAAGTAATTGGTCCTTTCATCTTTTATATGCACAGAGTGAAGAGTTTATGGCTCATACAGTGAATTGTCAATACAAAGGATCTTTGCACCAGTCTTAAATAACCCAGCTCCCAGCTCCATTAAATCTCATTAAAAATCCCCCCTCCCTCCACACGCCCACAAATAGCCTCTGAAGATTTTTTCCCCCCTCCCCTGATTTTCAATGGCATCCTTAAAAGGTAGCCCTGCTTTACTCACCAAGCCTACCTACAGACAAAGGCAGGGAGGTGAACACGAGGAATAAGAATATGCCCCCAACAAACTGAAAACTCTGAGGATTTCCAGGAAAACCCTTATTATGCCTTTATCTATTAGGTCTGAAATGGAAAGTAGTCAATCCAGAGATTCAGATCTTTAGAGACAGGAATGCAACAACATCAGTTTTGCATGAGTATTTTTCATATGAAGATATCTTCTGAAGCTACAGATACACGGGCAGTGCTGTCTGTAAAGCTGAACTGAAATCAGATTTTCTGCTTTACATGAAACTGCCACTTTTTCATCTTCTGCGGCTCTAGGATTTTTAAAGAAATGTATTTGCCACAAGTTAAAATACTTGAGATTTCTTTTCAGACAACTGAAACATTCTGTTTCAATCAAGAAAAAAAATCTGTCATTGAAATTGGACAACTCTTTTGTACACTGTACACTATATACACATACATACTGCGTAAGTACAAGTATTAAAAACAAATAAAATGTTTTTTTCAAAGAAAAAAATCATAGCATTACTTTCCAAGAAGCTCAGAATTGAAAGTTGTCGCCCTGCTTCTTCAAAACTGAGGCATTTTTGTAACGTGCTTTGCTTTCAATGAGTCAGAATTTTGCCAGAGGAACTGTTTCTCTTGGCCAGTTTCCAATCAGCTCTAGTGATGCGCTCGAGCAGGCAGGACACCAAAAGAAGCTGGTTTGGTTTATTGAGCTATGACTCTGTATCATCACACTGGCAGTACACATCTGAAGCTGTTAGAGTTTGCACCAAGTTTATGTCAGCTTATGCGAGTTGCAGGACAGATGCTACCTGCAGTGCTGGCAGAGCTGCGCTCATCCCTTTGCAAGAAAAACTGAGCTCACAAAAGTCTTTGTCCAGGACAAGACTCTAAGAGGCACAGCTAACCTTCTATACTCTCCTTTTTGAATATGGCACTGCATGCCAGTTTAGGATGTGGAGAAAGCCCAATATCAAAACTCACATCTGGGTTTTGGGCCATGAAGAGTTATGTGATGTGCAGAGTTTGATTTAACTTTGTGTAATGATGGGAATAATTTATCTCTTCTTGTTTGGTTTGGGTTTGGTTTTGTTGTGGTTTTTTTTTTAAATTTGACCATCACAAAATATTTTTTCAGGCTAGATTTTTGATTCAGTTAGATCTAGAAAGGTTTGGAAAATCCAGATTCTTGAGGCCTCCAACCCGAAGGGCTGCAATGTGATTCTCATCAGCCAATGCAGCTTCTGAACCACGGAGATTTTTCCCAGCCTGAGTACGCGAGGAAATATTGAACCTTTTCACAATGGATCTACACTGTTACTCTCATCCTAGCATCACCAGAGATGATGATACAGCACAGAGAATCTGCAGTACTGAATGAGCACCTTTTTCCCCAGCTCAGCTTTCCATCCCTTCAGCATCATTTATCACTCGCCCTGTGGTCAGCAGGGTGGAGCATGCCGCAATACCCACTAGCCGCCAAAGACTCTTCCCACAGATTAGCAAATCTCCTGAAAGTATTCATTAGACTTCCATTGCAACCTTTTATATTTAGTAGGCGTGCTCTCTGTGTGACACAAAGCATTTTGTCAGTATCTAGAAGTGACTTGGGTGGCTAGACATTTATGCTGAGGTCTATAGGCAGAGGAGAAAGCAGTGTGTAATCAAGGACGAACGCAGGTTAAACTGAATTTACCCGCTTGCAATATGGGCAACGTAGAGCTTTCCCTTTCTATATGTGTCAGGTGAGATTACAGTCTTTTTGTTTCTCGCTCTGCTGCAGGGATGAAGAAAGTCTTCACAGATTCAGATCAGAATCCTTCACTGCTGCTAATTGTTCATTTTTATTGTGTATGTCTTTATTGAATTTAATTAAACTTAGCTCACAAGCTTTGCACATGCAATAATGAATAATAGTAAATAGTCCATTTCTCATTACTTTTCAGTCAAAGGGTGTCTTAATGCTCTGCAAAACATATTGCATACATATAGAGTTTTTCACCCAGCAGTGAAACAGCCGTCTCTCGTGATGCCTTGTAGCAAATCTTCAGCAGTGCAAAGAAACTCCCCACTCACCTCAGACTAGACTACACAGATACCAAGTGGAAATGAAATGGCCCTCAGCTAGGGATTAGTAAAGAGGCTATATTGATTAGTATCACAGTCTGGCAAACTGCTTGCAAAAACAGATTTGTGTTCTGTGAATGGAGAAATAACTTAGCGTTACTCTTCCTTATCAGAATGGCAGCATGTCCTCTTGGCAATGAGAGATCAGATGCGTCTACAAGTAGCAACTATCTTATCCCTTAGTCAGTGAAGTCAGTCAAAATCACAGCCCAAGCTGATCAGGATGAAAAAGCCCTCTCGCTAGTCAGTCATGTTTTCAGTCCATATTCGCTCAGCTCTGAGATAAATAACTAGAACACAAAACAACTTCCAAAGAAACAGTCCTTGTATCAGCTAAAATGTTAAGACAAGATGTTTAGAATTATATTTTGTTCATCCATGGGAAAATCCATATTTACACTGTGGCATGCGGCTTCCCCTGGGATCTTTCTACCAAGCTTCACATTTCTGGGACAGCGGGGCTTAGTGCCCAAATACACACTCTTAATTTTTGACTCAGGTGTTGATGGGACAGGCATAGTCGTCTCCATCCTCTCTGGGCTGAGCAAGAATCTGCCACATTATTTCTTTTTTTATGACAGCCTATACTCTGAAGGTTCAGAGGGAAATGGTGCCTTGTCTCTCCTGTAACAAGGTGAAGGAGAATTTGCTGGGGGATAACTGACATCACCTCTTACAATTTTGTTATTCAGCAGGGGAGACACGATATTAGAAGTCAGTGGCATGTCCTAGTTTGGGAAAGATCTATCCCTGACCGGCATGGCTGAGGCCCTCACTTTGCACCTGCGTTAAATGGTGAGCCCGCTCTCGCGCTGCTTTCTGAGTAGTCACAGCACGCTTGTGGGCATGGCCTCCAGGTGCTGATGGCCAACAGCTCACAGCAGTGGAGGAGTCGTGAGATTTTCATAAAACAGAGGCTTCTAATAGCAAGCTAACACTGACCTGTCCAAAGGGCATCATGTGCAAATATAAGCTACAAACAACAGGCATGGAAGAATCTTATACTTTCCTCCTGCAGGTGCTGAGGATGAATCCCACACGTAAAGAAAGAAGAAAAACTAACACGAAATTGCTCTGAGAGCCAGAAACACCTAGAACAGAGCCAGTCCTAGGTTTTGACGACCTTTGAGGATCCTGGACAATTCACCGCTGTCAGGACTGAACCAGGCAATTCACACAAAGGGCAGTGGTGAATTCAAACCAGAGTATCTTAGAGGAGTATCTTAAGCACGTGTCGTCTCTGCGATCTCACGCATTGCAAAGGTCAAACATTTCTGCTCTGCAAAGGTCAGCTGCAGGGCAGGGATACAGCTACTCCTCTCGCAAGATTAAACAGAATGAGGAGAAAGGGTAAACTCAGCTGAAGATGAGCTGCTACCTCAAGACATGCAAAGAAAACACACGGAGAAGGTGCTGGGGTTCTGCCCGGAGCTGGTCACAAAGAGCCCGTTCGCCTCGGACTTGTGATAGCGTCCCAGTAGCATCTGCTGTTACTACGATTCAACATCATCTTCCTGTCGCTCGGTATGAGAAACATCTTCTAGGATAAGAAGAGGAAAAAGTAATTAATAGATAAGGGTCTTCCCAGTAGAGGCTGATTTGCTTTCTGATCCACAAAGCATTGCAGATTAAAAACTGGAACTAAACAATTCACAGGAAACTGGAAGTGCTGGAGCATTGGGTGCTTTTTTTTCCTTCACAAATTAGGGAGACTGTTACCCTCATCTGCAATCAGGACTGCAAAATTCCCCAGTCCAGCATGCCTGCTAATCGCTCCCTTTGCTTCATTAAAAGGAGGGCAAAATGAAATTTCCTGCACTGATTAGAAAAGTGGAGAAGGCAATCACTGTCATTTGCATTCAATCAGATGTTTGTTCCCCCTGATAGAAGAGCATCAAGATTATTTGAAAGCACCAAACAAGTGCTATGCCATTTCACTAATTAAAGCCACCCTTCTGCTCTAAAATTGATGGATAACGACTGAACTTGACTCATAATCCCTTTGTCTTCTATTATTTACTCTTTTTTAACAGTGATTTATGGCAAGGTAGTGCTTTCATTATTCTTGTTAATTACCTCTGTTCTCTACTTCAGCTTGTAAAATGTAATTGCCTGAAACATAAATCTAGTCTTGCCACCTATGTTCACACATCATTAATATTATTCTGGCCATTCTTATAAAATCTTTATAAAACATAATTATACATGTGCCATTAAGTGCTATGTTGTCTTGAAGATGCACTAGGCCTTTTCTGAAGGCTAAGCTAGTCTGTATATTAAATCTTCCTGTTTGTGTTAACATGTTTGTGTTCCCCTAAGGAAAAAAAAACCCAACCATTAATTGATCGGTGAATATTGTAGATCCAACTAACACACCTCCTTGAGCGTGCAAGTCCTGCTAAGTGGCTGCTAACACTTTTGCAACAGGGGAGCAGAGACACTTTAATGAACTCTCCTTCACTCCCCACCCGTGGAAACAATAATTTCACTGAAGTGAACAATGATCACTAGGCAAGAGGGTAGAAAACAAATACAGCAGCTACTCACTCAAGTGATTATCAAGTTTCTTTCTGCGTGTAGATAATCCCCAAACAAATTATTTTCATCTTCTCTGCCCCTGATATTCAAATCAAAAGAACTGCATATCACAGAGAACAGACATCTTCCAGCGGCCGTTTTTTCCCATTGTAATTTTTTAGTATTACTTATTATTATATGTAAGAAAAAAATCTATTAGAAGGAGAGGAAATGCATTATCCCCAGCTTATTGTTGACATGATATTAGTTCAGTATTTGTCAGGTTTCTGGTAATGAACAAGTTTATACGCAGCACTTCATCTCCCCAACAAAACACTTGACTATATGAAGAGCAGTAATATCCCAGCTGAGCCTAGTGAGAGAAACATGTTTATTATTTCTCAAAAAAAAAAAAAAAATCTCATTTGTCTCTGATTCATCTACTACATTATTACCTAAGTGTGCATTTGGAGGTACTAGATCAGCTAATGTAAGCCCTTCAGCCAACAAGTACTATCAAGTGTATTTCCATTAACTTCCATTCTCCACAATCATAGGAAGGACAGCCTATAAAATATTGCAATTGCATTTACAATTGTTAATTACTGTAAATTCAGTGTTTGAGATGAGAGCATTTGCTCTCTCCAGGTCTTCTACCTGATGTATCATGGCTATTATGGCTTTTAGTCAGATTTACAGCGGAGAGGTCCTGACCGTGGGGTTTCTCCTGCTCTACACCAGTGTGCAAGATCCAGATCAGACCTTCCCGGCACTAAAGCCCATCCAGGCCAGGACTTTAATGGCTCAAACCACAGATCTGAGAGAGATGGGCCAGAAGGGGAGTGAGCAGGGTGTAGTCTGGTAGGTGAAATCAAGACTCTTCCTCCCTCTTTTCCTATTCTTTAGATGACTGCAAGGAAAAATAATTCCTGCCTGACCTCACCTGTGGTTTATTGAGTAATGGCGTTCTTGAAAATGCATTTGGCCTGAGGAAAGCATTGTAACTTGGTTACTTTGGGGGAAAGCATGGAAATGGGATGAGAGAGCTAAGTCTTTAAATCAATTTTGTAAATCTGTGCCAGACTGGGGTGGGCAGCATGAAAGAGGCAGGTCAGAGGGCAAATTCACCATCAAGTATGGTTCCCAGAATTAGACAGATTCATTCTTTTTTTCAAGGAAAGATTTATTTCTTAAAATCAAATCTATCCCATATAAGCCAAGCTAAACCAAGTTCTGGGACCTAGCTTCCTTTCTTCTGAATGCAGATCTGTTACAGAAGTGTATATGCCTTCTGGAGATTTCTTTCTCAAAAAAAAGTGGCTAAATCCCACTCCAGCCCTAATTTAAACTGCTAAAAGTGACTACCCAGCCTGAACTAGGCATTTGATAGGGCCAACCATGAGGCAGTCCATCCCATTTTAAGCTAGCCGTGTAGGAAAAGTTGACCGAGCTGCTTCTTGGCAACTTATTTTTCTCCATTTAGTTTAGACTTCTTCTAGACCACCCTCCCACATGACCAGGGAAGCTGCCACGCATGTGGTTACCTCACCTCCTGCATGCTGCTGTGGGATGGGCACCAGCAGTACGCCTGCAAATGCTCACCATGGTCCGGTTCCATTTCTGGATGGGTGTTTACATCTGAGATGTCTGCCGACACAGTTACAGAAAGCTGAAAGACTGGCTTGGTGGTCGCAGCCCTGCATTTGGGGAGCGCTGCTCTGTGCACGCTGTCCTGGTGTCTCCTGCCTCCCGATCTCCTTGCCAACGCCAATTTGAAATACAGGTGTCCAATGCGAATGGTCGGCAAGGAAGGCTGTTTCACCGGAGACTCCTTACAGTCAGACACAGAATATATTTTCATGCCAAGCAGGTCCCTCTGAAAGTGATTTAATTAAAACTTCTGAATTAATAAACCTATCCTTCAGTAGTAGCCAGCGTAATAAAAGCAGCATGGAACTTCTCTTTAATGAAGCAAAGCATACCTAAAAAGTGAAGAGAAACGTGAAAAAACTGTTGTACTCTGAGAGCTGCTTTTGCTGCTGTTGGTGCATCATTATAAAGACTATCAGGCAACTGCTGTATGTGTTCTAGTGAAAGAAGGAAGAATGAACAAAGGAGTGTATATCAGGAATAATGGAATCAACTTTGGAAGCTAAAATATAGGTATAACAGGAAAAAACTGAGATCTGGTATTGCTCAGGTATTCTTATAGACCAGAACGCCTCACGTATTCAGAGGTGATTACTGTAAGATGCCTAACCATTTATCAGGAGAGCAGTGGAACAGATTACCTAAAACCTCTTCTGTGTTTGTCTTTGTGACTCTATGAAGAAAAGTCCTAAACATGGAGATTGCCGAGCACGGCAGATACTGAGACCCGGATCACAAGGTAGTGCTTCGGGCTCCTCTTTAATTCTGGATGCATCGCACACCACTAAGCACCTTTTGTCTTCTCTTAAAGTTTTCCGTTGTTTCGTAGTTTTTTCCAAAGTTTTACAATCTACTGTTACAAACCTAACACAATTGTATCTCCTGCACAGCTGGGGGTTCCCGAAGCTAGTTTTCTAAAGAAAATGTATTTTCCATCCACTGCCTCCACGAGCATCCCTACTGAGAAGAGTTTATGCTTAGCTACACTCAGGACATAATAAATGCAAAAGAAAAGGACGTAAAGTGAGGATTTAAAGAGCTGTATCAAATTTTATCGGTGGAAAGTCTGGCGATGAACACGATCCTATTTTCTTCTGTTTAGCGCATTTTGGAGTTCATTTTTCACAGAAACCTCCGCACCCACCTACGGGATTTTTTTTTTTTTTTTTAAAGTACCTAAATGGGTGAACTGGTCAGACTCTAATTGTGTCTGAAAGGCTACAGTTGACACACACTGGAGACTTAATTATGTAGTGTGTGGCTCCATCTGTCAGCTGCAATATCTTTTGTTACCAAGAATTAGACTTCCATAGAAGATGACGTGACAGATTCAATTTGCTTTCACAAGGATAACGGTTATGTGGGCATTTGAATGATGCTGGAAATTAGAACAACATTTACATTCCTTGTGTAGACATTGAAATGCTATTTACAGCAAGGTTTGTCCAAAAAATAAAACTAAGATTGAATGGGTGGCAGCCAATACAAAGCTGAAAACCAGGAAACAATTAATTAAACTATCATTAAATGGAGGAGTAAAGATGCACCCATACACATGTAGAAAAATTCTGAAGAGTTTGGTTTTGTATGAAGTTAATGGAAACAGCAGTTGTACTAAAATTCCAGCACTTCTACAGCAAATCTGATAGCAAAATGTAAAGACCATAAAATTCCAGTTTGGGGGGGAGAGGGGATAAAGTTTTCCCCTAAACTAGAGATTTTCAACCTTTGTCAACTTGTTTACTATAAAGTTTTTTCAAGGCTGATGCAGGTTGCTGTAAAACTATCTAAGTGTGATGTCTATAAGCTTACCTTTCTTTTCTGCTATCTGTGACAGCTCACAGATCACATGTCTAGATTCATTGCGAGGTAAAAAATTATCCCATGTGGCTGGATAAATCCAGCTCATGGTTACTTTAGCCTTGCTGCTACACAGCCACTCATTCAGCTGAGATAATCTGATCCCTTACGACTGTGGGTGCAGAGCCTCCAAAGGACACTGGTACCTGTGTATCACATGCTAGCATGAAAGGAGGAACAAATGTTATTTTCAGAAATTACATGTGAACCACAAGTTTTCCTCCAAGTTTTTGCAATGATGTTTTCTTAATTTTTCTTAATACAGTCTCCGTCCCATTTCAGTTTGTGAAGCCCACACAGACATGCTGGCATATTTACGAAGAGAAAAAAACAGAAGAGGGAAGAATATACTATCAGGGATTTTCCTATTTGCTCTAAAATGAAGAGACTTGTTAATAAGAAAATGCTTTTCACAATCGATTTAATTTGAAATGGGGGGGACCCCTTTCATTTGCTTACAGGCTGCGACATATTTCAACAGACGAAGAGTATCATTATTTTTAGCAAGCTATACATTCATCATATAGCAATGCATCTGGAAGTCTAACCTGCCATTATGTCAGCATGCAATATAGAGTTTTGAAAAACTCCCTATATTTACCAGCTTTTGAATTCAACGGTTGTCCAATTATCTCTAAAATTGTTATAATCTTAGTTTTAGCTGAAAAGCTTTTATTGAAAATCTACTAGTAATCTTCTGTAAATGTTAGTCATAAACAACACTGCTAAATCATAAAAATATAACTGCTTGTGGTTAATCTGGAGAGAGACTTACATTAACGTATTCAGTTCTAAACGGTCTCTCATCCCAGCATCCGATAAGTACCGATAAATTGAATTAGCTTACTTAGTGTGAGGTTTGCTGGGAGCTGGCTTGTAAACCTCCCCTGAATTTCTATTTTAGCATCCTAGCAAAAGTGTGAAAAATCCAACCCCAGACCAGATTTTCTGAAAATGGCACCAGTTTGTGAGGATCTAACAAAATCCTCTATCCGCACTCTCCTGAACGCACTTCTAACGCTCATTTTACATTCAGTGCCGATGCAGGTTTTACTTCCCAAAGCACAAAGCAACCTGGGGCCAAGCAAACCGTGATTTCTCCATAATTGCGTCCCATTGCAAGCCTACAGGCTCTGCTCAAACTGAACCTCGTCCTGCCTGCTTGCTGCGTTTACCCTACTCTGTGCACTCCGTGCATTTGGATTTGCAATGTGATCTGCAGCCACGAAACAAATAGAAGACACAAGCAGGGGCCACTGATGTGCCAACACCACCAAAACCTGTGGAGGCCATCAACAGGGGCATGTACGAACACGGCCTATTTGGAAGAGAAAGCCATAGCTCTGTGGGGTTGCTCAGGAACATAAGTGTTCATAGAGGCTGTGTTCCCCATCCATATTTTGGTGGATGAGAGCTATCAGAGAAAATCTACATGCTCGTTAACGGGACAGGGGCTGCGCAGTGTTTGGCGGAGCCGTAGCGGAGCCGTAGCCGAAAGGCAGACGTATGCAAAGGATGGGAACGATGTCAACGTTATGGGCTGGCGACAGCTGCAGCTCTGAGTCGAGCCGAGTGAAACCGCGACCCTACGGACACCACTAACCGTGTGTGGATGCATTTTCCATACTAATTTGTATGCTTTGCAAATACATAAAATACGCGTCTTCCTCTGCTACAATTAATTCATATCTACTTCCAGCTTGACAAACTATAATCGGAGCCGAAGCTGAACAAGAACTAATACTGGTTAATGAGAATTCGCTAAGCACTGATTTGAATATTGCTCTCGTTTGCAGCCTAACTAGAGCTTGAGAGCTGCCGAAGGAACGAAGCAAATCTAATGAACGTAAAACCAGGGCATCAGCGCTGCTCGCTTACAAAGGAACGGCTGAATGATGCTGCCGGAGCAGCTTGAGCGGCTGCAGAAATCTGTTCTCCGGAGGCCCTGCCAGCGAGATTTCCCACCCTGGGCAGGGCTCGGGGGGCTGCCCGCCGTGCCGGGCTGCTCCCAGCTCCCTCCCGGCAGCCTCCGAGCCGTGCCATGCGTGAGCGCCGTTCCCTGCGGAGATCTGCCGGCTGACGGAGCTCTTCTGTGAAATTAATACCTGCCAACCTGCTGCAGCCCTGGGACGAAGGCGCAGTTATTTTATCCCGATATTTATCTTCCTGAACGCCTCCCCTTTGCCTTGCTGGCGGAACCAGCCGGAGACACCCTCGGGGTGTTCCTCCCTGCGCGGGCCTGGCGGGGACGGAGAGGTGGGAGATGCCCGGGCATCCCTACGGGAGCTGAGAGCTGCCCGTTCAGCAGACGGTTTTGTGTATCAGCCACATGGGCACCTTAATACATTTCACATATAGATAATGTTCCTCGCTTCCCGAACGCACAAATCAAGCAGAAAAAACCTCCAATCGGCTCAATTAAATCCCATCTAACTGACATCACGGGAGGCTTTTGACCAATGCAGAGAGCTAAGATGTGTTTTACTTCAGTAAAAAGAGTAAATAGCTTCTCCAGCTACACACCAGAAAAACATAGAAAAAAAATGCAAACTTTAATCCACCATTTGGTGTTAAATACTTGTAAAAGCCTTTTTTCCTTAGATTAATACCTCACGTTTATCTCCTCTATACATTTTGGAGACATAGTGAAAATTGCTTATTTCTAATAAAATGTAGCAACTGTACCCTGAGGAAAAATTACTGTGCTATGAAATATTTTCCCCCTCTACCACAGCCAATTTAGTTTTCATTTAAAATTCAATAACTGCATCATACTCAGAATGTTCCACGACTGTCATAATGACTTTGAACAAAAAGTGTGCTGTAAACAAGGAAGATTAGAAAGACGTTATTGAGGTAATTTCTCCCCAAGTTTCTTTCACACAGACAGAGATGCAGAAAATGGATGCAACAGTTAGTGTGAATGTGATTTAGAAATAAATAGGAAAAAAGGAAGCACTTTGTTCCACATATACTTTGGTAATAAAAGCATTACTTCCCCTATTTGAGATCTCTTTCACTGCTTGGTGGAAGGAAACGCTTTGTTGTTTCCTCACTGAAATATTGATGTAAGCGAAGAAGACAAACAATGCAATATTGCTAGGAAAATGCTGCCTACTTGCTGTAACATTGTCTTTCCTTGCATCTCGGGAAGGAGCTCTGACAGCGGCGCCGGCAGAGATCTGCTGTGTGGGAACAGCCGGTCCGTGCTCCCCCAGCCTTGCATCTTGTTGCTTTGTCAGTAGCAGTCACTTCAGAAGAAAGTGCAGAAAGAGAAAAGTCTTTCCCTTTTCTCTTTGCCCGGTCTCTGAAGACAAATTCTGCTCCTAGCATGTAGAATGGATAGACATTTCAAAAAATTTTCTCTCGCCTGCCCGTGGCTCTGCTCCTCGCTGAGTGCGTGGCCAGGCATCTCCCCTGAGCAAAGCTCTGAGCCTCCATTTTGCAGAAGGTGGCTGAATTTCTGCAAACGTATCCAATAAGCAAAACTGTGCACATCCAGCTACATCACTTGGCGTCATTCCCTGTGTAAAGCATCTTCACACTTGCAAGAATCGTTCCTATCGTTTTTATTTTAACTCAAAACAATCCCAAGAGCTGGAAGGAAGCCAGTGCTTTGTGGTGCACCGAAGAAGGATGGGTGCTGTGACGCTAACTTGCCTTGCATGGGAGCTGTGACTGATGGAAAGCAGTGAGGAATTAAACAATTTGGAGGCTCCTTTTAGAGAATGCAACAAATGTGGATGTTTTTCTTCTGAGACCAATTCAAGAATATTCACTTTACAAAGATTTCTGCTATTTTTTCCATCTGACCATACTGCAAGGTCAATCTTTGCCTGGGTACAAATTCCCACCTTCCCTGAGTTCACAGACTCCACAGCTGCAAGGAAATCCTCTCGTTTTCCATGGAAACCAGACACAAAACCCACTAGAAACTTCTGCAAACCTTAAAAATCCTCTGAAAATTTTTAGTCTGAGTAATTTCCATTAATCTGTAATTGAAGCAAGGCTGAAGCCCTGACCCTGCAGTTGCTCTGGGTGTTCTGCCTCATAGCTCCCACGTCCCTAGGACCTTGTCATTTCTAGTTGCTAATAGCTGACCTTGTAGGTCTTGTAACAGTGCTTGAGTTTACCAGAAAGATGATAGTATCTTCAATTGCAAAAAAAAAAAAAAAAAAAAAGGGAAAAGCTCATTTCCAATGAAGCTGAAAATCGTATTATCATCATAAAACAGCAAAGTTTATTTTATGGTTCTCTAATTTTCCCACCCCAACAAATAGGAAAAAATTAGATGTATTTCCTATGGAAATGCAATGTAACATGGAGACGCTTTCTGTACTATTTTCTGTTTAACCTTTAGAGTTAAAGTAGTTCGTTACCAGTCTTCTATCAAGTCCCATTCCGCATGTCAGCATTCGTTATTCCTGGTGAGGGATGCAACCCAGCACGTCCTGATCCGATTATTTCCTCAGGACTTTTCTTAAGCACACCTTAGACACCTGCAGCAACTGCCACAGGCACCTGCTCTTATGCAGCAATGACATTACTAGTGTTTCGTACTCTTACATTACAAATTGATGGGAATAATTTCTGGGAGGAAGATGAAAATTCATAATGTTGCTACACCCAGCACCCACAGCAAGTCCCAGCCGTTGCTTCCGCACCTGGTGAAATGGCCCCCGTGAAACCCTGCTCTGCTCCCCCTTCTCCCCCTCTGCTTTTCAGTTGCTCTTGAGATCACCTACATCATAACACACCTGCACAACAGAAACACCCGTGGGTGCTGCCCCTTCACAGTGGCAGAAAGGGAGGAGAGAAGCACCCTGGACAGTCGGCTGTTCTCAGGACACAGAGTGCTGGTCAGTCAAAAAAACTGTATTTCCCCCACTTATATTATCCTCTCCCTGGGGGATCTGTTCAAAATGAAACATTAGAGTGGCCATTACAGTCAACTTAAATTTTAACAACAAAACCTGTTCTTGCTCTCTTTCTCCAGGGCTGCACAACAAAAGAGACCTGAGCAGCTGCCTTCTCCCTGAAGAAGGACTGTATGTTCTTATTTGACAGAAGCATACAAACTCAATTTAAAAAAGATTCTGGTTTGATTCTTCTCCTTTTGTCTACCCTAATCAATTTACTTTAAAATGTTGACAGTAATTTTCTAGGGTTTTGCCAGGTGATTAAGCCAGAGGAGGTCTCTGTAAGCCAAACCCTGATCATATTTATGCCAGTCTTACTAGTGCTCTACAGACACAAGATCATGTTAACACCATTGACTTTCTGCCTCTCTTCATTCATATGAAATACACATTTATATCCCAGGCATTGATAAGCCATCTGCAAGCAGAGGTAGCAGGGCATGCCCTTTTTACAAAGCTATGGCATAGGTGTCAGCAAGGAATATGGGAATCTTTGGAAAAATGGACTGTGAACAGCAAACACCTTTCAAGAAATAAATCAAACTCCTGTAAGTAAGCAAGAATGTACCATTCTGTTCTTTGACACATTCTGCTGGCTTTGGCTGGGATAGAGTTAATTTTCTTCATGGTAGCTAGTATGGGGCTATGTTTTGGATTTGTGCTGAAAACAGTGTTGATAATTCAGGGATGTTTTCGCTATTGCTGAGCAGTGCTCACACAGAGCCAAGGCCTCTTCTGCTCCTCACCCCACCCCACCAGCGAGTAGGCTGGGGGGGCACAAGAAGTTGGGAGGGGACACAGCCGGGACAGCTGACCCCAACGGACCCAAGGGATATTCCAGACCATATGACGTCATGCTCAGCATATAAAGCTGGGGGAAGAAGAAGGAAGGGGGGACGTTTGGAGTGCTGGCGTTTGTCTCTTCCCAAGTCACCGTTACGTGTGATGGAGCCCTGCTTTCCTGGAGATGGCTGAACTCCTGCCTGCCCATGGGAAGTGGGGAATGAATTCCTTGGTCTGCTTTGCTTGCTTGCGTGGCTTTTGCTTTACCTATTAAACTGTCTTTATCTCAGTGAATGAGTTTTCTCACTTTTACTCTTCTGATTCTCTCCCCCATCCCACTAGGGGGGAGTGAGCAAGCAGTTATGTGGTGTTTAGATGCTGGCTGGGGTTAAACAACAACATGCATACAGGGTAAGAATCAGTCTCTCGCTACACAGTACCGTCCTCAAGGAACTAATCTACTACATGGATTTTCCACATCTGTGTGGAGGGGTAGTCTCTATCATTCACAAAGAATGAGGTGTTCAGGTCCAGTATCTGTTCAGTGCTGTGTCTGAATCATTGTTCAATTTGGGCTTCACAAGACTTTTTAACGACTTACAGTAGAAAAACAACAAAAATAATCCCTTGCATCCAGATACTTTTAGATTTGATACTACCCATCTGATGGAAGGACAACTCCCACAGCTTACCCTATTTCTTATTGTAAGTCACGGAGCTGATCTCTAGCCACAGATTTCAAGAAATACCACAGTGGTGGAGTGAACAATTCAGAAGATTTACTAGATTTCCTTCTCACAAAGTACTGGTTCATATGAGGGGGGAAAAAAAAAAAAAAGCTTCTTAAATTTTCTGGTTACCTGAACCCCAGCGTGGAATGGGGACAGAAGGATTGTGAAAGTCTGGGTGATTCCATCCCACACATGCAAAGATCTGGCACCTGCTAGATTCATGCACTTGACTCCACTATCATTCGGCATTTGTCACTAGTCAGTCTTAAAAAAATCAAGAAAAAAACCTGCTATGTCCTGGTGAACAGCAATGTATCAACCACCAGTAAAAACCAGCTTCAAATTCATGACAACCTTTTGCTATTTCCACATGGGAGCTGCTATTTGCTATAAACATTTGTTCCTAGTCGTCAGTGTTGGGAAAGGCAAGAAACAAAAGGATGGGTTCTGCTTGGTTTTAATGCCATGCTTTTGTGCAAGAGGAAAATAATTGTGAAAGTACTTTCTTAAAACCTGGCCACACCACGCTGATTCAACAGGCAGTTGGTAGTATGAGATAAAAGGATGCTGTTCAGTCTGATTAATCAAACCCCCTTATGCTTGCCAAAGCCTAATTATTCTTTGATCTACATTAATGACTTCAGAAAGCATAGTACACCTGGTGGGAGTTCTCAATGGGGAGCATTTTAGACTAAAAGGAAAACTCCTCCCTGTGTCACAAAAACCTAATTTGCTTATATCAGTAGAATCAATTGTTTTATACAGAACTGGTCTCCCACAGGTGCTGTTGGTTGTATCGAAAGATAATGTATGCAGTTTTTACCAGTATCAAAAAGCTATTGTTTGACAAATAGCAAACTCCATCTCAGGGTGACTTTAAAAAAACCACACTACTATTGCATACTATTGCTGTATGTAGCTTTTTATTGAACACTCTGGCTGTAACTCACATGAGCACAAAGACACATATCTCACAGTTTTCTTCATTCTCAGTGAGATGAACAACCTGCTCATATCCCAATTTAAAATTCAGTAAGAGATTAATTTACAGTCCAGATCCAGAAGCATTCACATGAATAGGGATGACAAAAGAAAAAAAATCATCTAGGAACAAGCAATTCACCCCAGCTTTACTTGATTAAAAAAAATCCTATTGTTAAAGCAAACTAAACTGTTGAAAGCATAAGGTCTGTGCTCGTGCAATGGGAACTCATCTCAGGAATTTACTACATCAAATGGTACTTTATGGTCATCTAATGGTAGAGACATCCAGGGCCAACAGAAACACAGAGAAATATAATAGAATTATTTCTAGCAAATCTACCTGGAACTGCAACAATTTATAAAAGCAATTTTAAGATTGGCATGAATAACATATGAATGGAGATGTATGTGTGAGCACCAGACAAAATCTTAGAACAAAGGTTTAAAGAATGGCCTGCCTTTGTAACAAGATCAAGCTATGATAAACTAATAAAGTCCACAGGGATCTTTTTTGGTCTCCTCCATGCTGTTGAGGATAATCTTGGGAAGAAGGTATCCTTTGCTTTACAAGGAATATTTGCTCAAATCCCAAAGCCACGAACACAATTTCATGTGCATTTGTGGACGAGACCACACCGACAACCCTCTAAATTTTGAGAGGCTGATATTGTTTACTCAAGAATTTCACAAAAGAAGTGAGGAACAAAGATTTTTATATAAGAACGAATGGCATCAAAATAGCTACTGTCTATGGAGAACTGAGAAGCAGCAAAGAAACCAACATTCTGGTGTTTCCCTTGGGCACATGAATATTTCGGAGCCCTGGAATAAATTAGTGCTGGAGTTTTGCAATAAAACGACAGACATGAGTTGTGTTTGCCAGAGAATCCTGGAATGCATCATTTTCACAGCCAAACATGGAGAAGAGGAACAAATCTGTATGGTACCAGTCAGAGCTGTTTCTTCCTACTCTTCATTAGGCCTTTGAATACTTCATACCCATTGCAGCTTTCAGTCTTTCACAGACCTTAGTGATGGGCTGGATCCTGATACCAAGAGCTTCCACGGTGAGGTTGGAAGAGCAGCACAGAGTGCTTCAGATCAGGATTGAAAAAAAGACCGCTTTTTCACATCTGTTTACATGATCTCATTTTTTTCTTCAGGGCTTTCAGCCCTTTTACCTCTGTGTGCAGCACCAAGCAGCGTGCGAAGTGCTGAACTGCGGGAGTTTGTAGGTGCTGTCGCAAGAAGCAGTGGTAGAAGACTTAGCAGAATACAGCTGGAGTCCCCTGCTATCCACTGCTTCCAGAACTCAACTCATTGACCAAAGTGGGAAAGGACAAGTCTTAAATCAAGCACGAGACAGAAATGATTAAAGTTTGACAGAAAGATCAATGATGACACCGCTTTCCTCCTTTCTTCAGCGTACTATGAGCATATAGTATTTTCTCTCGCAGCAGAATTCGTTAGTTTAATGTGAAATGCTGTGGGAAGGGACAGCAATCATAAAGTTACAAGAAAGGTTACATGTTTGTCTCAGATAATGTTGCCCAGAGCTCGTTTTTGCTTAGTGTTATTATTTCTTTCTACATTTCAATAAGATTCCTGCCTACACTTCATTCTTTTTTCCCCAGATGACTTTATTTTAGGCCCTTTGAATTTTAATGCCCTGGGCATAACCGGTTCAACGTACCCATGGATCAGACTCCGTGGCTGTATGGGAGTATGTGGCCATGAGAAAGCGCAGCATCTCTAAGAGAGGTGCAACCTTGCTGCTTACAAACCAACCTTTTCCATTCATAGCATCTAAGTACCTACGTATACCTATAGTGCACATAAGAGACACAAATCTTGTCCTGCCAGCCCACTGATCAGCTCGCCCAATTCAAGGGACCAAACCTTTAGTTGATAGATTGCTATCAACGGGACTTCGCTTATTCATAACAGCAGACGTTCTTGCCCCGTTAAGTTTGCTTTGTACTATCATTTCCTTCTCATCAAGAAACAAACTCAATTATACTTTTCTCTGCTCCAGGCATAACTAATCAGCGGGCAACTCCCTCAGTAAGCCCAGCCATTTCAAATACCTCCTCTCACTTGCAGGTATCTCAAATAAGAAGTGTTACTTCTATACCCCTTAAGGGGTGCAGGCACAGTCATTAATCTTTCTTTCATCTCACAGAATGCTAATAAAACAATCACCTCCCTATCCCCGAATTGGGTAGGTCCTAATTAACATGCTAATTGGGCAGATCTTCCCTAATGACTCCCAAAACTCAGCAGTAATATGTTATTTAGGTAGAAAAGAGTTATCTAAAAGATAGGTAGAATTAAAAAACTGGCAAGCCAGAGCACAGTTTGGGTAGACAAAATACTGAAACGGACCTTACTGCTGCGAGAATTAAAATTCTCCACCTGCCTATACTACAGATCATATACTTACAGATTCAGCACCTTGCAAGGTTCAAAGCAAGAGGCATTTTGAAGGTAATATACAGCTATAATAAAGACTATTATTCAAGCAGAGAGAAACAACACATGAGTAACAATGAAGTTTTTAAATATATTATTAAACCTGTTTATTTTAATATCTCTCTAAATAAATCTGACTTTTATTATCTGACACAAAAATGTACAAGTTGTTTTGCAAACCCAGCAATGCCAGAAGCTCTGGCAGTTTGTATTCATGAGCAACTTCAAGATGGATAGTTCAAGTCTTAATGGAATTAGTCCACTGGGGCTAGTATTGTGTTTATGCAGTTAGAGACTCAATATAATCAAATTTCTATGCATTTGCTTTCTTCAGAAAATAAGACTCAATAATAATTTAAATCCCCCGTTAAGCTAAAATGAAAATATTGGCAGATGCCATAAAAGTCATTGTTCTAAAGTTTTCTTTCACGCACAACCTCATAGATAAAAGCAGAGTTTGTTAGTAAGAAATCGGAAGGTTTGAATCTTACAAAACAAAAGCTTTGCTGTGTCTCTCTTGAAACTTCTACTGCAGAAGTCCCTGCAAACATGGCCTTACCCTGCTGGAACTGCACATGCAGCTGATGAGCACACCGGAGCATGTTGGCTCTGAAAAGCAGCATTTCTGTAAATACCATGCCCACAGCCAGTCAGTACTGCATCGCACCCCAAAGTTGTGTTAGGGAGGACAAATTCAGCGTGTCAGGACTACGTGGCAGCAGCTCACCCCAGTCTAGGCAACTGAGACAAACCTGAAGCATGTGCTTTGGTCCCAAACTGGAAATCCTCAGAGGAAAATCAGATGATTGGGGTTTTTTTTGTTTTTGTTTTTTATTTTTATTTTCTGTGCTTTTGGAGCATACAGGAGAAATACTGGCATAGGGACACCATGGTATTATTTTGTACAACTTTCTGGACTTTATTTAACTCCATTGAAAAAGCCATGAAAAGGAGTCAAAACATTTCACTGTGACATTTTGTTTTCTGATGCAGAACGATTTTTCATTAAAAGCTTTTTTTGTGCAGGATGCCAAAAGCTAAAATGAAATGTTTTTGTCCTGATTTCTGCTATTCTTTCAAGTTTTAGTCTTCATGAATGTTGTTCACAAAACCAATGTTCTTTCCTCTCCTCCCCCCCTCATTGTACAATGGCTGCAAATAAAAGAAAAGTATCTGCACCTATTCATGTGTTTTTCCTGCATATGAAAGAGAGACAAGCAACACGATCATTGTTACTGATGGCTGTGACAGACCAAGAAAAAATGAGTACAGCTGAGCTTTGGACAGTTTGGTGCCTTTCTTTTCATCATTGTATACCCAGGCAAACCTCTTCTCACTTCAAGGCCCATTTGATAAAGAATCTGCTGGTTTCATTTATTGGCAACTGCAATACAAACACTGGCTTTAGATGTACTATCAAAAGTCCTGTTAGGGGGTCACCCCCTGCTCCACTAAAGTCAATGACGCACTGATATAAGCAAAGCCCTTTAGCTTCTTCGGTACCATACTGCTGCTCTTGCCTTCATATGAGGCAGTTTATAACATACATTTAGATAAAATACAGAACAAGAGGCATCAGTCTGAACAGACAAGACAGAGTCTAAGTAATATAAAACGTATTCTACAGCAAGCTACCCTTTTTCGTGTATGCAATATTGAAGTGCATGGGATCACAAAGACACATCACTTTCCAGATACTTTGTTTTGAACAATATCAGGTTTTTCTTAGGAGTTATTGACAGAAAATAACATTACAATGAAATTACTGTAGTGTGTATCAGGCTTACCTGTGTTTCTTGTTGGTATTCTGTTATGTAGCATAATGGGGCTAGAAAGCCCTTGGGTTGAAACTGCTGCATTACAGACCAAGCTTTTATTTCATAGCAAGTTCTTATAGAGCATCCTCATCCCTGCCTGACAAACGGGTAATTACTTTTGAGCACACAGTACTTCTTTATAACACCACTAAAAAGCACCTGCTTATGATATCTTTGTTCACCACCAGATAAAGGGTCTGCCAGCGATGGGAATCCTGGTGGTATTTACAAGAAAAATAAGTCTTCTCCCTGGTTGAACTTCAGCTGGACCTTGTAAAGCCAACTCATGCTCCACCCATGCATCAGGTAGTGCGTATTTTGGCATTTGACTGGATAGGAATAAGGGATGGCAAAGCCACCTTTGCACAGCTCACACTCGGCACTGGTCTGCTGATCTTCTCTGTGTCACAACTCCTTTCCAGCCCAGGCACCAGTGTTTTCTCCCTGCTGAAAGCAGAGCGTGCAGGAGAACTGTGTGTGGCAGGGCTCCACCTCATCCCAGAGACAGCTGAAAAGTGCTTTCTAATCCCACAGTAGAGATGCAGCTTCTGGGCCAGCATCCATTTTGTGTTACTCCCTACTCAGGGTGGGTAAAGATCAAGCCCTCGCACAGTTTGGTGGTTCAAGGTAATGTTCTGTACGTGTGAGAGTCCACACCGAAGGAACAGTACCATTCAAGATGCCTAACGGGGCTTCCTGGGATCGTCAGCTCTCTAAATTATCCCTAACAGAATCAGGTAATCTGATTTCTGCTCAGGTGATCCTGGTAACTCTGGGCTACTATTTGCCAATCTAACTTTGCAAATATGATTTCATCATGAAGAGTGGCTTTAGAATTGAGTTTTGCTAGTGAAATTGCATTTGAAATGAAAGAGCACATGCTGTCATTTTTATGAATGAGCCAACTCTGGTTAATGGGTAAGGCTGCAAGCCAAGTTGTGTGTAAACGCTAAAGAAAGCAAATAACTTTACAATTTCCTCCCTCCCTCCAATTTCCAGGGAACTTCAACTAGAAAAGCACTTTCATGAACATAAGCGGGCAGTTCCTGAAGTCCTGATTTCTCAGAAGGGAAAGCCCACAAATACCTCCTTCTTCCAAACCTTCCCTGTACAGGGGTTCGGGGCCAGGAGAAGCAATACTCAAAGATTTGAAGTTGCCAGATTGAGACAAGGCCCAGATCAATATTTTAGGCACCAGTGTGATAAACTATGTTTTGGAGGAGCTGAGACACTGCTTAGTATCAGGATATATGTGCAAACTTTTTATTATGTTTATTAAAAAACAGCATACAAATTTCATGTGGTAAAGCCAGCAGTGGGATACCTTCAGCAGGGCAGTGATTACTGGTTGTTAAACTCTGGAGAAAGATGGAGGATGACCTGGTTTTAGTTACTGTAATTCTAAAGACAAAGAATGAAGAATAATAAAAACAAGAAAATGCATTTCCAGTTTTCAGCTGGAAAACAAAAAACCCCACCATGCTAACCCATTTAACCTGTTACACCCCAGTCCAGAAGAGACATGGTTCCATCTAGGGGCTTCAGGAGCTGAGAAGGCCATTACTGCTTTATTGCTTTACCCTGTGGATTTTTTTTTTAAACACAGTTAAAAAGGGAACCAAGGCAAAAACTATAAAAATAAACCCCAAAGCATAAACCCTCCAGAACATTTGTAACCACCTCCTTTTCATGCCACATAGACAGAAGAAATTCTCAAATGTGATTTTAGCAGTAAGACGTCTGGACCATTTCCAAGCACTGCCAGTCATTACGGGCTTCCTCCAAATCTCCCAAAGTCAAAGGTTCAGTCCTTCCACTGATTTCAGATCAAGTCCAACTAACACAGATAACTGGCACACAACTGAGCTGTCAAAACCAAAAACAATCCAAAAAAGTGCTCTATCATACTGGTCCATCATACTCACCGGTGTATTAAATCAAAGAGATACAGTAGGAGTCTTGAATGAATGTAACTGTGCTCCTGCTCCAGATTGAGTTTGATAGCAGGTCAGCTGAGGTCTTAACACTGATCCATCATGCAGATCCTAACAGGTGTGGATGGGTCTCACTAAAATACAGGATTTGCCTCAATACGTACCTGATTTAGGCTTATGAAACTTGCTTTAGCACTATATGAGACAAAGTAAAGACAACGGATGTTTTGTGTATTAGTGCAAATGCTACTCATCAAACAGAAACTTGCTGGAAGATCTCACCTATAATCAAGATCTGGGGTTTTTGGATACACACAGACAACAGACTTGGCAAGCTGCAAACTCTGTAGCCCTCTCCTCTTAAATATACGCAGAGAAACAAACTGGGCCTGATCAAATGAACTTCAAAGTGGTCATCTCCCGTGAGGATGCAAGTGTTGTGCCTGGAGGCGCCTGCGGCAGGACTCAGCACCCCAGGAAAGGGCAGTAGCACCCACCTGGATCCAGAGCAGCTCAACACCGTTCTGTACTCCAGCTCGTCCAACAGCCCTGTGCAAAACAGACTTTACGCAGGCAAATTACTCGGCTACTTTCCATCTGGTAGCACCTCCGGGGTGTCACAGTGTGTGCAGCCTCAGACTGCACCGGGAGTATGAGAAGGGGGTTTTTGAGCACAGCTGAATACCTCAGTCCATTCTTGTACCTGCAAGGGACAGCAGGAAAGAGAATATCCCCTTGGGAGGGCACCCAGGATAACACAACAGCCAGATATTGCTGGCACCGTGTGGGCTGTCGTGAAAGAAACCAGCAGAGCTCTTTTATACAGCTTTGTACCTGTATTTGTCTATAAATACCTGTATCTACATAGATATACTGTTCTTTCTTGCTATATAATCTCTTCATAGAGAGCGCTAATATTTCTGTGTACCACACCATGGCACTGTGCTGTGGAAGCTCGGCTTGAAGGAAAGGCAATCATGGAAAAAGGCTCTCAGACATAGGCTTAAAAGCAATGTAGCCAGAGACAAACAGCTTCAGGGTGAGGTATCTTATCGGGTGCGTTTTCCTGACAGAAATACAGTTCCCTCAGCTGTATTCATGTCTTCTGCACACTCACATCATGGTTCAATGATATAATAAATCCATCTTAGATCAAACCTACTGCAGCTGTGAGACACAAAGCACTGATCCAGTATAAATTTGCTCTGCTGATTCAGATTTGTTAAAAAAAAAATAAATGTTGACAGGTTAAGTTTTCACTGGCAGGCTTTATGCTGGATCACGTACCATCTGTCTGAAGCACTTTAACATTTTCTGAGATCCCATACTATCTTCAGCTACCAGAAAATAAACATATGCTCCTTATCTTATATTTTAGCTAATTCACTAGAGATGCAATTGCATGTCTGTGCCTGACCTGGTTCAAATCTATGTTGCTGGATGGTCCCTTAAGTGTGTAGATCTGGTATAAGGACCAGAAAATAAAATCTTCAGCCTTTGCTGAAACAGTTCCAGAATGCATTGCCCCAGGGCAAAGCCTCTGATCTAAGCAGGGGGGCAGGTGAGTGCTCAAGGTGGCAGTAAAAGTCATTCTATGTGATCTGGAGCCCAAATCATGGTGTCCTCCTTCAGAATGGATCTGGCCTGAAACCCAAAGCTGCTGCTGGCTTTGCTAAGGTTGGACCAGTTACATACATATACTTTAGGTATTGTGGACTGCAAAATATTTAAAAGGCTTAAAAGCAATCATCTCGCTCCTTTTCTTGAAAACACACCATTTTGCTTATTGTTTCAGAACTGCTTTTCTCCCTTTTGTCTTTTTCTGGTGTTTTCAGAAACCAGTTTTAACAAAAAGAACTTTTAGCTGCCTGCAAAGAACAAAATAAAGAGAGGAAACGTTTGATTTGTAACCTTTTCTAAGCAACAAAAAAGCATGTAGAACATGCCCTGATGAGACCAGGGTCATGAGCCCCTACAAGCCACCCCTGCCATCTGAAGGTGAAATGGTTCTAGGTGAGCTCAAGAAGAGCTCAAAAGAGAAAAGACTGTTGAGCCCAGCTGAGGGTCTAACCTTGGTCTTTTTGAGATGACCTGTTTATTGCTATGTGGAATGTAATAGATCAGTGGGTTTTGAAAATTCACTGAAGGATGTGTGGGCTGAAAACATTAAGGCTATGTAAATGGAAATTTTCTTTCTAAAGAGTGAAATATGCAGATTTTGCTCATTGCTTCCACATAAACGAGTGACCAAATGAAGAGAAAACTGTATGAAAGAAAAAGAAAAATGTATGCATAATAAAAATGTGTACATGCTTCATCTAAAATTCATTGCCTCCAAAGGTTCATCAAATAATTACTTAATCTTGAACAGCTGCATGCACAATAAAATTTGCTTGCACTAGGTCTGAATAGAATTAGTTTTTCCTGAGAACTGTAACACAACCAATACTCTCCAACTGTTCAGCAAGTGGCAACTCCAACTGTAAAGTAACTTGTATTTAAAAGGACCTACCCAAACCACGTCAATTCTGAGCTGACATTTGCTGGTTTTAATCATGTACTTCACTGTATAATAGCAAGAGCCTGAAGAAATAACAGAGCTACCGCATACAAAAGTTTATTAATGAATCGGATCCAATCCATGCATTGCTCTGCTCAACAAATATGAGAAGCTTTATGTCACAGCTGAAATATTTCATTCCTGCTGTAAACCAAGGAGGCCCTGTGCAGGAGATTTTAGACGTTGTGCCTGTTGCAATGACTTAGTTTCCTTTGCTCCCCAAAACCTCTGCAGGTAGGTCAAAGGGCTGGGGTCTCAGGCAGGGTTTGGGGTTATCTCTCCTCAGTGTGGAAAGAAAGGAGAGCCTCAGTCACCTTTCTGGAGCAGAACTTTAAAAGAAAGATTCACTCCACTCTGTTCTTTCAGTAAAATCACTTCTGTGCTGACAGCAGGATTTGTTCCAACGTGCTACATTTTTAAAAATATCTCTTCCCACCAAATTTCCCTGAATAATGTTTATTACTGGGTCACCTGTCTTGAAATGGGAACTGCAGGCAATGTACTGACTAGGCTGAATTACTGTCCTAGCTCACTGACGTCCTATAACCTCTGTCCTCACTAGCCTTCCTTGCAATGCTATCACTGTAAGAAATTCCCCAACTACCAGTAAATTATATTACACACGCCCCCCACCCCCCGCTTGTACAAACCATACAGCAGGAGAATTTCTTAGTTGCACTGAAGTTAGTAGAAAGACTCCCACTGACTTCACTTCAGTGACAATTGGATCAGATGTGGGGTAGTTGTATCGAAAATTCACAAAGTGCCAGTTTGGAAGCACTTAACAAATGTCACCGTTTGCTCTAGTAAGAGGAGCTGTTTGCCAAAGATTCAGCTCCAACAGTGAACAAAGGGATGAGGGATGTTCTCGATTTACCATGGATAGCTATCCCTCGCAGTACCAGGCTGCCTGCTTCCATGCTCAGCTATGAAATAAAAGAAGTTTTACAATAATCACAGGACCAAAGTCTGCCTTTCATCTCCCCAAAGCTGAGTGAGTTCAAAATGCTTGGGATGACAGATGATGACATCCATAGTCAGACAAGATGGTTAGTGGCCGGTGTAGTTTTGTAATTAAGCTAGGTTTGCAAGGTTTTTACTTTGGAGAAAAAAAACAACAGGATCTCTTATAACTGGAAATGAAACGAAATGAATGCCACTGCCTTTATTCTGGCCACTGAATTCCAGTAATGCTTAGCAATTGCCATGTTTGTAATGTCGGTGCACTGAAATCAATTTTTTTTGTTTTTCCCTACTCAAAGTAAAAAAATTTGCTCCAGCTGCTGCTGATCAAGAATTTGGAGAATATTACCCAGACTATTAGTATTCTGCACACACTGCCAGGTGCACAAATAAAAGTCACTAGCATCTCTCTCTCTCTCTCAATCCAGTTAATAGAATTGTGGCTTGATTGGGTTCAACAGACAATATAAAATATTTTCCCAGTTTGAAAAGTTTTGACTTACCTTAGTGAATAAAAAAAGTGATAAGGGACATCTCTGCAAGAAAAATTGGGTTTGCTAGTCTCGTCTGAATCTGTGTTCAATTTTGTGAGCACTCAGCTTTTCTTTTGCTTCCTTACTCATATTTCTGTTAGCGCTGCAAGACAAATAAGCTAGCAGATCCCACAAAAGGTCAAAAGAGAGACAGCAAGAGAAATTTTAGCATAACTAGATTTTCTCACCCATTGCATGGTCCTGCAGTGTATGGATAGGATTTCTGCTCTAGTCGTGTTCTCAAACGGGACCGCTACAGCTACACTTAACAGACCAGGCATTGCCAAAGAAGAGATCACCTGCGCTGCACCACGGGTCCATCCAGCTGGGTGTCCTGCATCCCCCGGCAGCCAGAGAGCACTTCTCTTCTGAAGGCTGCAGTGTTTCAGTCTAAAAAACAATGTTATGATTTAGCATTAGGTGAAGCACAGGAACCCCCAAAGACAGGGAGAGTGGTTGGTTTGCCCCTTGAATTCACCTGGAAGGGAACTAGCTGTAAGGGAAACAAAGGAATTTTACAGCTGAGAAAACCTTCTCTGCTGTGCAGAACTGCCAGACCTTTTTTTATGGAAATCCCCTTTTTTACAGAAACAGAGCACCCTCATGCTTCCTAATTGTCCAAAGGGTTTCTGCATTTGCCAGAGGGAGCACGGAAATCAGCTACAACAGCGGCTGTGCCAGACAAACCCTGTCTTCAGCTTGTTTCTCTCTTTCCCCAGCTGACGCTTCCTAAACTCCCTGCTTGCCACGCTGAGGTGACCTATAGCATCGCTCCCAGTCCAAATCTCAGGACACAGTCCCATCTCCAGCACAGCTGCAGCAACACCAAGCCAGCTAATGGAGAAGTGCAGAAGGCTGAGACCCCAAGCCTTGCACTTTTAGCAAAATCTGGGACACTTGACAAGCGTTGCCTAGAAAAGAGCAGGAGGTACAAGGGGCCAGAACAGAACTGCGTTGCCAGCATCCACAGCACTAACAACTCTGCAATTTCTCAGTGACCTTGCACGTAACAGTCGGGATGAAGGTACCCGGAGGCCCACGTGAAGGTTGGCTTTGGGCCAATGCATGCATTTGCTGCCTGGCTTTGTGATCAGGTTTGAACCTTCAGCCCTGCCATCATTGCATGCTTTTCCACCTATCAGCCCCCAACTTTTCCGGATTGCAATAGGACAAGATTCACAGCTGATGTAAATCAGCACACCTCCAGTAAAACTAGCAGGGCTGAAGTGCTCTGTACAACCCATCTCTCATCTGGAAGGGTCCAGAGATCTTACTATTTTGTAAAATACTAGGTATTACAGAGCAGGGATGAATTTGACTAATTTTGACAGAGTTGAAGTCCCATTCATTAGCATCTGTATAATATTTCCAATTTCCTTGTTTATTGAAAACTAGTGTTTCCTAAATACTCACTGAGGGTACTTTTTCAATAGGCACCAGCCTCAAATAATTGTGAATCCACTCAAATTCTATTTAACAAGCTCTTGAGTAGAGCCTGCTCTTCCAAATTGGTTTTCTGTTTTGGGCAAACTTCAGTGGAGGACAGGCCAGCTCTTAGCATCTAGCTTTGCTGTGTTAACTGCTTTGTGTTAAAAAAAAACCCCCCCCCCCCCCCCAAAATACAGATCAAGAATTAAGAGCTTTCAGCTGCATCCAGTTGTCAAACAGGCTCTGGAGTACTAACAGATGCAACCAGTATGTATTTTGGTGTGATTAATATAGAGAAGGAAGACTGGTGATGCAGAGTTAAGCATCAGATTCTGAATTAAATCCTGTTTTTATGTGCTTGACTGAGGTGTGCTTTATTATAGCGTGACACCCACCTGCACAGATAAAGTTCAGGGTCTGTCAGCATTTTCCAGCTTAAGTCAGGTCTGTTTTCCAGAACAGGAAAGAGGTCTGGGCTGTAACTCAGCTGTAACCATTCTCTCGAGTCAGTAGTTTGGCAGACAAAGTCTCCTCTGAGGACAGTAGTGTTTGTTCTGCTAATTACTGCTCCAGCTGGTTTGACCTTTTTAAAATTAAATGAAAGTTTGAAAGGAAAAGTATATGCAGGTCAAGTTTTCCACAATTTCAGATAATTTCTTATGGCTTGAGATACTGTGTTTTATAACTGTGAGTGCAGAATGTGGATGAGATGCTAAGAACATACTGAAAGTTAAGAATACACCCCTTCAGGTATTTGATACTTACCCTTCCCAGAAAAGACCTTTAGGTTGTAGGCTACAAAGTGAGAACTGGTTTAGGATCCTTCAAATCAGAAGATGTCAGTGTGTAACAATTTGGTTTGGATCACTCTTGACTCAAAGTGATACATCTTTGTAAGTAGCACACTTGTTTTCACTGTTTTTTCAGGTAGGCTAGAAAGAAGCATTATATTTACTGCATTGCATCAGCAACATTACTTCCGCAAATTTTAGAAATGAATATGGTAATTGGAAATTGTTAAAAATTGATAAACACTTGTGAATGAAAAGGAACTGCTGTGAGGCAATTTAAATGGAGAAACCATGGAACAAAGAAAAAGCAGCAATAGAATTTTTTGGCACATAAGCAAGTTTTTCCCTTAAAAAGTGTATGCATGTACAAAAATAGAAAATATGTAGGAGAAAAAGCCGGAAAATATTTGCACCAAGGGACATACAAGGTTCATCCAACCATCTCTTTGGAGTCAGAAGAGAAGAGATGAGCATTAATTTAGCACTAGCAGAGAACTTTTTTTGACTATATCAGTTATGCTTTTATGCTTATGCTGAACTCGGAAGAAGTTTTTATGGAAGGCTTCAGCTAGAATTATCGGCATCCTCAGAATAGGAGGCCTGATCCTGCCACATCTGGGAGTTTGCCTGAATGAAAGCTGTACAAAACCATCCAGAATAAGGAGCTGCTCTACAGAGTCTTCACACATGACAACTTGTCTTCACAAACAGAAATGGCAGCAAAAAAGCTGGCAGGTCAAACTCTAGAGTATCTAAAGATAATAATAAAATAGTAAGAGATTTAAAAAAATCTTTTTAACTCATGAGGTTAAATAAGATCTAAGGATTTAAAGAAAAACTCCGCTGACTGCAGTGCATAGAAATCTTAAAAAGAAAAGTCTGTCCTAATTGTGGATTCAGGATACCGTGAGAAAATGGCACTAAGCTTATGTCACAAATTTGATACATGCAAACAAAAGAAAGAAGCAGATGACATAACTAAAGGGAAAACTGAACCATCCCTGTCACCTGCAGTTATAAGAGTCAGGCCAGAGTCTGATTTTCCCTCCGAAGCAAATACTTACGTCATGGTACTTATGACACCCAGGAAATGGCTTAGATGGGTCTAAACCATCAGCAAACAATGTTGTACTTAGTGAAACACTGTACAGTCCTTCTCTAGACACTGATGTGGTGTGGGTAGACCTATTTCACCACGACTCTCCATAGAGGACTGTGGTCTAAAGACCCAAAACTGTAGGCAGATAGATATTTATTCCTTCTTAAAAGTTGGAAGCTTACAAACAGTTTGCATCCTTTCTGTGTAGATGTCTTTTTTTTCACCTCCTTTGGCTGTCACGAGGTCCTACAATATTTACAGCAACTCTGCAATGTCAGAGTAATTTATCCAAGATTCAGCAAGTTTCTCCATCTGCCACACTTTATGTATCCTTAAGGAGTCTCCTAAAGAAAAGACACTCTTGAATTTCTATGCTCAAAACCGCAGCGCTAGCCCTGACTTAAATACCAAACACAGCCTTCAGATAAAGCACCAATTGACATCATACTTCCGTCAATTAAACCATGCAGCTTAAAAGTAAAATTTTGTATTTTCCAAGAGGTTTTTTTTTGTTTGCAGTATTTTAAATATTCACTTCAAGCAGGATGCTATTTGAAGAGACACTTCACCTAGGGATTTTGGTGTGATTTCTAGCCTCATTCTAGTCTCAAAGGAGACTAAGACTTTATGCTTGTGAAAGGTGTTGTGTATGGGGAATCACACAGTACTTTGCAAATAAATATTAATGTATCACGGTAACGAATCTGAGAGGTTCAGATGGTCAGCCTAAGGCACAGACACATGCTTAGCAAATCACTGCTTTATGTACTTCACTTGAGGCATGTGAGTGGAACTTACTGGCAAGTTTCTGGCTTAATTTTATTTAAAAAAAAAAAACCTGTTTAGAGACCAAATTCGTAACGAGGAAGGACCTGGTATTGCTATTTCACTGGTTCAAAGTTGTGAAAAATCTTCTGGTTTTGTATTTAAAAAGTAAGTCTAAACTACTTCTGTTAATAAGAATTAAATTTATACCAAGAGATGAAAAATAGAAATGTTTTAGTTGACCCAGACTTCCTCTTTCTTACCCCCTTAATTTTGTTTATTTGAAAAAATAAGAAAATTCTAATTTTTTTAATGACAATTTTGAGATCTGGAAAATTCTTAGAGAGTGAGAAACACTTCCTACATAAGCCCATTTATGAGTAATCAAAATCAAAACAAGGATTTGACTTCTAACATCAGAAACGTGTATACTAAATTAGACTATGTGAAACACGAGGGAAACAAAACTGCTTGTTTACTCTTGCAAGGTCATATTTATGCCAGAAGTTACTTTGGACACTGATTCCATATGTGATTGCGCTCCTCCTTTAACAACATTTTCAAATTTTTAGTTGAATTTGCTTAATCCATTTAGAAGAGAGGTTTATTCCGAAAAGGTGTTCCTCTTCCAAAATAAGAGCAACCACCCACAGAGCCAATTAGGACCAGTCAGATGGCTTGACATTCAAACTTTGCATCGTATTCTGCACTTTCTTAAGTGTAAATCTTGGTTCACCTCTTTCTCCTTCCCGTACAGCTATCCCTTATCCAAGGCCATTCAAGACAGATAATTCAATGAGTGGTGAGATAACATTTGCCTGAATAAAGACGCTGCTTGAGCCTGCTGCAGATGCACACTGAGGGCTTTCATCCCACCCCCTCTCCTACAAGCGCCCTATGCTGTCACAGTCCCTCCATGAGATGCTGTCACATTGCTAAGGCACAAGAAGCTGGAGCCATCTGCTTGCTTCAATTAATTACAGCTTGCTCCCAAGATTTCTGCTGGGACTCTCCCTTTCCAGGCATGCTGAACTGAGACCCGCAAGCATTAGGGGAATTGACCACACTGTCCCACCTTTAAAACAAGAATAAAAAGAGATGCCTTTCCTAAATAAGTAGAATGATATTATTTCAGCTCCCTCAGAAGTGACTAGCAATGTCTTTCTCTGCAAATGACTGTTTACCACACGGACAAATAAGGCTAGGAGAGGTTGAAGTGTCAAGAATGGTTGAATTTTCAGCTACTCGCTCTTTAATAAATAATGACAGGTTGCACTTGGAGTTCAGCAAAGAAACTCTATTACCTTTCTCCTACCAGGACATCTTTATGCATTACAGGATTGGACACAAAGTTTCCTGACACAGCAAGGTTAGTGCAGTCATGCACTTGAAAAGATGACCCAGTGATATTCAGGGTCGACAACTGATAAGTATTAAACCGTTCAGGTGTTATGCTCTTGCTTTGTGAGCTCCTCCATTTGCTTGTTTACTGGAGACATGTCTCATGGGGAAATCTGCAATGAACACAGCGACTGCTGGGTCTCATCGCAAAAGAGGACTGCTCGTAACTCTGATAGTGAGTTTTTTTAAGTACCTAAAGTGAACACATAATAATATAATTTGCCAATCAGAAACAAAACTGCTGGCTCACAGCCTAAGAAATACTATGTTATATCTGATTTATCCTCTCCTCTCAAATATACATGACTAAGGGAAGTCATGAAGCAAAAAGCCCCCTCACCTTCACGTGAATGCTCATGTAAGCATATGATGTTACAGTTTCTGTCACAAAAATATCGAGTCATCCGCCTAATAATTTCCAAATCATTGAAGTAAAACTTCCATCGTCTTCTAGTTCCTCCACAGTTCATCTGAGCTAGCTCGGTGATTAGATCCTGGAGTATCATTATCTTGCCACCAGCCTTATGACCTACTCCAAGCACAACTTGACATTGCAGCATAAAGAACCAACCTGAATTTTGTTGGATTATTCCCAAATTCACTAAAACCTCCTTCCCATCAGCTGCAATGTGATGCTAAACAGTAAAGAGTAGGCTAAATCTGTTTTCAGTGTTGCTTAGAGTCAGCCAGCCAACTGCTCCTCAGGGTTCCTGACAAATAGATACACCCTTCCCTCCCAGGAGGATGCAATGCACTTGTTTATCTTAAGCTAGCATCTGCTAGCTTGTCCCAGATACAAAGAGAAACATAAAAGGAAAATTAAGTTTGTAAAGTGTTTCAGATTTGTGTCTCACTCTGGTTTCCAGTCCCTGCCGCAGATGCAATGAATTACTATGCCCTGTGCTCACAGGGAACACAAGGGTTGCCAGGTGAAATGAGAGCAAGCTTCATTAGTAGCTCTGCTGCTGGCAGGAAAGCACCAGTGTATCTCAGTTTAGCCTGCACGGGATGAGAAACCAGAAGGGAAATCAGTGTAACCTGCTCCCTTCATACTGCCTTTGGAAAAGCCACAGCATCCTCCACCAACAAAACCTTGGAGCTATTGCTCTGAAATGCAAACAGAGTTAGGAAGCTTGGAAATTTCTGAGGAGGACTAACGTAGTTTATTAATTCTCACTTTTTGTTCAAAATACGCATAGACATCTAAAGTCTGAGGTTCATAAAAGTTGCTGAACAAGTGCCACTTTAAGAGATCAACTGCAGATAAAGGAACATACATCCAGCTGTTAAAACGATGCAGCCCATAAATGCCAAGAAACAATGGCTGTTTATAAGAGCTGTATATCTGCTACTTCTCTTTCCTTCCTATCCTTTCTGGGTAAGGACGCCCTTCAGATGCTTCCTTCTTGTAAAAAAAGGAAAGGTGGTGGGGTGGGGGGAGGGCAGGGAAGATGTGAATGAAGAGCTTTAAATCAGAAATACAGGCTCTGAACTCCTTTTTGATAGAGAACTTGGAGTCTGACAGCTCACAAGCCCGAAAGCTGACTTCTCTCTCCCACTCCCAGCAGAAAATGAAGGAGATGGTAGGTTGCAGCGTAAGCACATTAAAGGCTCCTCTTAATCCATTCTTGCCAAGAAGCTGATTTTGGGTGAACTTGCTGACAGCTCTGTAAACCTTTCTAGATTAATCTTAGCTAGTGAATGACATTTGCATGGGTTAGATGGCTCAGTTTACAACCTTGGGCTGGAACTCCTTTAAAGATTCTCAAATTCAATAACCTAGTACAAACAATTCAATTAGAGAATTATCACCAGTCAGTTAGTTTAACTAGAAAGTTCTTCACACCAAGTTCTTAAATTCCTTTTCCTTCAATAAGTCAAGGTATTTATTCTCCCTGTCATCCATCATCTACTTGTTATTTGCCTGGCTTAAATATTTTAGCAAGTACTTTAAAAATGTTTGCTGTTTAAAAATTTAGGTGGTGAATAAATATGCCGTTTCCCTATTTCTTAAGCCCCACTGTTGCCAGGGACCAGATATTAATGGGAACACTTTTCTGCTGAGCTCTCACCATAAGAATTATACATTCATATTGTTGTCAGAGGGCTTAGCACTGGATTGAATCAGTTCAGTGCTCTTAGTGCATCATTCCTTTAAACATCTGTAAATGAATAAAGCATATTTGATGAAAATCTGTCACGCACTAGTCATCTGCAGTAGCAGATTTTTAAATTTTCATGAGAATTATGTTAGACTTTAATAATAATAAAAAACTCAACCTTGCCTGCATGGAACATATGCAGGGAGTAAGGGGACATTTTTTGCACACAGATTAAGGAGTTTTAAATGTGTGAACTATACAGCAGAGCTTATATCGGCGGTAGCAAAGAACATCATACATGGTCTACAGACTATTCACAGGATACAAAGAACATAAGGATCGAGGAAGGATAATTAATAAGAAATATGTACAGGAAAATACACCGGATTTATTCAGATTACAAAGAGGGGATGAAATAATTTTTATTCAGGGACACCAGCCCACACCTCATTTAAAGTCCCATGAAAATCCTTCATGCCTAAAGCTGGGTACACCTGGATATTTGGTTAGTGCTGGGTTCAGCTGAAATAGAAATTTAAGAATTGCTTTTCAGGAGAAACAACTCCATTGCGACCAAGGAATTATCCTGGCCTTAGAATTGGGCCTGTTGTATTCTTTCCCGAGTCTCTCTGGATTTGTTTCCTGCTTAATTGTGGGTTCCTGAAAAATATCCCTCGTTAGTCAGTAACAGCTGAATGATACTGGTTCTGGGAAAAAAAAAAAAAAAGAAACCAAAACCCCTAGAGATTTAATTAAGATCATAAGGTGAATATTAGTGATTTATGCCCTCTTTACCCAATCACAAAATTATCCATGGACCCAAGCAATGGGTCAAAACAGAACCTCAAACATCTCTGAAGTCTGTTAAACGGTGGGATGTTTTTCCACATTCCCTTTCCGCCGAGATCAGTCAGAAGGACAAACAGCAGCCCACTATTACTAGAAAACAGTCCTTTGATGGAGCTACACAGCCTGCAAGAGCTTTGTAGAGCATGTGCCTTTGCAAAGTATGTGTTGGCCACCTTCTGAATTCGTGCTTCCATGTATGAAAACCTGTACTGAAAGGTTTGCTTCACTACAGAGCAGACAATGAACAGTAATTTAAGAACCTGTCTGGTTAAACAAGACCTGCTAGAAATGAAAAATGACATTCCTGATACAAAGCAATTACTGTAGTTCCAGCCATCCAGTCACGAGCAAGTTATAAGGGAATGCTTCCTGCACTTAATTCCCTACAAAATCACAGGTATTAATTAACTCGACTTTTCAAAAAGGTGCTGCCTTTGACATTTGAACACATGCAGATTTTACAGAGGTTTGTAACCATCTGGTTTTTGAAAACTTATTCTGGTCTGTGTGACCTGATTGAATAGCCATGCAGTACAGCACTTAACTGCTGAGAGATAGAATAATTTTCTTCTTCCTTCATCCAAGATTTTAACAGCTGTAGTAAGGGAACAAACCCTCGTTCAGGTGAGTCTGCTGACTCATCAACAGCAGTAACAATTTCCAGGGACGTTAGCCAGGGAATGTAAATAAAAAGCAGATTAAGAGCTCATGACCATGCTAATTTTCTGATTAGAAAGTAGAGGAAGTGGGTTAGATGATTAGATTTAGGTGGATCTTTCTTTGAATAATGAAGCACTGGGAAAATTGTGATGTGCTACAAGATTGGGAAGCACTATGGACATTCGTCCCCCCTCCCCAAAACTTAACACTTTTTCCAAAATAAAAGCTTTTCTTAGAATGCCAGTGAGGCCAGTAGGCCTGGCTGAAGGTTCTGCTCTTCTGACTATTTGGAAGAAAACATCTACAAGCCTCAAGTTTCTCCTAGTGAAAAAATGAAGTCTTCTGTTCATGTCATGCCCCACGTCAAGTTTTCATCTAGTTATCATTACATAAAAGCAGCCTGATCCTTCTCCTAAGGTCAGAGCAGTAAGTCTACCACATCTCCATAGGCAACACATTCTCCCCTGCAACCCATCTCTGAACATGAGCACAAATCTACACACATACTGGCACATACAACCCTCATCAGCTGCTACATGTCTGCTTAAATCTTTTTCTTTTCTGTAAGAAGAAAAATGTCTTCGTTGGTCCTCCCCTGAGCATCTGTCATGGTTTAACCCCAACCAGCAACCAGGCACCACGCAGTTGCTCGCTCACTTCCCCCCTCCCTCAGTGGGATGGGGCAGGCAATTGGAGAAAAAAAGGTAAAACTTGTGGGCTGAGATAAGAACAGTTTAGCGGAACAGAAAGGAAGATAATAATAATAACAACAATAATAAAAGAATTGCAATATACGAAACAAGTGATGCACAATGCAATTGCTCACCACTCACTGACTGATGCCCAGTTAGTTCCCGAGCAGCGATCCCCCCCAGGCCAGCTCCCCCCAGTTTATATACTGGGCATGACACCACATGGTATGGAATACCCCTTTGGCCAGTTTGGGTCATCTGTCCTGGCTGTGTCCCCTCCCAACTCCTTGTGCCCCTCCAGCCTTCTTGCTGGCTGGGCATGAGAAGCTGAAAAATCCTTGACTTAGCATAAACACTACTCGGCAACAACTGAAAACGTCAGTGTGTTATCAACATTCTTCTCATACTGAACCCAAAACATAGCACTGTACCAGCTACTAGAAAGACAATTAACTCTATCCCAGCTGAAACCAGGACAGCACCTTTGGATGAGAAGGCAAATATAAAGGCTGTGCTGTGGCAGCCTCCTTGATAGATCACCGGCATGAGGCCTCCCTAAAAGCCCTGTGAGCTGATGCAGTGCTATGGCTGCTGCCAGATGTTAGCATCAGCAGCCAGGTACCTGGACACCGAAAGTCCTTGCTGCATATAACTGAATATCCCCCTGTCTCTCATTAGTGTGCCTCACAATTCTCATTTATGATCTTTCCACCATACTTACAAGTGCCTAGCTGTTAATAAGCACTGTCACTCCAGTTATTATGTTTCAGATAAATATGTTGCAGTAATTAATAGAGAGTAACAATTTGATTTAAAAGATACTGGCTTGCCCCAGTATGAAAAGTGACTTGACTGTCGCTGCAAGCTCAGCTAGTTCTCCATTAGATTATACGTGCAGTTCACATGGGGAATCACACAGAAATCCCTCATCAGTAAAATTATATTCATTAGTCCTCAGGTTAGAAATGAAGCTGGTAAACCAACTTTATCTGCTGTCTGTGGGGTGAAGAGACTTTTGATAACAGCTTTTTAATTAGATGAGACTCCTTAGCATCAGCATGCAGATAAGGGAAACTGCATGAATTACCTATACTTTGCAGAAATAGATCCTTTGATTAGGAATACAACAACAACAAAAAGATTTTAACATCAAAAGTATTGGAGACAAGACTGCTTATGAATAATAGCATCTGTAAAAATTATAGCAGGAACAGCTGTAGCAGAGATGAATGCCTGTAAAAATGAGCCTACCAGAAGAAGTCTGTTCACATCAAAACCCAGAGAAATCCAGTGCCAAGTGACTATTAAAACTTCCAGCTAGTTCCCACTCAGATGGATAAGAGCTGCCTCACACTCACTTTTGCTTATGGGACCTTGATTATAAAACATTTATCATATTTTCATCCCTTGTTAAATGGTTTCTTTGATTTCTTCCAGGGGAGTTCTTTATTGGCAAGGGTATCTAGTGCTTCCACATGCCAAGCAAGCAGGAAAAACTGCAGGAGAATGGAAAGATTGAGTATTTCATACAGTCCCTGGTTGCACGGCTGTATGCTTCTGGGGCACTCTGCAAAAGATATGAGGTTTAAATAAAGCTATTTCCAAGAAAATAGCTGCTAAGTTTCCCCTTTTGAGCCTCCTAGTCACATAACTTCTCAGGTGGGAAGTAACCAAGGACCTGAAATCAGCTCTTCCCACAGGAGCACTGAAACTGGACTCCTAAGAAAACCCAGCTTCCTCACATCAAGTCTTACTCACGCACTACACTCGAGGCTTTCACAGGCTTTGCACGTGCAACACACTCCTTCTTTGCTACTCTTTCTGTAGAGAGAGGAGAAAAAGCAAGCCGTGGGCCAACAAGGTGACTGCAAAAGCACCTAAGGGAATAGGACAGGATCTTACTCTTTGTTTCCGAGTTTTGACAGAAGGCTGCTTTTAATGCCAGCTTTGAACCTCCTATTTGCTAACACATAGAGCATGGCAGAGTCTGGGCAGCCGCTAAGAGAACCAGGAAATTGCTGCATTTCTGTGCGCCTTTGAAGATTTTGATAGGCATCCATCTTCTTCCACAGAGTAATTATACTCACCCCGAGTCATGCATCTGATGCATACTTTCCTTCAGCAGTTACTGTGTGCACCGCAAGCTTCCCTCTAAATCTTCTCTCATCATCTCCGTGTTGTATGTGCAGAGATAACGTGCTTCTGGTACTCAAGGTCAGAGCTCATATTTCTATATTGAATGATCAAGGGCAGCATTTCCAGGTCACTCCTTTGTCACTACCATTGCCTCTCTCAGACTCTCCTAGCTGGAGGTAACCTTAACTATCTACGTATTACCTACCAGCACTGGTGTTCTAAAAAACAAAATATAATGCTCCCACTGCAAAGCTCAGAAACTGTAACCTGGCACAAACCCTGTGCAAACAGAGATTGAAATCTTTCTGGGTAAAGAGTCGGCCACAAGGTCCCAAGGCCCAACTCTGAGGTCTTTTAGAGGGACAGAGCTTATGCTGTGGAAACATAGCAGCAAAAACTAAGCCATAGGCCCTATTCTCCTCCTATCCACACACCAAATGGCTTGCACCATCCAACCTAGCCTGGAAAGCCATCCTCAGGGACCTAGACCTGACAATTGCACTGATTTCTCATCGCTTCTGTGTAAGAGAAAGACTAATGTGGTCTGAGGAAAATGCAGAGCCAGGCAGTTTCTAGAGGCTCCAGGAACTGCAGGATTTCTAAGGTCCAGGTGAGGACATGACTGGTTCTCAACCCTAAATGTCCTTAACACGAGTTAGGAAGAAAAAGCATCCTCCTGAGCTGGCACAAAGCTGCCCTTGCGGGGGCTGTACCGTCCTGCGATTGAGTGACTCATTTCTAACACTAGGATGCTGGATAGGAAAATATCAGAGCTGTCTACAAGTTGATTCCACTCCCACAAAGGGAGCTGATAAATGGGATACCTCAGGTCTGATCCTCCACTTGCCGTTGCAGAGTTATACCATGGAGACCCACTGCAGGAAAAAAATCAGGCGTGCCGAATCCCACGGAGCTCTTTGCCTTCTCCCAGCAGGCACACGGGGACTGGGACCCAGTGCCCCAGCACAATGCTGCCTGGCTTTGGCAGTGCTCTCCTCCTGCTGAGGTTCAGTTAACAGACTTCATTAACATGTTTCCTCCATTCCATACCTCTCACAGAGCACAGCTTTAAGTTTCCTCCCGAGGCAGGTAAAGCTGGCTGCCGCATAGCTCTTCACAGAGGCTGTGCATGTTGTTAGTAAGTTCCTTTGAAAATTCTGTAATACTGCCCTGTCTGCTCAACACTGAATTTTATAGGAAAAGATCTTGCCTGGGCTTGAAATAATTGTGGGGAGAGAGGCAACCAGAGGAGCACACACCTTTCTGAACAAAGACAGTTATTTTACATACCGCACAGAATCATTGTAATTTAAATGATGTCAAATGTAGCTCTTAGGATCTCTCTGCTCCAAGCAATAAACTTCCAGACAGTTTTAATACCATTCAGTTGTCAAACAAAGTAGTAATTTAAATAATAGTGTACTTCTACGTCCTGTGGAAGTCCCAACTCTTTCATAAGGCTCCTTGGCATAACACTTCTGCCTCTAGAAATATTTATGTTATTTTATTCAGTACAATGCCGCTCTGTGGGTCCCAGCGGATTGAGCTGTCCCAAATGCATTCCCCTTGAAACTATGGAAGTCTTTTGTGCTTCTTTGACAGAAGAAATTCTACCATCTGGTCTCAAAAGACTTGCAGAAGCTCACTACTGGCTTCAGCACATGACGTAGCTCTTGCCCACCGGCTTAGTCAAGGAAACAGTTTGCATGTATTCTTCTGCTTCTCATCAAGCAAGAGGTAACGAGCAGAAAAGGGAATAATTCAACCTTGAATTTGATTGCTATTCTGCACACTAATGCTACTTTGTAATCCATGTCCCCTTGTGCCTCCAAATGCACTGGGGCTAAAGGAGTTTTTCTTCAAGCAGTCAATAGGGAAGTGTGACAGCACTGACCACACCTGATCCCAGCGGGTAGAGGGCACAGCAGGGCAAGCCCATCCCAGACATCTGGCTTTTATTACAACAACAAGTAATCTGATTAACGTCTGCATTCCAAACATCCATAAACTCTGCTGGGGCTTTTTTCTCCCCCAGCACAATCTGAAGAAAAATTTAAAAATTAAAAAAGAGTGCCTGCAAGAGAGCTGAATTCTCGCTGGTGTCAGAAAGCAGGGTTTGCACTCACTCTGTTACTGCTGGTTCAAGGTTCAAGAGCAGCACGGGCACCATGTACACATGCTGCAGGAGAACCTCTGTTGCACTGAACAAGAATGGCTGAGAAAGGCTTGTAACAGATGATGTAAAACCTGAGGAACCCAGGGGCAAGAGATTACGTGACCTGTTGTGACTTTCTGAAGGTCACATATTGTTTACCCAGATCTGAAGACCTTTGTCGCCCCAGTGCATTTCAAAACTCCAAAGAGTTCTGTTTGTTATTCAAAATGATAGTATTTCACTTTCAGTGAAATTTTGCACTGTGATATTGTGCATCTAAACTTGCTTTTTCCACAGAGAAACAACTAAGTTGCTATGAGCAAAGCCTGCTTTGTGAGGTACCCAACTTGGTTGCTTAGTTTTACAAAAGCATCTTCTATTTTGGGAGGTATATGACCTACAAACTGCTCTGGACAGTGCAATTTCCAGGAACCTCAACTAAACCCCAGTTTTGAAGGACATGCTGCTGCATTTGCCACTTTTGCAATGTATTATATCAGGAAGAATACAGTGATCCTAAACATAGTTCTGCTTCACATATAGCAGAACAAGGGTGATATAAACCAAGATGCTTTTCCATACAGAACACCTCTTGAATATGTACACTGAATAGCCTAATTGTGCCAATAATGTCCACGACTGATCCTTAAGTAAAAAAATATGAAACAACCTTCTCACTGGTATAGGACGCCAGCTTCGTATGAAAGAGTAGCTTTACAGAACACATTTGAGTTCTCTTCCATATCAGATGATCTCAAGAAATACCATATTACTCCGGTTCCCCTTACCTTCTATTGAGTACTCCACACCTTTTTGTTAAGCTGCATATACCTCAAATATAACCTAAGAATAAAGAAGGGGTTCACCCAACCTGGAGGAAAGAAGAACTGAGACAAAGCTTGAAGACTGGAACACACAGCAAAAAAACCAAGGGTATGTCTGGAACTCTTTGTGTTTCAGTCATTTGTTTTTATCTTGGCTGCAAGGTCTGGATTGTGGGAACATCCAGCCATTCATGGTGCTTCTCTTTGCACTTGAACATTACCATTAGGACAACTCCCTCCCATCCTCCCAAGAAGCTACATTTCAGCTCGTGAAAAATCATCTAGAACACTTATAAATCAGTGCATGCACATGATCAGCCAGTAACAGCTCTATTGTAGAATTACAGCTTAGCTATCTCTGTGTTTACTTTGATGAAAATCTAATCCTTGTTCTTCTCTCAGTAGGGCTGTCTTAGCTCAGTCTCCACGCTCTGATAACCTCGCTCTGAATCCAAGTAGTTGCAGCTCACCACTTTCTAGTATGTATGTTGTTTTGTTAGGTATATGCTGAGCATTTTAAGAAGTACTGCAGTCATTAATGAACAGAATTTCAATCTGCTGTCATCTAGTCATGTGAATATGGGGGCTTTTTACTTCTCTGCTGTTAAGACTCCCACCTCATGTTTCATATTGGCTTCCAGGTATTATAATTACTGGTCTTACATGTAGAATTTTTTTTACAGTATATTACGTCTTGCTCAAGTCGCTCTTCAGTTAAAGAAGCTGAAGCTAAAGCCCTCAGTCTAAAGTTAAATGAAGCCATATTTTCATTTTCTTCATTGCATAGCATCACTCAATCACATAGATGTATAACCAACTTTTACGAGAAAGATGTCTTAAAATGACCAAAGTTTTTCAAAAACAGGATAAATAAAGCCAAGGCGGCAAAAGAAAAGACATCTTTTACAAGACCTACAGAACCCTAAACACTAGGAATACTAAAATATCTCAGCCTCTGCCCTTTAATTCAGCCCTTACCACCAGAATAGTGCTTTAAGTAATACAAACATTTTTTTCTTATTTTTATATTTTTAACAGGTTCCTTTGCATTTAGCACTGAGCAGACACATCCGTGGAAGTGAATTGAACTTGTATATTCAGGTCATAAATTTCTTCCATGTCCCAGCATGGATTATCCATGTAAGTAAGCAGCAAGAAACCTCACCTAAGTAAAATCAACTCACTTTGGAGAAAATTCTCTCTTTGCCAGAGAAACAGGAATATTTATTTCAGTGATACAACTTTTCCTTTCTATCCCCTCTGTTCTGTTTTCCTTGGAAAGGTGAGAGGTCACAATGGCATTCTTAGACTCCAGTGTCCTGGATATGCTTATGTATATGAAAAAGAGCGGTTCAAAGTTCACAGTCTTAGTACATCAGAATGTCAGTGTCAGAATACACTGTAGAAAAAAAAACCCAACTTGAAACAAGGATTTTTTAGCCCTTCCTTACATATCCACAATATATACTGTAGTAACGTTTGTTTGGTTTTTTTTCTTCTTTTTGTCTCTTACTGTTTGTGGAGATGGCAAAGGTGAAACTGAGCACTTATTAAATAAAGATTGTGTTTTAGATATTTTGCAAGGTCACCTAAACCTTGGAGTAGCTGATGATTTGGTACAGACGGAAACAGATGAATCAACATGCAGTCATTTTTCAGAATGTTCAACTATGAATTGGTGATTAACCTTTGAAACATACTATGAAGAAAAGCAGCTGATTCTCTGTCTCATTGCCTTCAAATCAAACTTGCTCATCCTTCTATAACACATGCTATAGTCAAGACCAAGCTGTCGTGTTCAGCACAGGACTATCTGTCTGAAATTCTTCATCCTATTCTTTGTAATAGAAGAGACCACATAAGCATATAATCTCTTTCATCTGAAACTCTGTCAACCAGTGTAATAACATCTGTAGTACCTACAAGCCAATATTTTAGTGTCCAACTCACAACCTTATTTCATCATTAATACTGTGTGGAAAAATTACGGTTTGTTGGTATTGCCACATTCTAAGCCTTTAGAAACAGTGCACTTGTCTCTAATTCTGAAATTTTCTAATGCGTCTTGTCAAATTAGATAGATATCAACCTCACCTAGGGGGGAATCATTCCAGTTGGCAGGCAAAGAGAAGCTGCACTGACAGAATCCCAGAAGCTGATGATTAAGCATTGAACGGAATAGGGGCAGCAACATCAAACATTGGCAAAGTGGAGAAAACATTATTTCATGAACAGTAAACTGAGGATATTCCTCACTGGCATGCATTGATTTTTGATCTACTTGGTCTTCATGGTAATTAAACAAAAATTTCAGATTTGTAATGAAGTATTAGGACTTGTACTTTATACAGTGAATTTTGTAAGAGGGAAAAGTAACCTTGGTGTCAAAACAATTCCCCAAAGTTGATGAAAATGACAGATTGTCACCACCATCTCAATTATGTTTGTTCACTGCTTCCAATTGCTGTCAGAAAACCAGTGAAAAGCACTCTTCAGGTCCTATAAACCCAGGCTTCCACTCTATCAAGTGGCTTTAGATCTAAGCCTCTAGTTTGCAAAAATCAGTTGGCTGAAATGAAAGATTTACATAGCTGTGTAATATGAAAATGAGGAGGGGATCAGGTTTCTGGAAGATATGTATTTTTTCCAAACCAGGAATGTGTACTGCATCCAGAAGTTACTTGTAATTACTCAGAATTAAGAGGAGGATATGAACTGGTTGAATGAAGGCAGAGTTGGGAATGGAGAAATCTCTGAAAGTGTACCCTATCATGACAGAGGAAACAGATCCATGAAGCCCCCAAACCCACAAAATCAGGTTTGAAACCAAACCTATTCAAAATTAAAAATACTGAGAAGCTTAAGTCCCATTCTAGGACCATCTCCAATGAATAAAAACTAGCTAGCAGCATCTGGCTCCAAAGACCCAATTAATACTCTTCTCTAGCTATGTGTGGCTATCAGTTTGACTTCTGTAGTTACTGATGAGTACAGACAGAAGCCTTTTATTGTGCATCAGACACCAAAGAAAATTTGCAGCCATTGTTTTTAATCTATGCCTCATTCTGAAACAATTTATATAGGAGCTTTATAAACATGGCAAATGCAACAAAGGATAAAACCGCAGAATTCTTTATTAGATGACTAACCCTAATGTGTGGTCATTAAGCATAGTAGTGAGTCTGTCCAGAGATGTACTGATATGGTGCTCTAGGCTTTGTTATTGCTTATTTTGGAAAAAAACCCAGATCTGGCAGATACCCTTGACATACCTGCTACATCAAACCCTGTCTTCTGGGACAGAAGCCAGAGTGAAGGATTTGCTTTCTACTTGACCTTGAAGAAGTCACTTGACCTTTGAGTAACCATACTAGAAAACCAGGTTAATAGAATAGGTTTAATGAGAACCAGATGCTGTATCTGAACTGAATTTTCATGAGTTCATGAATTATAGAAACCCTAGCAGCAGAGGTGGTATCAAACTTACAATTCAATTTCAGTTGAAGTTTCAGAATCCTATTCCAGCACACAGAGATCCAGTGGGAATTTGAACAACTTCTGTAAGTTCTTCTTTTTGTTACATTTGAATATCAAATAATTCACTGATTTGCTTCACACCTCAGATAAGAAATCTCTAGGTCTGATTCTTTTTCACCTATCCCAGTGTGTAGCAGGCAGTCTCATGTGCAAATATCCTTATTCTGACTACGTACCATGTTTCACCAGTGTATACATGGTTAAAGAAAGTACAGGACAGTTGAAAACCAGCCTGTCGCTAAAATCATGCTTAGCCTTGCTTGAAGTTTCCCCTGACTTTGCTGGATGCTTTAGAAAATACAGCCAGCCTACACACTATTAAAGGCAGCCACTAAGCAGCCTTTTCATGCCTTTGGAAGATTTTAAAAAACATCCCACCCCCTATTATCTTTTAGCAGCTGTAGTGACTACAGCAAGTAGAAAACACTTCTTCCTGTCTGTAAAACTTGTGCTATGTAATTTTGCTTCCCTAAAACAAGAGAGAGTGCGCACATGTACAAAACCAGAAAGTTCTTAGATTTTTCATCTTTCTTCTTGTCTGGCTAACTGATACTGAAAGTGACCATTTGCCTTTTTGTCAACATGCAACACATCAGCATTGAGCCCTTTTACTTAAGAGCCGGGCAGGTATTAGACCAACCCAGGACCCTGTCTGATGGCACGATCTTTATTTGGCTCTTCTGTCTTAAGCGTGGCTGGTTGAGAAGAAAAGGCAGCCACGTGTAGCAGATGGCCTGATGTGCTTCAATACACTCACGTCACATGCAATGCTGTGCATCGGCACAAAGCCTGCAGTTCCAGCCTCAGACCTCGCAAGCCCAGCGCTGTCTCCTAAATTGTTTATTTCTCAGATCAGGCCTAATAACGATGTGGGGAAGAATTTGGTTTTGTGATGAAGAGTGATTTAACAGAGCTAACAGTATGCCTACCAGCTTTGCGGGGGCTATTCAGCAGAGGGGTGAACATTCTGCTGCTCTGTTAATGGTTATGGGTAGTTAGTCATCAGGCATTAACCAGCTGTCATGAATAAAATCTCTGCAATCTACCAGTTTCTAGACATGTAGCAAAGTAGTCTGTGCTATGGACAAAAATACTACCTTCTGGACCAGGTGATAGGAGCACAAGATGTTGCTGTTTACTTTGCTTTTGTTTTGCTGAGAAACTGGCATTCTTGTTGTTTGGATCAATCCTAATGAAACACCTGCTAGGTTTTAATTAAAATAAAATGGAATGCCATTGCATGAACAGGTGGAAGGAGAAGATGATATACCATACAGCTCAAATCCCTCCATGTGTTCGGAGACTTTGCAAAGTCCCAGCTATGACATCCATAAAACAGCTATAGAGTATGTCAGGAACATTTTGATTGTGCACATGAGTCTGGTTAAAAGGCATCTACTTAGTCAGGGAACAGCAGAAAGATAATATTTAAGCAGCCTTACATTACATCCAAGTAACGACTGGTGTAATGGTTTCTTGCTTCTGATGTACTACATGGTAGTATTTTCCAGTTGTGAGAAGCTGGACCATTCAAATCATTCACAACAAAGTGTTAGACATCAAAACAACAGCCAGACATCAAAATACACGAAGCATGTAATGACTATGATCTTAAACAAAACCAAAAGCCCGATTACAATTCCTATCCTGTCCCCATCCTTTGTTGCAAAGAGCCATCCCCAAGAGGCATGAGGTTGTGCACTTCTAGCCAACTGCCAAACAGAGCAGGGCAAGGTTAGCCGCTTCATTTTGTATTTTGTTTAGGCATAGAAGAGAGGTGGTGCTCTTCAATAGACCGCTGTCTCTTGAACTTGGCACAAGGTTAATTGCCATCTCTATGTGGCAAGAAAACAGAAGGTAATGAAGAGTCAGAGTCATGCTCCACACAATCCTGGCCCTGGCATAAGAAAGTAGGTAATTGTGAAACACGCACGGTGAGCACCTAGTGTAAGAGCCAGTTCTAGTGTTATCGTTTATGGACAATTTAAGTTTTGAATGACATAAATTAACTTAGTGGGTTAGAAAATCCGGCTCTTTGCCAAGGAACACTTAATACTGATTGCTTTAAATTAGGTCTGTCCTTTAAGCATTGGCTTTTTATGCCTTTACCGTCAGTGAGCCTGTAAGTGTTCATCTGTTATTACTTTGATGGGTACTTTCTTTTAAAACTATAGCTCTAGAACAACAACAACAAAATCCCATATGAAGTCTGAGAGGCCCCCCTCCCATTTCCCTTAGGAGAAACTCATGTCATGAACTTTTCCTGTTGCAAATAAACTACTGCAGAAGCCCTTAGTGTCCACTGTGTTCATCAGTAGATAGAAACTATTTTGTGCATGGGTTATTTATCTTTAATAAACTTTTCAGTCTATCAAGTTGAAGCAGTTCAATGTTATAAAATACTTATCAATTACCTATGCAAGAGAGGCTTTCTGTACATAAACATCCACCATTTTGAGATACAACACATAAAGCCTTTCTGATTTTTGCTTCCAAGATAATAAAAGTCCTCTAAGGACTAATGATTTGTAAAATTTCAGTTCAGTATCAAAGAATAGGGGAAAGCACATAGCATGCTGCATTCAAAGCAGCTCTTCATTTCAAATAACTAAGGATTGCAACTGTGTACAGTAAAAGGTAACAGATGGAGTGGAAGCTTGACCTGCTAGCTACCTGCTAGTTCTGTTTACTGCATACTTTGTACAGTGGGTTGATTACTGGTTATTCTCCTGTAGAACAAGGAGTTTTTCTGCCATGCTCGGCTCCATAATTTGGAAAGATGTCTGCAGTTTGTGCTTTGATTTAGAAAAAGAAACAGCAGTGGTATTTTAAGAGAACTCTGTAGAAGAACATACAGAACTGGGGGAAAGTTTCACTTTCTGATGGATACAATCCAGAGCACTGCTCCCAGGCATGGGGTTGTGAAGCCTAATGAGGCAAGACGACTGACAGAAGCTGGTAATTGAAACAATTTCAGAACTATAAAAATGGTTTTGAGAAAGCAGAGTGTTATGAAGGAAAGATGACCTTGGTATGAGCCAGATCCTCACCTAACCCAAACATGTGCCGTCCTATCTGAAGGCAAGGAAGTCACCAGATCTAATTATTTCTAACAGATAATTCAGCACATTTAAAAGCCTCTGTCTGTGTGATTTCAGTCCGTGAGATAATTCAGAAAACAAAAGAGCACTTTAGAAGGTGGGTTCGTTCTGACCTCCCATATTGAGGTCTATTTCCATAACTTTTCTCATAAGAACTTCACCTCCCATACGGAGTTTTGACTTGAGTTGTGACTTTTGGATACATTCCCCTTCACAAAGCAGGCTACACTAGCAAAATGGGTCTTTGCACAGTTTAAAGCCGTGTTTTCTTTCACTCTCACTCTGCAGTCTATGTTTGTAAATCACATCTTCCCTGGCAGCTACAGTGATTTTCTACTGGTTCAGATGCAAAAAGGAATGTTTGATCTAGAAAATCCATTTAACAAGTTTTTTTGATCTGTTTATGCTGTCACAAAGTGTGAGTATACACATTTTTACATGACCCTGTTTATTTTTGAATGTGAATCACCTCCCACATTAAACAAGGGAGGTTTCTCCCTCAAGATATCTTAAAACCAATAATGAAATATGAAGTAGCACACACTGATAGGAGCTAAGTTCCTAAATAAGTATCTTTAAAGATCTAGGCCTGTGTTATCCAGGTTCTTTAATGTCCTAACCTGCCTGCATTTGCTATATTCATGCATGCTTTGCACAACCCCTATGTAAAAACTTTGTAGCATTCTTCATCCACTGGTGTCATAGTTATTTACAACACAGAGAGGAAAAAGCAGCAAGGCTTTTGTTCCTCTGTGGTCATTGGCTGTGACAATTTGTGAAGCCAAACATTCAAGAACAGAAAGAAAAAGGTAAAATAATAGTCATGGGGCAAGAGAGGAAGGGCAGGGAAGTCCAGCAGATAATTTCACTTTTTGTGATGACTTATAGCTGACACTAACTCTGCATTTCCATGAGGGTGAAAGGACGTGAAGCAACAAAAGCAAACACACCTCACATTGCACAGAAACAGACATAGATCTCATTCACATTAGACAAGATGGCCAAGGTATACAAAAAGATGTGGGCAGAGGCAGAAGCAAAGAGAGGAAAAAAAAATATTGGGTCTGATGTCACTTTTATGGCATTTATGCTACCAAAGTTCTTGTGGTAAGACCTATAAAGCAGAATGAAGGTGTGCAGCTTTGCAAAGCAGCCTGAATTTTGGAGTTTATTATGTACCATTAAAGTGCATAAACCATTTAATCACAAAGGCACCCACTGTTCTGGTCTGAAAAAAAGAAAAAAAGAAGCAATTGCCATCTCTTATTACACAAATATTCAAGCTAATCCTGCATGGGGTCTCAATCAACAGCCACAAACAGAAGCTTCAAAGAAAGCCAGAGAAACTCCACAACAGACAATTAGACAATAGTCTAGTGTAGACAGAAGTACTTTCTAACACCATGCTTTGTTTTCTGCTCAGGAACCTGATAATCTGTATTGCACCAAACAAGATTTCTATGTAACTGAAGAGGGATTTGGCATTTAAATGACAGTGAAAACAAAGACAAGTTGTGTCATCAATACCACAGATAAAAGGGTTGTGCATTTGCGCAGGTTGCGACTCTCCAAGCTCTGCAGTTGATTACGTTGATAGCTAGTCCAGTTTGCACCAATCTCAGCATAAGAAAAGACTCATCTGGAAGACCACTGAGCATGTTCTTCTGAGGTCCACACAAAACCATACTTGCATCGCAAGTTTTTTTTTTTTTATATATATATAATATTTATATTTGTACCATCTGCAAGCAGATGCCTCTGGCTTCTTTGCCATGTGAACTCTGTCAAGCCAGTAACTTTTTCAAGTACCTTCTAAAAGAGATGAATTTCTTTACTTGTACACTCATTGCAATCAGCAGGGAACACCATGGATTTCTTTAACAGATCCTTTAGCTTCAACAAGAGTAGATTACAATAAAAACTATGTATTTTCACATTTTGGTGAAACAACCCAAACTCTTCCAGTAAAAAAAAGTTTAACTAAGAAAACACTTGCTCATGCACGCTTGGATATGAGCTCATGTCAATTAGCCATGTGGTTTGCACCAAAAAGGCAGTGACATTTAAACCTAAGTAATTGGGTGCACATTTCTCCTGGTTAGTGCTGGTAGGCTAGGCACTCCACTATCATATTCATCTCTCTTTCTGTGGTACTGAGGAGCAGAAATCTAGCATTTTTTTTCTTAGGAATGAAAAGCAATCCTGTAGAACAAGACAGCAGCATACAAGGTGTAGTACAAATCCTCAATGTGGTTGCAAGATGATGTTTTCCTAATACTACAGTTTCTACATCTGCACATAAGAACTCCAGCCAGTTAGATGGAAAAAAAAAAATCTAAGTTCTATTTAATTATTTTTTTTATAAACTTTGGAATGCACATTGCTTCCATTCTGCAATTTGGTCTCTCGAGTCTTAATTTTAAGGTCTTACTAGGTTAAAACAAAACAAAACACTATTGGCTCTTTGATGTTGGAAAAACCCCCACTTCTGGATGCTATTTGAATACATAGTGTTTCTTTGTGGGAAGCATGAAGGGCTGCAAATGTTTCACGGGTCAGAGATTAAGTTTACCTAGTAAGACTGAAGTGGTTTAGGATACTTTGCCAGTGAAGACTTAATTCCTTTCTCTCAACCACTTTAATAACGACAGTGAAATGAGCCCCCAATATGCCTTGTCACTGACCTATCAGGCACATTTAATAAACTTTCCTCTTAAATATTATATTGCACAGGGCCTTGAGACATCTTTTCCTATTTATAACCTGTCCCAGTCTGGGTTAGCCCTTTCATACTTTGTCCATCTTCCTCTTCCAGTCCCATTCTTCTCTTCCCAGAGATACAAACTTGGAAGCTGGAACTCAGGAGCACAGGTAGCTCCTACTTTCCCTAGTGAGCTCAGCGTGAGCTTTACTTACACCATTGCTTCCCAACTGCCTTAAAAAAAAAAAAAAAATCTCTTCAACACTTGCAATTCCCAAACCTAACACTTAATTTTACCAAATCAGAACAGATTGCCCTACTTTTTACATCCTAGTAATTGCCCATTAATAAATCCTACTCCTGCTCAGCCTTATCCTTCAGTTACCCAGCAGCATCGCTGGCACCAGCAAGATTCAATTCAAAATTGTTCCCAGGAGGGCAATAAGAAGTAAGCAAGCTTTTGCCCTTGGCAGACATCAGTGATAATAGTAAGTGGTAAGGTGCTGACCTACATCCATCTCACAAACACATGAGCTAAAGAAAGTCTTGAATGCCAGCACTTCGATCTTCCAGCCTCAGTCTGTTCACATGTATCAGAATATCACATATTTGGAATTACAGCTAGTGTTTGTTTTTTTTCTAGTGCCATTAGGTGTGGGAGCCAGGGAAACTGTCCTGCATAAGTAAAAAAGCCAATAGTTTCTGGGCTAACCAGTCACTGACCATACTTGGCTGCAGAGAGGAACAAGGGCAAAGGAAAAATCACACACCTGAGGATCAACATTACGAATCTGGACTAGGAATGAAGAGAGGTGTGAAGGGTGAGAAGTGCCTGGTGCTGAAGACATACATGTACACATCCTCTGAGTGTGTTTAGAGGGCAGGGGAATATGGTTCCCTAGAGCTCTGGAGGTGTTCAAGTGCTAAAGGAATTAGGACAGTCATGATTTTCCACAGAGTTTTTCTGCAGCTGCCTTCACCGTGGTACAGAGGCATACTACCTGTTAAAGTGTAGCCTTACTATCTGCTTATCTAATTCTCTTCATGCTTATCAGTCAAAAGTGCTGAAGGTCCAGTGCCCTTGAGCAAGAACAGCTTCAAGATTAGTTAGGGTTTTTCCCCTTTGTACCAAACACAAGAGGGGCTGTGCTTTGGGGCCTACATTTTTACTTTTGCTTGAACTAAACTATTCTTTGTCCTGTGGAAGTTACAACCCAAACAGAAGAGAAACTTCACATGAAGTCGTGGCTTGACATTGTTCACAAGCCCTCTCGTGGTGCTCACTGTCAGCTACACTCCAGAAGCAAGTCACTGCGAAGATGCAGAATGCAAGCTCTACCTATGGAACAGATGCTCCGGGAAACTCAGCACTTCTTTTGACATAACCCAGTGCCTCTGCCTTTCTAATCTATAGCATGTAAGAAGCAAAAGATAGAGAAGAGGCAGATTGTTTGCAACCACTTGCCCCCATTGTAAATGTGAGTACCCTGCTCTCCAAAGGATGAGCTCTTCCTTTTCCTAAGTAATTGTTTAGCAGCCATTTAAAAGTTTGCTTTGCTTATAAGTCTCTTCTCTTTCTTTGCCCTCCCTCATGCAAATGATCCCCTTTTCATCTGGTTTCATCAGCTTTCAAAAGAAAACCTTTCAAGGGGTGCCATGACTTCCACATTTGTGCTGGCTTCTTCAAATCTATTTAGATAAACTGATTCCAGGTTATATGAGGACAAATTAATATTACTTAAAAGACAACTTCATTTTGGACTGTATTTATCTAAAAGACTCAGAATAACCCTGATTTAAAACAAAACATTTTTCCCTGAGGTAGGAAAAAACTCATATGAAAACGGCTAAATACTGCATGTTCACAAAGTCAAAGCCTCTATCCCATTCTCAGTGTATTACTACAATTTTTACTAAATTGAGAGTCCAGAAGAGAAGTTACAAACCAAGGTCCAGCTGGGAAGGTTGAGCTCTTTTTTCCAATGCTGACATGATAATAAAGAGATAATATTTGCTTCAGGGAAAAAGCTTTGGAGCAAGTGTCACCCATTTGATCAGCATGCTGTCTACTTTGTCCGCTTCTCCTCCTTTAAAAGACTAATAGAAATAATTTCTTTAGAGACTACACAGAATGATAAGTGCCACCAAATTGTAGACCTCTAGTTAATGTGCTTATCAGCCACTTTCAAAGGGCATGGAAATGAACTCCTCCTGACTTCACCAGCAGATTGGGAACAATTCAAACACTCTAGCCCTGCAAGCATTAGGTTTGCACATCCATGGCAAAAGGAAGGGTTACAGCAACATGTGTTTATATTTCCTTTCATAGAGTCTCAAGAAGGAGTGCAACTTGTTTATCTGCTTTGCAGCATCTCACTTAGAGGATTTTTTTTTTAATAAACTATGAAAATGCAACTTCTTGAGCAATTCATTTGCCCACCTGACTACTGTTAAAATATCACTTTCTAATTCAAATAATGATATTTAAGGGAAAATGACAGAAATAACCTATGAAGAAGAATTTATCAGAAGTTCTTAAGAATAGGATCACATTTGGTACAGAAATACCTTATCCCAGGATAAAACAGGTGAGCAGAACTCCATCTCATAAACTGAACTTGACAGGTATTGCCACCAGTGGAGTTGAGTGTATGGCTGTAGGTTATCATGAGCTAGCGCTACACTAGCTATTCCAAGTAGAGACATGCAGTGCAGCAACATTTAGATTAGATTCTTAATTTAATTCACTCCACCTCCAAACAGGTTTTGCAGCTCCTACGTTCCTAGGTGAATGCATCCAGTGAAAGCAGCTTGCCCTTGGCTGTTGGCAAGAGGTTTGCCCTTCTTGGGTTATGCTCTTCTCTGCCCCACTGCTGCTTTTTGTTCACAAGTGCTACACCCAGTTTCTGTGGCACTAGTCAATTCTATCACCTATTCCTCCAAAGGACTACATTAAGATGATTGTGTGCATCCAGTGGCATTCCAGACAAGCTGACTGTAATTATCTGGCTAATTTAATTTTTCCAGGCATTTTCTATGATTTTACTCCAGAGCCTTTACAATCATTGTCTCATATTTGTATCCAGAGAAGAGACAGAATCATAAAGTCATTTAGATTGGAAAAGACTTTTAAGACAGAGTCCAGCCATCAGCTTAGCACTGCCAAGTCCACCACTAAACCATGTCCCTAAGCACCACATCTACATGTCTTTTAAATACCTCCAGGAATGGTGACTCAAACACTTCTCTGGGCAGCCTGTTCCAATGCTTGACAACCCTTTCAGTGAAGAAATTTTTCCTAGTATCCAATATAAACCTCCCCTGGCACAACTTGAGGCCATTTCCTCTTGTCCTATCACTTGTTACTTGGGAGAAGAGACCAACACCCACCTCACGACAACCTCCTTTCAGGTAGGTGTAGAGAGCAATAAGGTCTCACCCTCAATCTCCTTTTCTCCAGGCTAAACAGTTCTCTCAGCTGCTCCTCATAAGCCTCGTTCTCTAGACCCTTCACCAGCTTCGTTGCCCTTCTCTGGACACGCTCCAGCACCTCAATGTCTTTCTTGCAGTGAGGGGCCCAAAACTGAACAGAGTATTCGAGGTGCGGCCTCACGAGTGCCGAGTAGAGGGGGACGATCACTTCCCTAGTCCTGCTGGCCACACTATGTCTGATACAAGCCAGGATGCTATCAGCCTTCCTGGCCACCTGGGCACACTGCTGGCTCACATTCAGCCAGCTGTTGACCAACACCCCCAGGTCCTTTTCCACCAGGCACCTTTCCAGCCACTCTTCCCCAAGCCTGTAGCGTTGCATGGGGGTGTTGTGACCTGGCACTTAGCCTCGTTGAACCTCATACAACTGGCCTCAGCCCATCGATCCAGCCTGTCCAGATCCCTCTGTAGAGTCTTCTTACCCTCAAGCAGATCAATGCTCCCTCCCAACTTGATGTCATCTGCAAACTTACTGAGGGTGCACGCAATCCCTTCATCCAGATCATTGATAAAGATACTAAACAGAACTGGCCCCAATACTGAGCCCTGAGGAATAACACTTGTGTTGTTGTTCCCTGGGGAACAACTGGCAGCCAACTGGATTTAACTCCATTCACCACAACTCTTTGGGCCTGGCCATCCAGCCTGTTTTTTTTACCCAGCAAAGAGTACACCTGTCCAAGCCATGAGCAGCCAGTTTCTCCAGGAGAATGCTGTGGGAAACAGTGTCAAAGGCTTTACTAAAGTCTAGGTAGACAACATCCACAGCCTTTCACTCATCCACTAAGTGGGTCACCTTGTCATAAAAGAAAATCAGGTTAGTCAAGCAGGACCTGCCTTTCATAAACCCATGCTAACTGGGCCTAATCACCTGGTTGTCCTGTATCTACCAGGTGATGGCACTCGAGATGATCTGCTCCATAACCTTCCCCAGCACCAAGGTTGGGCTGTAGTTCCCCAGATCCTCCTTCCAGCCCTTCTTGTAGATGGGTGTCACATCTGCTAACTTCCAGTCAACTGGGACCTCCCCGGTTAGCCAGAACTGCTGATAAATGGTTGAAAGTGGCTTGGTGATTGCTATGCCCAAGATGGCCTCCAACCATCACATCACCCACAAGTCCTTTCTGTTCACAAACAACAGGTCCAGCAGGGCACCTTCCCTAGTTGGCTCACTCACCAGCTGTATCAGAAAGTTATCTTCCACACACTCCAGGAACCTCCTGGACTGTTTCCACTCCACTGTATTGTATTTCCAGCAGACACCTGGTAAGTTGAAGTCCCCCAAGAGAACAAGGGCTAGTGATTGTGAGACTTCTCCCAGCTGCTTATAGAATATTTTGCTGCCTCTTCATCCTGGTTAGGTGGTCTATAACAGACTCCCACCATGATATCTGCCTTGTTGGCCTTCCCTCCTGATTTTTACCCATAAACACTCAACCCTATCATCACCAAGCTCTAGACAATCAAAACACTCTTTAACATACGAGGCTACCCCCACTGCCTCTCTTTCCTTGCCTGTCCCTTCTGAAGGGTTTATAGCCATCCATTGCCACACTCCAGTTGTGTGTCATCCCACCATGTTTCCGTGATAGCAACTTTGTCATAGTTCTCCTGCCGCACAATGGCTTCCATCTCCTCCTGTCCTGTTGCCCATGCTGCGTGCATTGGTGTAGATGCACTTCAGTTGAGCTGTTGATCCCACCACCTTTTTGGGGGAAGAAGCCCCAATTCCTATGTGACCATTCTCAGGTGCTTCTGTGGTTTCTAACACACCAATAGCCCTTGCGTCTTTGCTGCCACATGGATCTCCATTGCCTACCTCCACTGAGATGGCAGACCAAAGGACCTCGCTAGCACACCGTCCCTCGAACAGTGGCATGCTGCCCCCAGGCTTATCTCTAGTGAGCGTGGTTTTATCCCTTTCCCCCTTCAAATCTAGTTTAAAGCTCTTCCAATGAGCCGTACCAACTCCTGTGCAAAGATCCTTTTCCCCCTTTGAGACAGGTGTACTCTGTCCGTTGCCAGCTGGCCTCGTGTCCTGTAAACCGACCCATGATCAAAAAAACCCCTGAAATTCTGCTGGTAAACCCAAAATTCTGCCAGTAAGGATACAGAACACATGAAAAATTAACGTGTCTGATGCTCCCGAAGATGATCTTAAATATGAAGCTTTCCCAGAGAAACTACTGTATTTGCTGTGGCACTGAAGCTCACATTTCCCCTAGAAAGTATTACACTATATTCATTTAAACTAAAGGTCATGCTGAACTAAAGAAAAATGAGTAAAGATGATCAGTGGGAAAGTGGTACAGAGACCAGTATTCTGTCCACTATACAAAGGACTCTTCTGCTGAAGTCTGGTGTATTTACGTGCTTCTTTTCCCACTGGTGAATGTTACCATTCCTGAGCAGAGCAGCTTAGTGGAAAGCTCCAGGCATCAATTTCCATTTAACTGTTGGAAGAGAATTGTTGAAAGCGGAAAGGAAAGAAAAAATAGAAGAGGGAAATAGGAAGAGAAATTGTTTTTCAAAAATCAACAAGGTACATCAGGGTGATCAAACCACACAGAAACAGTCATGCTGCTGTCAGCCCTGCAGTTGCTCCTTTTGCTGCCTCATGCTCTCAATCATTCCCTTCACATATTCTCTAAAAGATTAACTCTGCTTACCATTAATGTTTACTTTTCAAGCTCTATTTGCCTTAAACGAGTCTTGGAAAGATGATCTTGGGATCAAAGAATAATTAGGGTAGGACTCAAAATAGGTTTATGATTTATTAACCACTGATTGTGCCTCCTCAGCTTCACTGCTAACATGTCACTTGTCCAAGAATTTGGCTTTTATTGTGTGGTGTCAATCAGGACACTCCTGAAGGGCTTTATGAAGAGTGATGTTTTGCATTTCAAAGTGTTAAAGAAGAACAAGTAGAAATGATAGACACAGCTATTAGACACAGTCTCTCTTTGTCATTCATTAGCACAATGTTCTGGTAGGAGTCCTCTCCATGCATTTTATCCCATGCAACTGCGTGCAGTGCTGTGGTCTTCCCTGGGCCCTAATGAAACTAGAAAACCCAGCAAGCAGAAGCCATAGCCACACAGCTGCAAAACCAAACCTCCCTCCATTTAAATTCAGTCCTAGCCAGTAAACTTAGCCCCATTTTAGGTGTTAAAACATGAGTTTAAGTGCTTAACCTGAAGTTACCTGTGTTTTAAAGGTTCTTACTGCTTTTCTTAGTATAAAATAAAACTGTCAGTCTTACCGCTCATTTAATTGAAATGGGGTAGGCTATGCAGAAAGTGTTCTACTGAGGCAGAGTCAGCCATGCTCTAACCACTGCAGGGAGAAATGCAAGTCTGGGAAATAATGTTTTATCAGTCAGTGCTAATTGATCAACACAGACCTTGCTGAGTCCAGTATTTCCACAGCTGCTTGCAATATTACTGTAATGCAACAACCTTACAATAGCTATGTTACTGCTTTCACCACTAGCTCACGTACTCTGACACAGGACTTATTTTACTGAAATATAAAACTGTCCAACAAGACAATGTACCATCACATTCTCCCTTGGGGAAGCTATGGAGCTTTGGATTTTTATTTATTTTTATTTTTTTTAAACTATCAGAAGAACATAGTGCATCAATAGAGAAGAATTCCTGCATGCAATGGCTCTGAAGGGAAACAATGCTGCTTTACAGATGTGGTTGCATAAATATTTCACAGATTAACTCTTTTTATTAGTCTTTGCTATCCCATTCTCCACAAATGAGTTACACCTGCTCCTGAAGTAGTATGTTTCAGAAGTACTGCTTTATCACAGGGGCCTGATTAGGGCTTACTGAAACTAATAGAAAAGTTTCCACTGACAGCTTCTTCTTGCTGGGTCAATTTCAAGTGTTTTAGCAATAAACCTACCCATTTATGTAGCCTACTGTCTGATTTTGGAAGATTGCTTTTGAGACAAGCAATAATCAGCCAACCTCAATATTTCACAATATCCAGTGAGTAAAACTTGTAGTTAATGCCTTTACAAAAAGCCCTTAGCACCATTTAGTTCTTAAAATGGGAAAATTGGTTCTTTCCTGGCAATGAAAAATGGAAGAGAAAAAGATCTTACAAGCCTATAATCAAAAATACAAAATACACCCTTGGAGGAGAGTTGCAAAGGGGACAGTTTTTTGGGCAATGAATATAAGCACCAGTTCAGAACACAACCAGCTACAGAAAATCAATGCAAGGGCTGAACACTTCTCTTGACACTTTTCCTTTTCTGAATGGCTGTCATAAATTCTTGGAGTGCTTTGCTTCACAAAAGACTTAGAAGTGTCTGCATCCAACATTCCAGTCACTCCCCAGAAGATAACGTGCTTGCTCATCCCAAGACGAGTTATATAGAAAGCAAATTAAAAAATGCAAGATCATATCAAATCAAGGAAAGTCAGTCTCAAATATTAATGCCTCATGTCATAAAGGTACAAAAGGGTAGAAACACTCCCTATAAGCAACTGAAAAAGCAGCAACTTGGTGAGCAATCAAGAAAACTGCAGCCCTGGTTTATAGGTCTGCATGAGGTGGCTCGGCAGAAGAATGGGGCTCCCATTCCATGGAGTACATAGATGTGTGCATAAATCCCATGGTTTCTAACTGAATGCAGTTCTTGCTTACATGTTTTGTGTCACAAGGGTGCCAGGGAGGTGAACAAGACTCTTTAGGTAGGGGTTCCAGCTTTAGAGATCATTAATCTGGATTAGGAAAAAAGCTCATTAGTTGGTAGCCTTGGAAGTATCACATTATCAGTTTTACTTGTACCAAATTCTGTTCCACTGCTAACAACTCCTAGGTCACTGAACTAGAGATTTCAAAGCTGGTGTAGAAACTTTCCTTCTCCTTCATTAATTCATGATCTGAATCATACTATTTCTGGGAAAGTGATGTTGCTGCACCACCACTTATATTTGACAATCGGTGAGGACAAGTTCACCCAGAGGAGGCACATCTACCAGTCCTCCCCCAGTTCTACATGAGCAGAGTGACAAAATTCCAATAAAAATGTCAGCTTCACTGAAAAATGGCATGATAAAAATAGAGTTTAGTTCCAGAAGGCATTATTTTGTCCAATTACTAGTAGAACCCAGGCACAGAATGTTATTTAGTTACCCCTTTAATGGCCAAATAACTTGTGTTCACTTAAACCAAAACTGTCCAGACAGGCTGTAGTCTCAAAGGCTTGAAGAGATCATAATAGTGGGACACTCCTGGGAGTGAAAGTGGTCTTGTTCACTTTTTTTAGTCACCAGCAGTTTGTAAAACTCCTCAAGGACTGCAAGCAACACATTGGCTTAGTAAGGTTCCCTGAAGTACCTTTGCCACGCTGGAGCCCTTCCAAGGCAAGTGTCAGTACAAGTCTGCTAGTCAGTACCACACCATCATTGTCTTCAAACTCAATTCACTTCTTCCCACCTCAGTCAACAACACTGGATGAGCAATCATCACAGCAAGGGATTCTGGCTTGCACAGCCAGCCAGCTCCAGTCCTGTCCATCTCATTAATGCAAATTAGGAACTTCATTTTACCCAGGGCTGAGCTGCCACTGCTCCTCCCTTCTGTTTGTACTTTATCATGGCTGAAGTTTTTTGTCTTCCCATGAATGAGTCTCCTCTGCTTTTACAAGAGCCTCTCACAATAAAAGATTGTGTTTTTTCTCCCCTCCTTTGGGCATCTTCATTACAGGGTACTTAAAAAAAAACAACAACAAAACCATAGTGCAGTGTGCCAGTCAATAGCGAAATTATGAGAAGTGTAATCTACTCTCCCCACCCTAATGAGCTGATGAGTAAATAACTGTCAGGCCATTGCACTGAGCTATTGATTAGGGCTTCCCACAGGGCTGATACGCTGCATAGGTACCTGCTGCTAAACAGGAGATCAATATAGGAAACTTCTGAAAACAATAATGAAAGCTTTCAGGTTTTTTAGGTGCTCTCTCACCTGCTGGGGCAGCACATCTTCATTGCTAGATCAATCTTCATTTTAGATCACACCTCCCACCTTGCTTCCCACCTTTCACCTTGAAAAGGTTAAACATGTTCTGTAAACAGGTAGTAGCCTGGGACAGATAAGGCTGATTAGTGACAAGTGTAGTTTATAGTAGATATTAAAGCAGCTGGCTGAGATAACTTCACCTGCAATGAGTGCTCTAGAGAAAATTTCCTCAAAGGTTTAAGCCTTACCTTCTTGCCCCTACACAACACAGCCTTCTCATCCCATCACACACATTGCCTTCCTATTCTACCAAGAGCCAAAGCTTGAAATTGTTTTACTTCCAAAAGCTTTGGAAGGGGTCCTCTGCTGAGTGTCATGTTGTGTCACCCCTCCTTTGTTTTCCACACTATCACACTGTGTTTAGTGCCAAACTTTTAGGGCAAGACTCTTATCTTATGCTGCATGTTCCTTTTTTTTTTTTACCTTTCTTTTCAAGTCTCAGTTGAAGAGTTCTCTCCCCTTCTAGACCTCAAAGTATTAAATTTTCTGTCCCCTTATCCTATTATTTACTTGGATGGTCCAATTTTCTCAAGGCTTATCATAGCTTTTACTTTTGTCCTCACCTTTTCTTGTTGAAGCTAGGTACAGACACAGATGTCAGCCTTGAATGCCAATTGTGAAGTTTCCTTTTTATCTTTTTATAAAATTACTTTTCATTTGAACTCTTATAATTTTTTTTGAAGTCCATTTACAAATCATTAAAATTAGAATGAAACATTTGGTTTTTTAATGAAAAAATTTTCAATTTACATAGCTCACATTTTAAAAAAATTCCAGGGTATGAACAATTGCAACGATCTTATTTCATTTGGTGATCTAAAAAAAATTCAAATTCAGGGATGTTCTTATGAAATGTTAAATCCTGTTATACTGTAAAAATAAAAGAGCCTTGAATGTCATTTAATTATCATCTGATGAATTCACAAGCAGCTATACCTGAAACTTCAAGTGGATAGCATGTATCTCCAAATAAATAGCTAGTGACTTGAGTCCCTATTGCATATCATGTCTAAATCAAAACAGATGGAAGCATGCTGTTCTCCTTCCTACAGAGCAGAGATTCTGTAAATACAAACCATAAGCTTTGTCTTATATTTATGTATTGTCGCTCACCGAGAGGAATCCCAAAATAAACACACTATCATGTTTCCATAGACTAATATTACCAATATATTTAAATATTAAGCTGACCACAAATAAAATAAGTTTTCCCCATCAGAAAATAGGGTCTGTAGTATTTTTTTAAAGGCGTAAGAATTTGGATAGAATTTTTCAAATGGGAAAATTCAAGAAAATGTTTGGGTCTTGTCAAACAAACGATATGGTAGTTTTGAAACACAGAAAACTTTTGCTTGCATAGAGAGCCCTGACGCACAACACATCTTCAAAAAATTGGTTACAAAGTTTTCAAAATCAGCACAAGTTTCTGTCTTGACATCTTTATCCGTGATAGAAAAAAGTTTCAGAACATCAGAGTTTTCTGCAGGACTGAAGTTGCATTTGGTGATTTTTTTGTAAGAATTCTTTAAGGCATATACTTAGCTTCACTACTAGCATCCTGTTTTTTCAGAATTTGTTGTACGCTATGGATATTTGGCTTCATCACATACCCCAGAAGGACATCATTGCAACAGTTATTTTAAGTAATGTCAACCTTCTCTTGCTCAAACTCAATAATTGAAGATAAAATAGGGGAAGTGGATTAGACAAGACATTCTATCCCTTCCTTTTACACTGCCCCAAATCATTTTATCGCAGGGAAGATATTTTCAGCAGATAGGTACTTGTCTCCATTAAAATGCAGCAGAGGAAATTTTAAGAATGATCAAGGGGACACACTGAGGTCTTCATGCTAAACAAACAAGAGAACTTGATGTACAATTCAGAAAACAGGGAATAAAAAGAAAGCTTAGACAAGATAAAAGAGAGAACAGCACACAGAGGATAAGTTATCAAACAGAAGACCTTGAAGCAAAGCATATTTTGTTCATTTCAATAAAGAACATAAGATTCCACACAAGAAGATGGAAGAAGATTATTATTTTCTACTCTGACAGATTCATGTTTGTAGCTTTTTAAAATTTATTTTTATATAGCTGTACTATAATCAATTCCCTCCTTCAGTCTCCACTCCCAACCTATAGATCTCAAGCCCCAGAAGCTAGTGTGCAGTTGAAGTTACTCAGTTAGGACATACTGTCAGCTATGAAATAAAAAAAAAAAAGGATGAAAATAAGAAACCTGGAAACTGTAAGGCATCTTTAAAATGAACAATGGACAACACCGCAGAATGCAGTGAAAGCTATTTCATAGAGCCAGTGTCTAGACCATTAAACTTGATATAAATAACTGGGTTGCAAATAGAAAAAAGAAAGTATTTATTCTTAAGGAACAATTTATTGCAATCTAGACTCCCAACAAGTCATTCGAGCCACGGGTCAAAAAGCAGAAAATACTACGGTCTTTAAATCCTAGTAGCATTCAGCACTTGTTGCAAGGGCCCATTTTTAAGATTTTGATGCATGGATTAAGTGGATAGATCTAATCATGCAGAGCATGATCTCTACGTCTACTAATTGAGGAGAAACACACCCACATTTTCCCAGCGAACATGAAAGTTATACACGATCGCAAAGAATGGGAGAGACAATGAAAAATGCCAACCTCTCCTTTGATATATTGAGAAGTAAAACCAAAAAAAGTAAAAAGCAGCTAGTGACCAACCAGGACCTTGCTCAGCATTAGAATCTCGCCAGGTTTTTCTTCACATTTCTTTGTGAGGGTCACCTTCCACACAAGGCAAATCTCAGAGGGTACCTGTGAAAATGATAATCAATAATGCTAGAAGGAAAGATGAAAGAACCGATATAGTTCTCATCTTACCACCTTGGGACATGGTGCTTATAAAGAAGGAAGAGCTATGATAAGTCTACAATCACAAACAGATAATCCCCCTGTCAAGCAGAATGCCAGCAGACATCAGAATATTAATCAAGGAAAAGCTTTTCTAGTGCTCCTGGATGTGATTTGTATTACACTGTTGATGTCTAGGGTACAAAGGTTTTATTGCCATAAATCTGGAGGTGCCATGTGTTTTCCTGCAGTTAGGGTCCAAGACAGGTTGGCTTTTGCCTGAGAGCCCATGCATAGTATCATCATAACTGTATTGCCAAAAATTGGATATGCAGGGGAGAACAAAAGAGACTGCTCTGTATTTGAGACTTCAGCTGGCATATATCAGTCCTATAGCTAGTGGTGGTAGCTAACATTAATCAGAGCTACAGGATGGTAGATTCAAAAAAAATTAAAAAACCTACATGCAGGCACTTTGTCTGACAGCATATAATTAGACTGAGAAATTCATCGGCCACTGGATGCTCATTAAGGCTGAAACCATCAATCAAAGTTGAAGAGGGAGTGGACATCAGACAGTTATGTAATAAGTGCAGATAACCCTAACACTTCAAAGGGCCACTAAATCTCCACTTTCTGGTCTTAAGCCAATTTTTATGCGAGTAGACATTAGGACAAAAGCTTCAAGGCAGGGAAGACGCAGCATGGGTTATTCCTCCTCCTAGCATGTGAAGAAGTTTTCTTCTGGAGTGCTTTGTTACAGGTCAGGATACTGGTCCAATAGTCAGGTTACTAGCAGGTTGTACTAACTAGCTGGAGGCACAAGCTGGCAATTGCCATGTCCACAAATAATTCCCACAGGTTCTTGTTAATGCACTATGACATCGTTCCTGGTATGTACCAGCTGCTGTCCGAATAGGCAAAGAAACAGTCCATATTCTGCATTCCCTTGTGTGGTAGGCAGGTACTGAAGTACAGGTGCTACCTTACCATATGCAGTACAAGAGCCCCCGATGTCATTTGTAGCCTTCTGCACGACCCCATTCAGGGAGTGCAAGTTCTGATGGCTTGTGCTAAAGTGAAGCTTTGAATCACGGTAACGAGGTCTCTACTCTCCTTTCCCCCAGGCACTCTTGTGGAGACCTTTCCAACTGGAGATATCATAGGAGAGGAAAGGTTGGTGGGTGACTTTCTTGCAGGACTAGCCACAATCCAGACCCGAGCATCTGTTGGAGAGCTCACTGTTGCTCTTTTCATAAACCATTTGGCTGGTAAACCTGGTAACAGCTGCATCAGCTATGCTTGTGATCCATGCAATTAATTTGCAACTCGCAAATCTGTCATTGTTCATCACTAGATGACAGCAATGCACTTCTGTGCATGCCTTGAACTGTTACTAAGGGCATGACTCCAGGCAGCCTTGTGTGGTTCTGTGGCCCGTTTCCCTGCTGTAATCACAGCTACATTGGAAAATGAGGGGAAGAGGATGCACCTGGGGAGATAACTCTGCGTGGATGAGGTGCCACAGTCCCAAAGGGAGAGAAGACACCAGTTCAGGAAAATACAAATTAAAAATACTGGTGTGGCTCAGGATTTACACCAAAGAAAAGACTGAACTGTTAGCTCCCTTCCTCTCATTACCACAGGGAGCACACTCAGAGGAACTTAGCCAACTGCACTACACTGTGTCATACATATGACTTCCCTACGTCCACAGCACAAGTGCTGATGCTGTTGCAATATAAGGCAGAGACATGAAAAGAGAAGCTTCTAACCACATGGTGCCATATAACTCTCATTCCCAGGAGTATACATGCTGGGCTGCATGGAAAGGGATACCACAGGATGAGTGAAGCCAGTGGTAGCAATTCCTGCCTCAGGATTCCTGCCTTCCCCTCCTGCTCCTGGATGCAGCACAGTGACTGGCAGTTGTGCCAGCAAGAACATTTGAGTGACTGCCCTGCAAACAAGTTGGTCAGGAAACTCAGGTGGCCTTGGGCCAATTGGGTCTGTGTCCACCATTTCGTCTCGCAGCCAGGCAGCTCACTGACACCCCCAAGCTGTTATTCCAGCAACACCACGAGGGCTGGGAACAGCAATAGCAAGAGTGAAGTTGCAGAAGGCAGGGATATTTTAACATCATGTCCCATAGCAAGCAACCTGGCCAATTTGTATTTTCTCAAGACGTTACGATTTAAATGAAAGGCTGGATGGAAGTGAGCTCATAGATGGAAATGGGGCGGTGGGGGGGGGGAGGAGGAAGGGAGACAAATACAAAACCCCAACCAAAGCAAACAGACTGGATGCATGACCAATTCACAGTCAGACACTACAACTGGACCAACTATCATTTAATCCTCCAATTTCCATAGGAAGGCAGTCTATAAATTTAGCCTCATACATACATATGCATACCCACATTCACATAAATCCTTGGGTGAGAACAAGGAACATGAGTATCTGCAGCTTCAGTGATTCCTTGCCCTGCTGGCAAGAGAAGAATAATTTCTTCTCTATCTATGACAAGCCATTTATTTACACACAATTTTTTCACACTGCCCTTTTTTCCTTCTTACCTGATAGTTTGCCTTTGCTGTATAGTTCTTCATTTATGATAATTATTTTAATTCTGAAGTTAGCTTTGGGGTGTGCAGTCTTACAGAATATAAATGAAGCCCTTGACCACTTGAGGTCATTAGTGACTCCAATGGCAAGAAAATTAATTTGTGAACAAGAAAACTTAGTTCTCTCTACATACAAGGAATAAGTGAATCCCTGGTAAGGCAAAACCACCCCCACCACCCCCCCCCCCCAAAAAAAAAACCCAAACCAAAAAAAACCAAAAAACAAACCACCTATAAGAGCACAGAGAAAGGTTCAGCTGAGAAAAAGGAAAGACTTGTGTTTGCATTGCTTCTGAAATATCAGGTTTGCTAGGTTATCCACTCACAGGTGTCAGGGAACCATGCCTTGTTTCTCCTTCACTACAGTATAATAATCTGTGGCTATTTCCTTCTGGAATGGGATCAACTAACAAGGCAGTCATTTTATTCTAGTGGAAACCATCAGCCAGATGTGCTTATCCTACATAAAATCTCTTTGTTGATTCTTCATCCTTACAAGAGCCAAATCTGAAAAGAGCTTATAAAGGAAGCTGCCAGTTCAGACATTCACCTTCATGACAATTACTCTTATAAAATTCACTTTTTTTTCAGAAGCTAAGAGAGTAGAGCAAGTAATAAACATACAGGTTTAGCATGGTAGCCATACTATGGACACTTAGGCTAGCAATATTAATTAATAGGGATTTTTTTCCTTCTCAGTCAGTCATCAATCCTCAAGTCCATAGCAACTTCTCAGATAGCCCCATAGTTCCCTGGAATGTCTAAAAGGGCCCAGTCTGACTTTCCACTAGGCAAGATCTGTATGTAGAGCTATAGGAAGGCACAATGGGAAACAATGTTGGGCTGCTCGAGGACCTAAATTTGCTATAATATTTTTGGCATTAATTTGTCTAGCTAAATGAAAGATAGCTGTGTTATTCTCTACAACACAAATAGAATGAGTTACAAAAAGTCAAATCCTTGTTTTGGTGGGGTTTTTTTTTGGCAGTGAGAATTATTTTAGACCTTCTTGTTCCACAGAAAACAATCATCATCCTGGGATAGCCCAAACCCTCTTCAAAACTAACTTCATCAGTTCTTCACTAAGTGAACCCAGATGGCTCTGAAACTCCATTCTTAACGTGAGTGTCTTTCTTCTGGTTTTATAATTATGAATAAAACAATACAAGTTGGGCACAAGTGCAGTATGTGATCCAGAAGACCAAATGGTAGAGCTCCTTCCTGCTTCTTGTACACTTCCATTCTCTCTTCCACTGCAAACTTCCCTGCCCTGTCTTCACTCCCTTCCCCAACAGCATCTAAACTTGCCCCTTACCCCAGCTTCTGGTCTGCAGTTAATCTCTTTTCCAGCAAGTGTGGCACTCATTACCACAGCCCATTCAGTATCTGGTGTCTTGGAAAATGAAGCTTCTTAAGAAAACATGAGACAATGTCATTGTGCTTAAAGGACATTAATGATTAGTAGGGGACTGAATACTCCCTATAATGAAAGGGAATGAGGAACAGGCTTCAACTTTTGCAGCTCTTTGGGGAAGTGTTGTTGTTTTCCCTCTTTAAATAAATTTTGAAAAGACGACAGGTGAACTCTAACTGCAACTCCCTCTGTAGGCAATAAAGCATCTGATGGAATTTTTGCACATCTGCTAGTGAAGTGATATGGATTAATCAACATACATCATGATCTATATGGAAAGTATTAAAACCTCCCTTGGACTGCATTGCAAGAACATCCCCTTGACATTATTTTGATATTCATATCCCAGCCTTTATTTGTTCCTTGTCTTTTGGGGTGATAGATGAAGGTTAGAAAAACAAATCTCAGTGAAGAATCTTCCTTTGGAAGATACTTGCCCTAACCTTGTACACTGTACATAAGGGTTGATAAAAGCAGGTTAATTTTCATTCATGTGACAGCAGGGAGAACTGCCTGGCAGGTTTTTTGTTGTTTTCTGCCTCTGCACCCCTAAATGGAAAATGTGGAAAACTGACATTTTTCAGAGAAAAGGTTTGCTTTACCATAAGAGTCTCCAGTTAGAGTTTTGTAATTATTAGAAAGCCCATTTTAACATACAATGGACACTTGGAATGATTTCACATTAGTTTTGACAATATGAAAATGCAAAACTGAGATACTTTGAAATGGTTGAAATTAATAAAACAGTGCTGTCCAAACTTCATTGGGGTGGGAAGGAAATTCAGCAAACATCAGGTTTTGATTTGTAAGTTTAAAGAGATATAATTTTTGTCCAATAGAATATACTTAAATGAAATCTTAAAGATCTCAGAACTATAGAGGAAGTAGTGTTTGTCTCAACACAAACATCACTTGATTAAATTATAGGGTATACTAGGAGATACAAGTATGGATGTCTTCAGTACTCTCAACTGATTTTCTTTAAAATTTTGGTTTTAACAGCATCTTCCACTGAGTTGAGACAGTCCTGCAAGGTTTGGTGGACTTGTTTGAAAGAACAGCAGCCCATTCTCTGGTGTCACATGAGCTGTCCTGTGTCAAATAGGACTGATTTCAGCCATCTTTCTCTAAAATTCAGTTTTGTCAAAAAACTGCTAAATGGAAACATTCCATTTAAGCTGTGATATAATATTAAATCTTCAAATCCCAATCTAAATTTATCCAGAGCCAGTTTATGCATGATTTACGTTTGTGACAATATTGTTCTCTAGCTCAAATAGGTAATTCTCTTACATTTGTAGTTCCTTCTTCTAGATGAATATTCAGCACCTTAAAACTACTCTTCAGCCTACCTGGCTCAACAAATAGTAGGCCTATTCATCAACTTATTCTCTGAAATGTTCCTAATTCTGAACGTGGTTCAAATGCCAGATCAAATCTTTCTAAATAAACCTACTCATAAATCTTTGTAGGTAAACATCTGTCATGCACCTAAGTAAACTGAAGGGAAAAGGAGATTCATGGCCAGTCAGTTACTTGCTTTACTCAATTTCTCTTTGCTGGTTCATCTCTCTTGTTGCCTACAGCTTGGCAGAGACAGAAAGCACATTTGTAGCAGCCAGCTCTGACTGCACTTGGAAAGATTTGCTAACATGACCTTTTTATGCCTGCACGAGGACACAGAACAAAGCCAAAAGGGAGATGTTTGAGACCGAGACAAGTACTTCATCGAATACCACTAGTAGCAGGACATGTTCAATAACAAGGATATGCCAGTGAGAAGAATGCCCAAGTCCAAATCTAGCAGTGATTAGAGCAACTAAAAGAACTGGTAAAGGTGTTTAATCCTGCTACAGACCAGCAGCCAACCCCTCACAAACAAAGCTCAGAGAGGATTTTAATTTCTGCAGTCACTGCACTGCTGCAAGGGCTGCAGGTACCAAAGCAGCTGGTACTACCAGTGCTGGAGAGAAGCCACTGGACACAGTAAATGGATTCAGTTTTTCCACACCTTCCCCAGCTAATTCTCACATGTACTTTTCTGTTTAAATCAATGGGATGATTAGGAATGACTTGCTTGTGGCAGGACTGCAGGATTTTATTAATATCACATAGCAGAAAAGAAGAAACAAAGTGGCACCAGGGAATCTTACAGGCCAACAGAAACACACTGTTCCATCTTAGGGGCTTGCTTCCATTATGCTGATAAGTTATGTCTCTATCGCTTGTCAGATACAGGATAAAACAGGGCATCTTTATCAGCAACAACATACTCTAATTGGAATTTTAAAAGAAATTACTTGCTTAAGAGCTCACTCAACACTATTAGGAATATGCATTACTTTGCGTTATAGAATGGAAGGGAGTGTTTTAGTAGTAACAGCCTATTTTGACTAAATTTATCTCTGTATTCTGACAGTGTAACATTGATTTAGCACTATGCCTGTCAGTTATCTTTGAATGGTAATTCTGTCTTCCAGCTGGGGAATAAAGCTTTAATAAAAATATTTATGGAACATATGATTTTGCTTAATGATGCCCAAGTTGGGCAGACTCAACTTACAGTAGTTAAGCAAAACACCACCCAAAACAATTACAATCAATTCTTTTCAATCTATCAGCAGTTAGACTTGAAACATTAACAAGTGACAAACTGGGAACACTTACAGCAAAGTCACTGAAATTAAACCAGCATAAGTGAAAAGATGTACTATTCAGAAATCTGAAAGGACTGTGCTGCAACTGCTTGGACTATGTATCCTTAATACCATATACTGCTTTGGTCATGTCTTTTTGACTCAAATGCTCAAAAAGCCACTGCTTGACAATTCCAAGAAAGTGACATTTAAAAGTGCAGTTAGGGGAAAGAAAGTAAAAGCAACAGACAAGACTCAGCAAAGAGACCATTCATCTTTCGCAAATGAGCAGGTGGAGAAAGCAGTGCAGAATTACAAAAACAGACAAAGGAAGAACCAATTAAGCAAACAAAGAACATATGGTCCAGAGACACCATTGCACCATCTGCCTCCATTTGCAATGGAAATGGGAGAGTTGGGAGTAAATCTATCTTCTGAGCAGGGCTGGACAGCTCTACATCCCATAGGGAATATTGCTCTCTGAAACAAGATATTCTAGGAAGAACTATCCTTGTTTACTTGAAAAAGCTTACGTTCCAGCTTTTGGCTGGTCTCATCTAAAGCTTTGCTATCTTACTTCCATCCAAACTGCACGTCTCACAAAACATAACTGGCAGTCCTAAATCGGGAATAACTTGCTGTGACAACTAAAGTAACCTTTGCAGTTAGCTGCCAGTCAACAGATATGGCTATAAGATTCACAGAAGTGTCAACTGGAAAAAAAAAAAATCCATTTCTTCAGCAGTAATGTGTTTACAACTTAAATGAAGGTTTATATTTATCAAGGAAACAGCAGAGAAAATGAATAAAAGGACGAAGCAAATGCTGTTCCCCCAGGGCCAAAGCTATTTTAGAGGTAGATTATCTCTAACTTTCTCCACAGGAAAAGCTAAAGATGATAGCCAAGCCTGATTCCATAATCCTATTTTGTGATGTGTAAATACTCATCAAAAGCTTTTGGAAAAGAACAGCGTTTTCTTGACAGCTAATCAACCAAGGACTATTGTTTACCTCTAGGAATGACCAATCCGTTGTTGCAGTGTCAGCTTTTATTTGAGGAATACACCACAGTACATCAATGCAGATGTGCAGGCATGCAAACTATTCTATCTGACAACTGTCATCTTCAATTACTCTTTTCCTACCTACCTCAGTCTTCTTGTCTTAACCTGTTGTAGTGCATTCTAAAATCCCCCCTTGGGATCTTGGCATCTTGTAAGAGTCCCTGGCAACAAGGGATTCCAGCCTATCTCAAGCAGGTCCGTGACCTGGTGCAATCAGTATACAATTGCACAGGAGCAGCTTGAAGGAGAGAAAGGGGTATAGAACACACACATAGAAGTATAGTCCAGAGACCTGTTTATGTGCATTTGTAAGGTGTATTGCCGTAAGTTAAAAATAATATTTAAAATTACCCTTGATTTTTTTCTGCAGCTTTTGTCTCCAGCAAGCAAGTTTGGCATAATCTCACCCAGGGATGTTAGAAGAGGGGTAACAGTGGTTCCATTGGTACTCTTCCTTCTTCTAAAACCATATGAAGACTAAGCTCTGATGCAATAGGAGCACACACAGACTAGAAGCAGAGACCAGGCAGCTCCTTTAGCACTGAGTTGAGCTTATCTCAGAAATTCCTGTAAAAACTCACTGGGAGTTGAGATAACATTAAACCATTTTCAACAACTTGGAAATCAATCAATAGATTTGTACTATTGTCAGGGAAGATTCAGTCCACCTGTCTTCTGACAGAGCTGCTGATTTGGAGAATAGCATGTTTTGTAACCTGAACCACACAGACTTGGAGGAGGCAAAGTTCTTGTGTTGGCAGAATTTTAACTACCCTTAGAGTTATTACAGGGATGATCTCGAAAGCTTGCTGCATAAACATCCTCCAATGCCAGTGGGAGAACCATGATATGCTAAACTGTCTTGAATCCCAGCACACAGGGAATTGCAACATTTTAAGCAGCATTTAATTCTCTCCCCTCCACACCAGAATTACCTATTCTGTTTAAGAACAGATTATTACTTTCCCAGTTTCTTCACATTCAAAAGCCATTATAATCTGATCAATGTGACCCTCATCCCCTTGCAATCAACTTTGCCAATAGTTCCAGTTGCATGATCAATGCCTGTATTTCTTAAGCCTGTAACACTTTGCTGCTAGTTACACTGTTTAGCACACCGGATCACCTACTGATGCAAATTTCATGCACACCTGTCCCTAGAGGACCTCAGTTTTCCCTAGGAAAGACGACTTTATAACTGAGAAATCCTTGCAAATACTTTCTGATCTTCATACCTATAAAAGCAAATAGATTCCATGAAAGAACTGCTCCATATGATTTTATTTCAGAATTAAATTGGTTGGTAAATATGAATGGATATTTACCAGATACGTAAGGTATGCAGCAAGCAAGTTTTCATTGCACAAAACAAGTGAAGAAGTGCTTCTCAAAGAAAATAAAGCAAATTAAATTATTTTGACATGTCTATTTGTTTCTATACTCTGGCTTGATTTGAATATTAAATAATTTAATTAGATGACTGTGGCAAGTATAAGAGACTAGAATGGAATTCTGTAAAGACTCTCAACCAGCTATTATTATTCTTATTTATGCTTCTTCATCCCATGCCCTAACTGCACTAATAACAGAAGAAACAAGTACTGCTATTGTCTTCCTATATCTGTTCTGCTTTCAGAACAATTTTATTTTTCCCTCCTTCCTCCAAGATATAACTTCATTTCTAATTACTGTTTTCTGTTCCATTTCATTTCCATTAGTTTAAGAAAAGGAAAAAGATGAACTCTATGCTGTTTTGACTCTGCATGATCATCCTTAATCACGTGAAGCTCCCATCTATTTTCAGCATATGCACGTTTCTCAGGACCCAACTGATATACTTAATTTCCTTTTCAGGGTCTTCTGAATTTCTTTGTTAACATGCATTTCAAACAATATAGTTTGCATTAAACAGTGAGGTTGTTAGACAATGAAAGAAGTCAGCTTTTTCTTTATATACAGCTATGTGGCAAAACACGGTCCCTGTAGCAGGGAAGTAATACGCCTGCTTTAACACAGCATTACACCTAGGCCTGATAACTGCACTACAGGATGCCTCAGTACTGGGAGAGTAGTGCATTAATGCAACTATGCAGGTTCTGAGGTCCAAAAATAACACTCATGTCCCTCTGAGTATCACAGCACTGTGCCAGGTAGGACAACAACAGTACAGAAAAAGCTCAGACATTGAGTTGTGCTTTCTAGAGAGATAATAATAGCTCAAGAATGCAATTAAGCAAATCAGCAATTGTTTTAAACCTGAAGTACATCAGCAACAGAGATATTTCAAGACTGTACACTAAAGAGATGAAAAGCTTTTAAAGACTAATTCTTATTTTCTACATTTTTATATCTCGCCTTGGTTACCAGAAAGTTGCAGTTACTCTGCTTTGATTGCTACCTTTCAGTGTTCATTTACATACACACACACACTGCCCACTACTTCTTGTGCTTAAGTTTACAGGAGTGAGTAGTCTCTCTGCCTCTATTGACTGCCTTTTTGGACTAGGAAAACTCAACCATAAATTGACCTATTCTGTCTCAGTTAAAGAAATTCTTCTGCTTTACAGTTACCACAGGCAGCAACATTTAATCACCTACTTGAATTTATTCATTTTCATTTAGGCACACTGCACCTCCATCATGCTGTAACTGATGTGGTCCAGGAAGTCATTTGCTCTAAATAGGGGTAAGTGTCCTTGGCATTTGTAAGGCAGTTATCACCATCAGGTGCTTTCATTGAAATCACAGGGCAAACTGTTCATTACAACTACAATTCATATCAAGCTTAATTTCCGACATGATGCAAATTGAATGTATCATGTTGGGCCATAGAACAATACATTTACCTGCCCGCTTTCAAGGTTCATCTTCATTAGAACCTGTATTCCACAGTTGGGTACAATAAGTCAGCTCTACCAAAAAAAGGCTCCAGTAGCAGCAGGTTTCCAGTCTTTGTTTCAACTCATCTCTACCTGTAATTAATGTTTCATCATTGTCCTTGAGGGAGAACATCTGTTTTCACAGATCATGGTAATGCTTTGTTAAATACAACTGTCTTTACTGTTCCCAAAAACATATTTGGCAGAACCTAAACATATTGTATCAGATTTTTCAGGAGGTTTTTACAACCATTTTTCCTAGACTCTTTACCATTCCCTTTGCAGATCCCAAGCAACTTTTTTTTTCCCCTCCATTAACTGACAAGGAATTACCATCCTACTTCCACTGCCTAGAGACAAAGCTGCCATATGAGACCATTATCATTATTATGTTATCATTATTCTCAATTACACTAAGCTACAGTCACAAATAGTGCATGATATCACCATTAGCATTACACCTATTATTACTGAGGAAAGTAAAAGTGTGAAGATAATTAGCAAAGGGATACTAAGACTTGCAACAAGCATGCATTTCTTAATGTAAGAGTTTCAAACCTCTTGGGTCCTTGAATACAGACTTTTGTCTACAGACACAATGCAGAAAGGGCAGTCAACTCTGACCTCAGTTTGCTTACTCACTTCCCTTCCAAAGCACACCGAACTCCAGCAGCTTGTCTTTTACTCTGGGGAGCAGTGTCTCAAGATGCCAGTGGTGCCAGGAGTATGCTTTTTCACCGTGTCGTGGTTTAACCCCAGCCTGCAACTAAGTTCCACACAGCCACTTGCTCACTCTCCCCTAGTGGGATGGGGGAGAGAATCAGAAGGGTAAAAGTGAGAAAACTCATTCGCTGAGATAAAGACAGTTTAATAGGTAAAGCAAAAGCCACACAAGCAAGCAAAGCAAAACAAGGAATTCATTCCCCACTTCCCATGGGCAGGCAGGTGTTCAGCCATCTCCAGGAAAGCAGGGATCCATCACGCGTAACGGTGACTTGGGAAGACAAACGCCATCACTCTGAATGTCCCCCCTTCCTTCTTCTTCCCCCAGCTTTATATGCTGAGCATGACGTCGTATGGTCTGGAATATCCCTTGGGTCAGCTGGGGTCAGCTGTCCCGGCTGTGTCCCCTCCCAACTTCTTGTGCCCCCCCAGCCTACTCGCTGGTGGGGTGGGGTGAGGAGCAGAAGAGGCCTTGGCTCTGTGTGAGCACTGCTCAGCAATAACAAAAACATCCCTGAATTAACAACACTGTTTCCAGCACAAATCCAAAACATAACCCCATGCTAGCTACCATGAAGAAAATTATCTCAGCCAAAACCAGCACACATGGACAGTGCCAACAATTCCAATTTGCAGAGGTGGTGATATCACTGAAATGAAAAGAAATGCTGCTGATTAGTTTCAGAGACCAAAACTAACCTACGTGAGCATGAAGGGAAACAGCCCAAACAGCTCTCCCATAAACTATAGAGTGAGAGACAGCAGCTTCCCAAATCATTCTGGCTTGATCAGCATGAGGTTGTGTTTCTGATTGAGTTGTTTGGGTCTTCTTTAAAAATTTGCCCACAGTTCAGACTACGTACTTGACAAAACAATACTTCAGGGACACTGGTGCTAAGATCACAATGAAACATTCACTGCAGAACAGGCTGTGGTACTTGAAAACATCAAGTCCCTCCATTCCAAAGAGTTTGATTTTTTTTTTTTTGCATTGACAAGGTTGAAAAGGATGATGGTTTATCAGCCTAACTCAACTGCAGAGACAAAACCCACAGTCTATGATCATGTGTGATAAGATACTTGCATAATTTCTTTCTTTTTGTAGTTGCTTTTCTTTCCTTACTGTAAAATACTGTTGCTTTCCCTGATCTCTACCATTTCACCATAAGCATGAAAGACATGTGAAACCAAAAGACACACCATGGTCTAACAGGGCAATCCCATGTAACACCAGGAAAAAGCACAGACTATTTTCCCACTCCCATGCAGGAAAACAGCAGCTGTGACACTCCAAGCTTATAGCCCCTGGCTAAATTCTCATGAACCTGCGGGTGGAGCACAAATGGCAGGTCAGGCCCTAATTTACCCTCTTCAGTAACGGCTCTCTGGGCTTCCTTGACTTGCTTCACCTTTCTGCTTGCCCCACACTGTAGGCAGAATGGGGCTAAACAATAGGGATGTAACAGCTGTACTGAGGCAGCCTCCTGAATCCAGTCTAAGCCTGTGCTATTGTTGCAAACACATCATAAAAATCTCACTCACTATCATAACTTATGAGTACTTAGATTGTTTGCCCCACTGTAGGTATTAAAAGGCTGGTTCAGAACCTCATTCCTCTAATGATTAAAAAATACCTTTTTGCTGTAACTTACCAACAGAAGCATTGGGCATTAATAAATTCCCAGTGCCTACACCACACTGATCTTCACTATGTTACAGATGTGCTGAAGTAACAGCAGAAAATATTTAATGACCAATATCCCATGTTTCTGGGAGATGCTTAACACCTACTTCCCATCATCCCACTCTACAAGTTGCTTCCCAGCTTAGACAGATCATAGGAATATAATGTATTTGCAATATGTTTCATTCTCATATAGGATAAAAAAAGAGCATACACAAAGAATTGTTGGTTAGGGCATTCTGGGTTAAGCCAACACATATCCATTGTCAAGACAGAAATTATATTTTAACTGCACAGTGAAAGCAACTGACAAGAGGATAATTCTAATGATCGGAGATTGCAAAGGTGACAGCCTTAGAATCAAATAATCATATTGCCAGCTGAACCATTATAAAGGAAGTATAGCTCATAGTAGAGTTTGATAAATAGCTCCTCATTAGCAGAAACTCAAGGAGCCAGAGATTACCAAGAGTTAGAGTCCAGCCAGATTTGTAAGAATGTTTTCAAATTAAACCCTTCATTTAGAATATCCAGACAAAGTAGAAGCTGAGTTTTACAGCTCCTGTACATTTGTTACCCTAATCAGGTATCAGCCATCGTTTTCTTTCCAGTAGACAGCAAAAAGAAAGACCTCCCCTCTCTCCCTTTTATATGCATACAATTGTCTGGTGTTTTCAGGTAAAAGCTTTAATTGTTAGTACGTGGCAAGCATAACAATGGGAGGATTTGCACATCTGATGTTTCTTAAACAGGAAACAAGCCCTGCAATCCAATTAGCTGCCTTTGACGGTAACCTTAATTTCTAACCTTGGGTAAAAGTCTTTTTAGTAAGCCACTTTGTGCTCTGAGCTCCCACTGTGCCTGGTATTTATTTGTCACTGTCAAAAAATGCCAGAAACTAACATATTTTAACTTTCAGAGTTAAAAGAAGGGTATTATAGACGCAGCTAATAACTGCAGAAGCATTCACAATCCCATTCCAAGCTTCTATTGGATTAGTCATTGTAGACTTAGTACAGACAAGTATAATTGAGCAATCATATGACAGGGATTTTTGTTAGGGAAGAGTCTGTTATGAATTCAGACACCCAAGAAAGAGCAGGAGCAAGGTAAGAAGATTCTGAGTCATCCCAGCAAGGGAGCAAAAAAGCACCATGCGATCTCACATCAGTGGTCCACCTCCACCAGTCAGCCAGCTGGCAGACTGACAAGTTCATGCTCTAGAGCCTCAAATTGTTTCGTCCAAACCATTTCACAGAAAGTTGCAACGTGTAACTATAAGAGTAAAAAGGAAGGAAGGTGTTAAGCTATTGTCTCCTTCTAACAAGGAAATTCAACTGACTACTATTGCAGAAATAGTGAAAGCAATTTCTGCTTAATTCCTTTAGAAATTCAGATCTGGCTCCTCTTAGTTGCACCAAACTGCAGGCAAGCTTTTCCGAAGCCTGTAAGGTAGTGAAAATAAGAGACTACACAGACAACAGATACTGGGATCTACAAAGCTTCTTGCTATTTTTTTTCTGAAAGGCTCCACATGACAACGATCACATACAATACTCATGCATCAAGGAGTACCCCATAACCAGACGTAAGTTTTAAAGCATACTACAGTGCAAAAATACCACGTACCTCCCATCCCGGTGTCTTAACTTTGACTTGAGGCTTTGAATTCACATCAGAAATTATATATTACTTTGATTCAAACAAAGCAGTAAGAGCATCTGTACTTCGCTATCATCACTTAGAGTAATCCTTAGCCTTCTATCAAATTAGACTTGTTTTTTCATAAGACTTAGTGATCCTTACAGAATGAATCAGCTGGTTTTCCCCCTCATGTATCTATACATAGATACCCCACAATCAAACACACCACATTAATATTTGGTGTAGAATTAGGTCCTAACAACATGAATTGCAAAAGCAAACCAATAAAAAGCAAAAACAAACAAAGCAAAAGACTAGGTAAAACAATTATAAGAGAAAATAGTTATAGCCCTTATGAACTCATTTATCAGTACAACTTTCCCTATATTAGATCTACAATTCACCCCTCTGAGCAGCTGACAAATTTCCCTCAAAAGCAGCCAGCAACCTTCAATTTTTTTTTTCATTTTAAGAAGTACTTCATATTAGATTATTTTACTTCTGTAAGACAAAGTCAAGAAAACTTTTAAGTACAACAAGAGCTGAACAAAAATAAATTACCTTTCTCTAGAATTTTAGAGGGCTTCTCCAAGCTGTTAACAGTCCTAAAAGCCATACAGCTGCAGAAACACCAACCCTCCACCACCTCTTTTTGTATGGCTGAGGGCACCTATTTACCAAATGCTAATTGCAGTTAATTAGCCATCAATTATGAGAAGATACATTTTCACCTGTTTCAGATCAAGTTCCCTGGTACTTGTAGCTTGTCCAATTACCTTGTTCTAACTAGCAAAGTAGTTGACCTTCTGTTTGAAGTTAACTCCTGCCTTGCTGACTTTTTCGATTCATGACACAGTGTTTGCTATGTGCAGTTGTTGACTTGTCTCCTGCAGTTATAGACTTGCCTGCATACAGTTGCTCTAGTAAATTCTTCCTGATTAGTATTTTAGAAGTGAAATAAACATATTTTTGAAGCAGCACACAAGTTTGCTAAAATATTATGTTAAATCATAAGTAGTTTTTCTAATTAAAATGCCACCTTACTGAGGACAATCCCTCTTTGTAGGCAAGTCCTATTCTTTTTATCCAGTAAAATGGAGTTCTTAACAGATTGTCTGCTTTGATAAGGTCTCTTATTTTCCTTCCTAAATATTTAGCAATGTTTTTGTCTACATTTCACTTGTTTGCACTTTATTAAAACTGCAGTGGAAGGTGGCCTGCTGCTATGATCTGTATCCTTCCTCGATTCTCTTTCTTCTTCTAATTTTTTTTTTTTAATTAAAAAAAAGAAAAGAAAAAGTAAGGAGTTTATTTTTATGAAGCCATCCAAGTTTTTAATTTTCAACCTTCACAAATAAAAAGACATCCAGTTCTGGAATAAATAAAAATTAGCTCAATTATTATGAAGATAAATTAACTGCAAGTGAATAATGTTGATATCATGGGTACTTGATTTCCAATAATTTACTCATTGAAGAACTATAAGCCACTCAATTTGCATTAGAATGGTTAAGTACTTTAATTCAATTATGGGTGATTAAAGGCTGAGAATAAATAACAAATAGTTCTAAGTTCATTTTACTTATCTACCAGCTACTAACTACATGACTTAGCAAGATTGTCAGTTTAATTAAATTTGTCCTTATGGGAATTTATCTGGTATTGATAAAAGCAAATGTGTACATGAAGTCACTAAGGAATGACCTTGCCCTTCTAGGAATGTTTTGGGATTGGGAAGGGAGACCTTGTACAAGCTCTTTTTTCAAAATTATTGAGACCAGCGTCTTTCATGAAGTCAGGCTGTAAAACCAAGAAGAAATACTCCCGCACTCTCACTTGGGACTTTTAAAAATAAATTCATACAAAACTGGATGAAACATAGAACAAAATAAAAATTGCACCATAAATCTGTGGCTGGCTTCTCACTCAACATGTGATTACAAATGAGGAACTGATGCCTTGTTCGTGTGCAAGGTTTGAGACCAAAGTGAAAAGTCTTCAGGTAACTACTTCATGCTATCTGTTGTGAACCTGCCTTAGTCAAATAGGTACTTAGTGAAACATAATTACAGGTCTCTCTTCTGGCACAAGAGGATTTCCTTGTAGTTAGACACTCAGCATCACAAGTAAGCAACTCATGTTCCTTTGGGCTCCTCCCAGGCCCTAGACATTACTTGCCTGTGCTGACTCTAGGAGAAATATGGGTTGGAAGTTACTATATTCTACATTCAGAAGGCCGAATTGTAAAAATCTCTTTATTTAATGTGCTCATCTTGTCATTTGTCCCTTTTAGCACTCCACGGTTCTGCAAAGCATTATTAAATCTGGTTAATGGACAACAACTTGCATTGAATATGTATGTATGGTAGGCGCACTCGTAAAAATCCTGCAACATCACTAAGTTATTGTTCAAATCCTGGCTTACAGTTGTTCTTTTTGGCACACTGAAGACCACTTGGCAATGGCTAGGAAGCTGGAGTGTTTTGATCGCTAATTATAACTCTGCCATAATTGTATTGCTGGGCTATTGACTTCTCCCTCACCCCATCTCTTTAACTGACTCTGTCATTACATCCCTTATAGATTTTAACAGGTTTTGGGGGCAGCTGCCTTTCTATAAATGCTCTGTACAGCACAGGCTATGATGGCCCAAACCTTCTAGGCACACACCAGACCAGATACTAAAAAAGCAGAATTCTTAATAACAGTAATCATTAGCATGCAGTTGTGTCCCAAGGATAAAACATGCAACAGTGTATATGTGCATTCAACCCTGGCATCCACAGTATTTTCCATTAAAAGACATCGGCAATTTAAATATTTCTAGTGATTTGCTCTTACTGTACTGATCACATTTCTAATGTCTCCCAGGCTCTTCCAAGAAAATGATTTAACACGCAGTGCACATCTTCCATGTAAAAAGGACCAGCATTTTTAATTATAGTCATCTCACAAGATCTAATAGCAATAAGGTTCCCATAAATGTTCAGAATCTAACAAGCATCACAGCACTTTGCAAAGAGTAGCCATCATTCAGCAGAAATGTTAGAATGCCCTTTATTCCCTTTTTCTATTTCCCAGCAAGCATCCCAGGAGAATCATGAGTTTTAAATTTGCTCAGGCATGAAGGGATTGTGCGCCCCTTGAGCCTTTGTATTATGATAATGCATACATAAAGGTAAGTTTTATTAATTGGAGCTCTATCCACAGGGGTTACTACAACAAAGGAGGCAGGGGAAAGGGAACTGTATGGAAGGAGTGACCCTACTGAGTAGTGATTCCAAGATCCAAAATTCAGTCCTGATATACTCCCCCTTGAGCCTGCCCTTCTTTACCTGTGCACTGATTTAATGTGAACTGTTCCAGGCAGCACTAATTTTTAACAACTCACTCCAATTTATTGTCTTTTAAAAAAAATCAATACTCCAAACTCTCCTTTGTACTTATCTTAAAAATTGCTCTCAGGCAAGATTGGAATTCATTACTGTAGCCTTTGCATAAAAGTACTTTGAGTTCATGCTCTCTGCCTTCCTAACTGCTCTCTCTGCCTTCCTAACACACTGAGCATAGATGTGATAGATTTCTCAGTATTTTCCTCATTGCTGTCAAATTACACTATATTTCACTCCTTCTTATTTGCATCTTTTTATATCTGTGACTCCTATCATTATTGCTTTCTTCTTATATATTGCTTTCCCCATTTTAATAGCTGAGGGATATACAAGGATGTTTTGATGGTGCCAGATCCCTTCTTCCAATCTTGCTACAAGCACTAGCATGACTAAACCGTTCCAGAGCCTTCCCCCCATTCCTACCTCCCCAAAGGTTTTGAGTGGGTGTAGGGGTCAGCTTCTTCACTTTGGGAGACAAAAGCCTGCATGACAAATGTCCTCTTGAGTTCTTATCAGCTAACCAGGCTTTTGAGGGAAGGAAGGAAATAAAATGTGGTGGCAGGTTACTCTCCTGCTTCATTACTCATCTGCTCAGGAAGCCAGCAAACACACGCTTTGAAGACAATTCATAAGCTCGGATTTGTCAGAGGGAACGTCGTCATGAAAATGCTCCATATTCACAATGGTAAATTAAAAAGGCACCTGCATTGAGCGGATTGACCTAATTATGCTTTCACACTTCTCTAGTGGTTTCAAGTGAGACATCCAGAGAGCCCCTGAGGACAGAGACCAGTCCAAAGACAATGAATACTTGAAAGAGCCCTGTCGTGTATCAGCATACGTGAAGAGGGGAGAAGGAAACAACTGGCGTAGGTTAGGGATATACAAATAAACCTTCAGACATATGATATGATAGGAACTCAATACAAACATGAAGAATTCAGAAGTGCTTTTTTAGCCTCCTCGCTTCCTCCCTCAATTCCCCCAAATACAATAGCATTTTTTTCCTACCTTAAATTTAATGAAAACAAAAATATCACAAAATTTGGACAAGTTAAAGTTATTTGTCAGGTAGCAGGAAAAAATTGCACTTTAAGGAAAAATAAGCAGGCTTTGTAATTTTTAATAGCTAAGTTCAGAGTTATATATTAAGAAATCACAACAATAATAAAATCCCTTCTAAACCAAGACTACTTGTCTCCAACTTCATTTTGGTATGAAAAACTGAAATGTGGCATTCAGGCAAAACTGAAAGAAAATTTGTTTCTAGTTTCAGCCACTAAACATAAAAAAAGTCACTTGTATGTTGTACTAGAGAAAACAAGATATCAAATATTCTACAAAGATCTCTTTATACCTTCTTTTATGTTAATTCCATGGAATAGCAAAGAGCAGGACCAATAAAAAAATGCATGCTTTTAACTTTCTGCAGCTTCTTGGGTTGTTGCTTCTGTCTCTGATGCTCAAGCAGAGCCTTTTCACAGTTAAAAATGAAAACACTTAAGAGGCTTTTTCCTCCTTTTTCTGCTGGAGACGTTCTCTTTTAAGCTGAAGGGCACAAGCGGAGTGTAGCTAAAATAAACTTCTTTGGATCTGATGGCTGACAGCTGTAGTTTTTAAGATGCGGTTTGACAGGGATGTGGAAAAGCATACAGGGACTTCAGGAAATTCAAGCAAAATCAAAGAAGGCATGAAATGGGCCTCTCTCTGTCATCCTGCTGTGTGGCTGGCCCATATGTTCTGGGTATCCCCAAAGCTGGCTCTAAGCAGAGAATGCTCTGAGTGGCCAGTAATTTTTGCACATCATACTACAGAAAAGGGAACTGGGTAATTTTCAAATGCCTGTGTTTTGCAAGAGTTGGTCAGGCTTGGGCATTATGTGTCTTGGAAACAGACTTCATGTTGTACAGCATATGAGGCTGGTAAATAAATCTGACAGCACCAAAGCAGAGCTTGAATCAGGGATGTCTGTCTCACTCCACTAACAGTTCTGGCAAAGATACTGTTTTTCATATCATGCTCACACATATATGTCTCAATAACATCTGAGCATCCTGGTCTTTTGTATATTCACCCAGTCACAAAGCCTTGTCTTCGTATTTAACCGTATGTCCCCATTTAGCAGACACCCTAGTAATCCAGTTGGAATGCAAGTATTCACAAGTTATCACTGAGCCTTCCCACACCTGCCACATATTAGAAAAAGAATAATTTATTAACAAAAAGACTTGCAGAGTTGATATCTCCTCAGGTAGCTCCAATCCTGCTCGTCCTTCTAGCTACCCCATTGCTTCAGTAGAAAGCAATAAACAACGTTCTATTTCCTAATCTGACAAGTAAGGGCAAATTGACTTAGAGAGTTTAATTACTTTTTAAAAAAACCATACTAATGCCATTGGTTGCCATGGCAATACATTCTCATTAGATGGAACAGAATTGGTGGTACTGGAGAAACAGCCTGTCTTTGTAACTGCTAGTCTTACAATAAAATGCAATTATTAACTATAAATGCTTCTTACTGTTTAGAACCGCAAATGCAACAGTCAATACAATAGTCAAGGACTGCTTCTGATGTACTGCTACAGTAATTTGTGTGCTTATGGTCCTGTGGGCTGCTGCTGTGGCAGTGAGAAAGGATACAGCCCAAACGCTACTATTTGCATAGCGTATGACAACAATGATGTGTGGGTTTGGAGAATTGGGAACGGCTCTCCATTGTAACAAGTGTGCAAAGTTGATTACTCAAAGGAATATTCATACATATGTCCTGGTCTTAGTCTTTCCTAAACACTTGCTTAAAACAGTTTAAACAAACAAACCCGTGGCTGCAAATGCTTTATTGATGGAAGTAGTAAAAAGCAAGCTAACCAACCACTGAATAGGCAGTTTGGAGCCTAACCAGTTATTGCCAAAGGCGGAGGGAAGGTCCAATCTTTTGCTCTCATGAATGTGGAATCCTCACTTGCTTCTCCAAATTTTTCTCTGCTTCTGGCTCTTCATGTTCCTTCTCTCCTTTTCTCTCAGGAGTAGAGCTTAGGTAAAAGAATGTGTCCTGGAATAACCAGGTTCGGAATGACTGACAAAGTGGTAGACTGAATATAATCACTTCCACATATTTTGTTTAAATATGATGATATATCATTTAATTAATACAATTCTTTAGAGTGGAAAAATCGTACAGTTCTCCTTCCATCATCTCAGCTTTGCCCTTCACCAAACTTGATAGGTATAGATGAACCATAACTCAATTTAGTAGCTTGCTTTTTTTTTTTTTTTCCCAAAGTGCTACTGAGAGCAGAGGATATTCAGCTGGTATATTTTTGCTGGCTTAAGGTAGGTCTTGATTTATGCCACTTAATGCCTGTTTACTCCAGAACCTTTAATTTTGAGGAAACAGAAGAACAATTCAGGGGATAATATTCTCTGCATTTCTTTTATTATTTTTAAACTGATGTCAAAGACATTAAAAGCTACAACTTGAAGAATCTCTTCTCACACTAAGTTGTATTCATGCACAAGGAACATGCCAGAAAAATGTTGAAGACTTTGAGGCTATAGACAAATTCTTACTTAATAATCAGGTCCTCAGTCTCACACACATCTTGTATATTAAGTGATTATGCTGAATTTTGGCAGGGGTCTATATGACAGGCATTAGGTGCATTAATTTAAATAAAATAATCCAATTTTTCTCCTCAAGAAAATTTTGCAGTGAATTGTGCCTTTTGGCAAGACTAAAACCTCTTGAGCATTTTATGAGGCAGATTTATTCCCCTATTTACTGGATACCACAAGGACTGCAAACAAAATGGCATGAAACATATGAAACACCCGAAAAAAGAAACACCAAAACAAAAAAAAAATCCTCAAATTCTTTCAGTCACACCTTCATAGTTTTATAGTTTTAAAGGTAATAATTAAAATAGAGTTGCATAATGAACCTCAGACCTTGAAAGAAAAAGAAAAATACCCAACCTAACTAAGTTCAGCAATGAGTTCTTTAATATCACCCATGCTACTTTTTTTTTTAGAACAATTCCAAAATAAAACCAAGGACAGATCAGAGCTGTAAAAAACAGAACGGAGGTTCTGCTCGGTAATTCTATACTCTGCAAAACAGTTTCAGGGGAAAAGAAATATTTATGTTAAGTGAAATCAAAATTTTTAAGCTTCTAAATTATGTATTTTTCCATGGCATAATAGGGAAGCACAGTATTTTCTTCCTTACAAACTCTTGACAAGATAAAAAGATACAACTAACCCAAGATTAATATTACAGTCCTCTCTTTCAACTAACTTTTCCCAAAATGATATTTTGCTGTTAAAAATTCATCTGGTAATGCTGAGTCCTTGTCCTTATCAAACACACATTGGGATTTAACACAGCTGAAATATTTTCCCTTGCTATTATCTCTGGATATTTGTATTCTAATTACCGAATGAAAGAACGTATGTATAATGAATACGTGGCATAAGTTTCCCCCCTAGCCTCTAGAAGTGCAAAACACAGCATTTTATCTGGATTTTTTTTAGCTTTTACATTTTTATTCCAAAGTCTTGAAATTGCTTTATAAATTACATGCATTTTCCCCACTTTACTGTTGACATATACTGGGAAAAAGTAGCAGGACAAAGGTTATAGAGTAGTTTTCTACGGGGGCTCAGACTGGATCCGGTAACTTGAGCCCCAGTCTAATGGCATAAACAAAAAGTGATGAGTGGACATGAAATTAGAACATAGCATGCAGTTGCTGTAAAACAGATCAGCTATACCAGTGCAATGTATGCTTAGCTTCTATCAACTACTGTATTTCATGAAGAAGGGAATGCAGTCACAGCTGCAGTAAATCAGTACCTCCAAAGCAGGAAATTTATAACAGTGGGAAAAGGGACTCTGAATATTTCTCTTTTATTAAAATCCTGCTATAATGAGCTGCATAAAGGAAGACTGATGCATCAAATACATTTTGGGCTCCTTTCTCTCTGGGCTGATTTGCAAAAAATAAATCAGCTCTCATCAGTTGAACCAGTGCAAACAAACAGACCATAGCGAAGTACAGTGGGCTCTGGGTGAGTAACTGTCTGCCAGATGTGAGTATAAACAGTACCACCTACCCACGACTCCTCAGTAGCCTTCCATCAACCAACACCAATTTAAACTCTCTTTAAGTTCTTTGTATAGGGTTTGATCATTCACATGCATCACCGTTGTCCCTCCTAGGGGAAGAGCAGGCCACAGAAACAGTGTGCTGTTATCACGCTCTGCTGCAAGAATCTGTCGTTCACCTGAGCTAACCTGCAAGTGAAGAAGTGCTAGATCACAGTGACATACAGACCATGTTTCACATTTATTTCCTAGAAATCAATATGGATGGTATTAAGAACCCAGCCAGTATGGCATAATAACATGCAGTGCAACTCAGGAGATGGAAGAATAAAAGGAAAATATATGGGGGTCACAGTTGGGTATCAGAGCTGGGCCACCCAGAGGTCAAACAGGTCCCTTGCCCAAAGAAGCTCACTAGTGAAAATTTACAAGCATAGTTCAGATACAACAGAGTAAGCAGTGAAATTGTGAGATGGTGGGTTTCAACAAAAACCTGTCAGTGCCCTATTTATTTTCAGCTGTTTGAGCTTCAAGATGTGGAAATAAGTGAGAAATTTTATGGCATATTGTTTAAGCATAAAATCTGGATTGTTCATACAAATTTGTGGAATTACAGAAGGGGGTTGCGGAAGAAGGAAATATTTGGTTTAAGATTAAGCAGCTGGCCTATATTCTGGGCAAGGAAAAAACCTCCTAACTTTAATTGCATTGATTTTGCTCATTGAGATCATCAAGATGCTTTAGATTTTTCTAAAGGAAAAAAACTACTTGCAGCTTAGAACGGGGGTTTGGAAGCATGAGTTTTGCTTTTGTTCTGTCAATATATTCCTGAAAAGCTCTAAGAGGGCATGCCTGCAGGTGAGGATTTTGCAGCTTTGCTTGCAAACATGCAAGGAGACAAAATAAACATTTGCAAGTATTCATAGCTTACATTTTTCAGGAGCTGACCTGGGGATCCTAATGGTGAGAACACATTCAAGGTATAAAATCATGCCCTACAGTAATGGCTTTGAAATGTTCTCCACTACCAAATTAAGAAGAAAATCATAGCAGTATATACAACAGCCAAACACAAGAGATTTCCTGTGGAAGGCATTACTCTCTTATTTGTCATCTAGCATTCAGAAGAAACATCTCTGGATTTTGCTTTTTATGAAGACTAGGAAAGAGCTTGTCATACTGGCACACAGTGTAGAAAACCAAAATGGATATTGGATTGTTCCTTTAATTCAAAGGATGAGCAGATAGTCATGAAATATTTATCACTGAAGGGCAGAGGAAGCAATCAATAATGTTTTCCCATGTGGGCCATTTTTCTCATTACTTTATAGGACAAATACAGGTCTCCAAATACATGAAGCATGGATGAAATTCACCCCTGCGCACAAGGCCAGTGTCAAGACCCATCTGCTTCTACCAACCTGCTTTGGAGGTCTGAACTTGTCGTGGTTTAACCCCAGCCAGCAACTAAGCACCACGCAGCCGCTCACTCACTCCCCCCCCATCCAGTGGGATGGGGGAGAAAATCAGGAAAAGAAGTAAAACTCCTGGGTTGAGATAAGAACGATTTAATAGAACAGAAAAGAAGAAACTAATAATGATAATGACAACACTAATAAAATGACAACAGTAGTAATAAAAAGATTGAAATGTACAAATGATGCGCAGGGCAATTGCTCACCACCCTCCGACCGACACCCAGCCAGTCCCCCAAGCGGCGAATCCCTCCCGCCCCCACTTCCCAGTTCCTAAACTAGATGGGACGTCACATGGTATGGAATACACTGTTGGCCAGTTTGGGTCAGGTGCCCTGGCTGGGCATGAGAAGCTGAAAAATCCTTGACTGTAGTCTAAACACTACTGAGCAACAACTGAAAACATCAGTGTTATCAACATTCTTCACATACTGAACTCAAAACATAGCACTGGACCAGCTACTAGGAAGACAGTTAACTCTATCCCAGCTGAAACCAGGACAGAACTCTTGCACTGATACCTCTGCACAGGAGCAAGTTTCGTCCAACAGATATTGTTTACCCCTAAGCAAGAGTACAGGCTTCTGAATTTCACCATTAAGACTGCTTATATAGGAAAAGATAACCATGTTCAATAGCTAGCATTAAAACCCAAACAACAAAAACCCCCACCTAAACCATGAATTCCAAGTTAGGAATAGTCAGTCTTTCTTAGATACATTAATCTGCTTACCTTCTATTTCTCATTCTTTCCCTACTTCCCTTCTTCCTCAAATCCAGATAGATTTATTCCTGGTGCCAACAAAATTCACCAGCTTCAGCTAATTATTCCAAATTAAAAACAGGGGAAAGGAAGATCTAGGAAAGGAGATGAAAACACCTAAACAGAGGCTATGAGAGGTAAATATCCTTCATATTTAATTAATAATGCCTGGGATCCTTAAAGAACTGGAACTGATTTGTATGGGTTTCATAGCATGCTCTGTACTTTTCAAAAGAAATCAAACAAAGGAGCTATGTCAGATTTTGAATTCAAGTCTTAATGATAATTCATTAGTAAAAATGCCATCCAGGAGTAGTTCATTATTTGACAGCTACAGTAAAGGAGAAATATGTCCAAGCTGCATGCAGTTCAACAGACAAACACTCTCTCTCGCTCCCAAAATCTGTATCAAACCAAACCCCTGGGTTTCAGAGTTTAGCAAAACCTCTAGGTTTCCTTTACTCATGAAAAAGAGCATTTGGCAAAATGTCATAACTTTGCTTTATGGTGCTGCTTTGAGGATTGCAACAATATAGGTATTTTCTTGAAGTGTCAATTTAATTAATTTCACAGTTCTTTTCATACTTTCCCTTATTTCCAGCAGCCCTGTACTTGAGCAAAACAAACACAGAACTCTTAGAATGGAAAACCTGCTACTTTTTCTACTTTTAAAAAGAAGCAAGCAAACAAACTCTCATTTCAAATGCTTTAAAAAAAAAAAAAAAAGATGCAGAGAAAAGTCTAGTACACCCATACAGCCAGCTGGGCCACACTGATCACACCGTGGTCACTTGGGCTCGCACTTCCATGATTCTGACTGACTTCAGCCTTTTGCCTCTGAGCCTGAGGAGCAGCAAACCACATTAACACACAAGCACAAATAATCTCATTTAACTCTTAGTGGCCTGTATAGAATCCCATAAAAAAGGGCTCCTTAATTTGAAAGCTGTGAGAATGATAATGAGGGATAGATTTCAGTCTCTCTTTTAATTAAACCAAAAAGTTATTTTGATGAGTGGCTGTTCCACTCATATCAGTATGGAGAAACACTGTACTTTGATGTTGAAATAAGAGAGACATTGTCATGCAAGAGATGGAGGCCATTTAGATTCATCATGTACTCATCTCTGTACAGCTAAGGCAACAAAATCCTTGACTGCATAAATTATCCTGCAGAAACAACTATTCCAGATAAGGCTGCAGATTTAGCAATGGATTAATCCGTAGAAACCTGGGCTTTCCAGATGAAGAACAGTTGCACAGCATGATGCAGGCACTCCAGGTAATGCATTTTGCCCCTGTAGAAATATTTTACTGCTGGACAAACTAAGGCATCTTCCCTTCAGTCTTCAGGCAAGCAGCTAACTGCAGTCTATTTCATTTAAGCGCAGCAGTCAACATGATGTGCTTGAGGTTTATGCCTTCAAGTTTCACTTCTGACAGCTTATCTGTCTCCTGTGCTGGAGGCCTAAGAACTGCTGAAAACAAGAAGGTAGTCGCATCTTGCTCCTTGCTCAGCTAACAAGCAAAACCCAACATACTTCCAGTCTCTTTGGTTCATTCCTTGCTTATCTTCCATGTATGCAAAATTAAGGCTACATCTTCTCCTCTTTGCAATCCCTGCCTACCAGCTGCTTTGGCCACCGCATTCTGGTACACAGGAATGCAACGGTACTTTGCTTGTCATTAGCATTCCTGTCCTTAATACTAGATAAAAGATGAACACCCCAGCTGAAATAATAGCTTTTTTTTTGCCTTTCACTCAAATTTGCTGTCTTTGTGTGAATAAATGTATGCCATCATCAATAACATTCTGACTGACATAAAGGAACCTTCTCTGATAGAAGCCAAAGGCCACCATCACTGAAGGGCACCAGTAGTACTAACATTACTGATACAGACCGTTCAGCTGAGCTTTAACGTCACTAGAGTCACACAAGGGCACAGGGCAGCACAGTGCATGCTTAGAGTTCAAAGAGAAAGGTGCTGCAGGTCTTGTGTAAAATATTTTTCAAAACGTGTAGGTAGTAACTTCTTCACATGTCAAACTATTCAACCACTGAAGTTTCCTATCAAATATAAAGTATACATATTCACAACTAGAAGCTCATTTTGGAAGTATTGCCAAGATTATTTTGTTCAAGAAAAAAATCTCTACATACCCAACAAATAAGTGAAGTTTTGCCGTTGCTTTCTCCTGCCAGACAAAGAAAAAAAACAAACCCAAAACCAAGATTCAAGGATACAAAGACATTTTATAGATGTGTGTCATTTTTGTTGGACATTCCAGTCTGACTTTTTTCCATAGTTCTGAAAGACTTAAGTTGGTGATGTTTTGGCCTTTTTTCTTTTCCCCTCCCAAATCAAGTGCTGCATTTTAACATGAACTTCACATGTTTACCTTCAACATCCTTTTTTTTTTTTTTTTTAAAGTTAAAGGCTTGGAAGTTTTCCAGTTTTTAAAAACTTCGGTCCAAATCTATTTTTAATTACATGCTCAGACCAATTCTTATAAACACAAACATTAACAACAAAAAACCCCTCAGCATCCACTCAAAACTGTAACAAGATAGCTACTTACAACCACCCCCTTCTCAAATGCTTTATAAACAACTCTCCATTTAAAGGTAAAGAGACAATGAGACACTAAATTCATCTCACCTGAGACATCTCAATTATTTAATCAAAAATCATCTTTGGACACACTAATCCTGATTTAGGTTTAGTTTTCAGTCTCAGAAGAAGAACGTGATTACTAATACAAGCAAATCAACATTCTGCAGCAATATTGTACCTCAAGTGTATTTATAAACGGGAAGGCATTATTAAAAAATAAAGGGCTCCCAAGCTCAGACTGAGTATGCAATTACAGTTGATTATGAAACTCTGCCATCATCATACACTCACCAAGAAAGATTGCTGAACCAGTACCAAGAACTGCTCTGGTCCTCAGGAACAAGGCGATAATGCTGCTGTTCCCTTCCCACAGGCCTCCAAGGACAAGACTTACTGCTCAGACTGCAAAGGGTCAGAATTAATTTCATGTGGGCCTACACATCCATTCTGGGATTTAACCTTTGTCTTTGACTGGTGGAAGGTGATAGCTAATGAGATCTGCTTCGGGCTTAGACAAGGGAACATGGGAGGGTAGCACAGTGTATTAATGCAGCAGGAATAACTAGGCAAAGAATTCAGGATGCGTTCCTTCCTCTTCACTGTGCAAGTGTAGCAGCCACTTCTCAGATGACTTCACTGCTTTCTAGGCACTGAGCACTGACTTTATTTGGTGGAGGAGAACCACAATTAAAAATAGTATTTTTACAAGTTTTAAAAAACTTTTAAAAACAATTTTACCATCTTTACCACTCAAAATGGTATTTTTATGGAAAATGGAATTACCATTAAAAATGGCAATAGCCATACCAATGAGGGTCAGCTAGCTTCAAGAAGGGAAGAGCCCTTTATTTCTTTTTGGTATTTCTGCAAGGTGTAAGTAAGGCTATGAGAGATGCTAGTGTCATAGGTAGTAAAAACTGAGCATGCTTGAAGGATACAGGGTCAAACCCTCTTCTCTGAAAAGAAAGCCCTTCGGAGCCAAAATGTCTGGATTTCTTTTTTTTACAGTCCATTGTTCTAAGGTGGTCTGAGGAATAAATCAATCCATTTTAAAACATTTTCTGGCATTATTTTTCACTCGTATGTATTAGCATAATCTAGTTTGATCACAGCTCCAGAAATTTACAGCTCTGAACAATACTTCTAACGCCTTGACTCAAAAAGGATCTTCTTGTCAGCATTTTCCTTCATTTGCAAGGACAAGGTGAGGACAAAGCCTGTTTCCCTGAAACTGTTTTCCTTTCCTGTGATTAAACGCAATTCTACACAGCAAGCAACTGGACTAGAAAAAGAGCAGATACCTGGCCACGCATCATTATACAGCCCTTTGGGGAGGTAGGCAATAACCATGAGTCACCCCCTCTAAGGTGACCGCCTTGAGCTTTGACTCGGCTTCTCCAGAGGCCATGGGACTCAAAGCCCACCCAGTCACTCCTTCTGAACAAAACCACGGCTAATTATTGCACCTCCAACATATCGCAAAAAAACCCCGCAGCCTGCACACTTGTTACAACTGGAATTATCTTTAGCACAGTAAGCTGAAGTCAGTAGTTATTTATTCCCTGGCAGTGTAGGTGGATAATTAGCACATAATTTGAGGTTTTCTAGGCATGACAGCCTGCTCTGATAGCTGCCCCTAGTCCTGATTAAATCTCTGCCTCAGATCTCACAGCAGCATCTCATGTGAGAAAATTCCAGGCTCTGCCAATATCAGGCTGCTGTCTCGCAGTTTGAAACCATCGCAAATGTTTTGGGTTGGGTTTTTTTTCTTTTTTTGGTTGTTTGCTTTTTGGGGGCTTTTTTTTTTAGGAAGAAATTTATTTTTTTCTTCTTCCTGAAGCTTTGACAAAATGTTGCTTTGCATCCAAAGCACCTGTGAGAACATGGATGCAACTGCAGGGGAATGAAAGGGATATTACACATGAGGCATTAAAATAGCATTATGAACAGACACACACGCAGACTTCAGAAAGGAAAATAAGTATCTCTGCGTGCTAGAAAAGGAAAAGCGAGTTCCGTGTATGAAGTGTGTGAAGTCTGCTCTAGCCCACACACCGTGGAGAATACGCAGGAGCCGTTACAATGCACCCAGTCTGTGCGCCCACGTTTTCCGCCTCCTACACCGCAGTGCCCGGCGCTTCAGAAGAAAGCGTCCTGGACTGAAGAAAAGCAATTGTCCGGCCATTGCTGTGCCAGGCCTGCTTCCTGGGGAGGGAAAGGCCGCGCGGGCAGTCTCCAGCTTCTCCCTGGCGAGCAGCTCTGGGGGAGCCCTGCTTCCCCACACCGTGCCTCGCCTCACCTCAGAGGAGAACACCCTCAGAGACATGGCTCCGGCGGCAGCCCGGCACTGCCAGTCAGCCTGAACAAAAAGCTCATTAACGCTGTCCCTTTTGGGATGCGTATGCGGGACTTTCAGCCCCTCAGGGAAAAACCTTTCTTCCCATTCCCCCTGGGGCCTGAGGGCAGCCTGCAGCCCCCCCCCCCCACACAC
>NW_010973238.1:3149735-3321264 GCF_000737465.1 Haliaeetus leucocephalus | reverse complement strand
CCCACCCCCCTCAGGCAGCCGCCCCCCCGTCCCACACCAGAGGGACTCAGCGACCGGGGGGGGCTGGCTGTGCCCCCCGCCAGATAACACCCGCTCCTGGGGCAGGACATGGCGGGCAGAGGGGCTGCGCAGCACCCTGCTGCCCGCACAGAGGGCCCCTCCGTCGTGAGGAGAAAGCCCTCAGCAGCCTCTTGCTGGAGGCCTGGTTCCTGAGCGCTCGTGCTCCCCTGGCTGGGGTTCAAGCCATTACCCCCCCACACCTTGAGGTACACCCCTGGTTTTCAGCTTTGCCCACAGTCCCAGGGCAGGCAGATGGCAGCAGCTGAGTTTAATGAGGTATTGATTTTGCAGATGGTGGCAGTGGTGGGGTTGCCGGTTTCTGCCCGCGGCGCCCAGATTTGGTCGCTCGTTGTGAGATCGGCAGATTTTATACGTTGTGCTTGGAAAGGTCACAGCTCTCTGAAGTCCGCAAGCTGTATTGTAGTCCCCTTCATCCCTCGATTCACTAAATGCCAGTTAGCTGAGTGGCCTCTGGCAACAAATTAAAACTAGTGGGATAAAATGGACCATAATCTCTGATTCACAGAGTGGGGATTCTGTACAGATATTTATTTAAGATCTTTCCGCTCCCATAAAATATCAGAGTCCTTACTGATTGTGTCTCCACGCTGCTCTTGTTCCCATTTTCTTACTGTTGGCGTTCTGCCTAAGAGCACAGGAATAAAAACGACAGCAAAGCCGAGCCCAGGGGCCACTCGAGACCCCACATTTCTGCGGCTCACCAAGTGTTGGAGGTCTGGCCCTGCGTGCCCTCCGTGAGCACCAGGACCAACATGATGAGCGCTCGAGGCACGGCATAACAGGAGGGAGAATCTGACCCCATTTCATGGTCAAAACAAGACAGAAACGAGGTCTCCAGCCGCTGCTTGTGTTGTTAGGCTCCTGGGGAGACTTTTCTTGTTGTACTTTTTAAATTCACCATCGCTTTAGAGTGTTTTTTGGACACGTCCAGAAGTTGTATTGGAAGGTAGCTTTGTTATTTATCTGAAAACTGCTAGGTCTCACACACAGGCCTTTCTTTTTCCTGCCCCACCTGAGCGATTCAGCTGGCAGGCATCCTCACAGGACAGGAGATACAGGATAGTTGTTCTCACGTTCTCCATGTCCCAGCCTTGCTCATACATGGACTAAAGAGCCTACCTTGGGTACCACCAAGGGACAGAGGAACTTCTGGCAATTACATGAACTAAATCCCTCTGTGGATGTAGATTTGATAAAGGCATCCTTGACAGAGCCTGGCTTCCAGAGTTCAGTCCAACACCTCAATCCATAGCTATTCCACAGATGTTGAATAGATGTCACCCAAAAATCCCATCACAAAATATTACCTCTCAGCATCTTAATAAATACCCTTCTTTCTTTCCTTGGACTGATCCCTTATTACATTTCAGGGGCTAGCTTGCAGAGGACAGGTTCATTTGCTAATACATGAATCATTATTGCTTTGAGCCTCTGAGCTAGCATTTTTATGAGCACGTTTCAAAATGTATTTGATTGCTGTTAGAAATCATTTTGGTTCACACTCGACAACCAGGCCAACCTAAGCCAATATGCTCTGCCTGGCACTGTGAAAGGATGTTGTGAGAATTTAATTACTAACTGCAAGTTACTGTGCATATGGTGAATTTTAAATGTACTATTTCTTTTATTTTTTTGCCTCCAAGGTAAAAACACCCAGTTGTTTAACTCCAGCTTATTAAGATTTCTATCTAGCAGTTCTGATAAAATTGTTTCAGATTGTACACCCTACAGAGCACAGCATGCCGCCTTTTCCTATCCATGAGCTGCTTGCAGACCATAAATGCCATCCAAGCCACAGTGAGTCCTCTTTGCCCTTCTGTAAGCTTGGGCTACACCTAGCGATTAGAGTTACTTCATTGCCTTCATGTAAGAAAGCTTTTGGAAAAACATTTGTTTTATGAGATAAGGTACAACAGAACATCACTAGAACAGAACTTCTTAGTTCTGGCAGCAAGAGTCTCACCTTGGGAAAGGGAGGGAGGGAGGGAGAGAGGGACAGAGGAGGTCTACACTGTAAAAATATATTTAAAATAGTTTAAATCCGCTCTTTACTTCTCTTCTTCTTTTACACTATTATGGTGGTGCTGATGCTCTTCTACTGTTTGGCTCCTGTACACTTTTGTGACATGAAAGCCCCAAGATCTATGTCACACTGCTACATACACACAGAGTAAACCAGAACCTCATATTGAATCAGATTGCATCAGTACATTAACAAGAGAAGGAGGATGATTTTTCAGAATGTGTCTTATTAATACATACGGGACAGCATAAAGCCCATGGAAAATTCAGCCCTTATACACTTCTACATTGTGCTCACACCCAGTATTCTTTCCAATGAATTGACTAAAACTCCTTGGGATCTACTCTATGTGTATATTCCCTTGAGCATTCTCCCCTGTGGAATATATAGTGTGCATCACACTCCCCACTGTCCACCAGCTCGCTTTCACCTCCAGGAAAGCTCAGTGATGCAGTCTGGGTTGCCCTTGTTAGGAACCTGGCACCATACTTTTTATTAGACCCTGCCTGCCAGACCACAAAGAAGCAGGATACCAGCTCAGCCAAGCTCTGAGTGCAGTAGAAACAGGGAAAGTATGAAGAGAAAGCAGAAGGAGAATTTGAGGTGGGAAAAGTACCTTTCTCCAGATGGTAAAATAACATACATGTTTACAGTTCAGCTCCTTCCCCTCGTCTTTCCATAAAACAGGCATCTCGGTGCATTGAGCCTCCTTTAGCACAAACTTTTCCCCACGTTCAGAAGCATGGACTGCCTTAGATACATCTTCTTCCCCATACAAGCTGCACACTTACAGGGATGGAAAAATAAATCATTAAATAGATCTGGAAACCTCCCTCCTTTTGGTGGATTTTTTTCTCTCCTTTGTTTAAATTCCAGTGCTAATCTGCTTTCTTTGGGAAGTCTTTATCTTGAGCAATTCAGATTGGAGGGCTAGATATAAAGAGTGTGATTTGAATTTATTGTAGAACATAGAAACTGCTGTGGATGGTGAAAAGCAAGTCTGGAAATCTGGAGTAATGATGCCAGAAATAGAATCATAAAAACTGATTTAGAACCAGCATCCAAAGAAGCATCTGCTGGCTTCCACCTCAAGATAAAACTGAAGCTGTTGCTGAAAAAACACTCTCCCTAGATGACACTTCTCTTTGGAGGAAGATTTGAAGGGATTTGATAATGTGCTACTCAAAGGAGAACATCCCTGAAGTAGAAATGACCGGAGATAAATATACTGTGTCAATGTGGACTAGCTATTCTGGTGGCCAGCAAGTTACCATTATGCTTAATTGTGGGTCTGAGGGGGCACATTCTCACCCACCATGTTGCATTCAATTACAACTAATTTCCCCACAGCTTAACTGTATCTGCTCAGCATTAAATCTGACAACTCCACTGAAGATCATTAGCTACTTTTCCCTGAGTGTACGAATAAAGGAAGAAGCACGCCTTGTCAGTGCTTCATTCAAGAAACATGATATTCACCCCCCTGTTTTGTTACAGACTTCCACTGGTGAACCACTTCAGCCAGGCTTTTTGCTTTAGTGGCTTTAGACCCTGAACTCAAATTTTGGAGAGAAAGGTAGAAGGAAAAAGAAAAGAGCTCTTCGCTCTTGGGGCCTCTTTTCCCTCCAGACAGAGCCATGACTGATGAGGAGCCTGACGTTCTCCTCAGTTAAATGTTTAAAACGAGCTAGGACAAATTCAGTCCTTATCCTCCCTGTACTGCAATTCCTCCTCTTTGTGAGGTAGAACATACCTTACCGAGAGACTGCAGGAACAGGTTCATTAGTGTTTGTAACGCATTCAGGTAGATAACAATGAGAGTCACATGGTACATAGAAATTTCTGCAGAAACTGTGATAGGCTGCTGATAGTTTACTTTTCTGCCTCTCTTTTTAGATTTTAGTTCTCACTATGAAATGCTTGAAGGAACCGGAGCGTAGGTTTCAAAACAGAATTTATGAGCACCAGCTTACTTTCTATTCTTGCCACTTCAACAGTTCTTTGATTCTCATGCTTACAAAACCAAAACAAATCCTAAAACCTGTATTTTATCTTTTTCCTTGGTGCTGTGAGTTGCCAAGTTTGCTTGATACCTTCTGGTCCTTGTAAGTGCAATAATCCTTACAAGCGCAAAATCCAAATTTTCATGAAGTCCTTGGGCGTGGCACAAATTAACTAATTAGGACTCTTGTTTTTCTCAGCAGCCAGCGTTTTTCTACTCATTTGGGATAAATCCTCTGATGGTGTACAAAAGAATAATTCTGTGAGACATGATGAGGCTGTGTACATTTACCTCAGACTTTGATCATTTTATCAATGCATTTCAAAAGGAAAAGAAAGAAAAAAAAAAAACACCTAAAAGTCCACTGTTTTGCCTTGTGCTCCCGCAAAGAAGTTAAGAAAGTGCTTCAGAAACCTTAGAATTGTAAGGTTTTAAACAGGTTTAATAGTTACACAGAGTCCCCTTCTACTAAACCCAGTGAAGCACTGGTATGAAGAACAGCCTTATGTCATTGTGGCCTGATGGATAGCAAAAAGGGTCTCTCTAATTGTTTCAGACTTAAGAAAGGAGCTTTGGCTTCAGGATCGAAATATCAGGCAGGCTCCTAAGAGATGAAAAGTGTCCTGCCTTTTTTTCTGATGAGGCTGAACACAACACAAATCCCTCACTGCCCCTCAGGAGCCCACTGAAGCTTTGAACTTCATTTCTGTTCAGAAAAAGAAGGCGGCACAATGCAGTATCCTGGGCCTCAGTATTATGATAGCTTGAGACTGTGAGGGAAACACATGGCTTGGACATGCTAGCATGTATTCTGAGTATTTTAAACACAAAATCCAACAGAATCATTTAAAATGTACCTTTCCAAAGAACAAAGCAAAACGTTTTCAAAATAGTTGTTACTTCAATGAGCCTACACTCTGCTCTCAGGACTGACTCAAAATGGTCTAAGAGAAAAACTGGATCCAAAGTTATTTAGGTTCAGATTCACAAAAATATTTAGTGAGTTGGACCTCAGCTGCTCTGCCTGACTTGCATTTTGCACCCCTGATGCAGATTCTCTTCTCACAACTCTCTGCCCTTTGGTCAGCAAGATGAGAGCATCCAGTGTTCATCTAGCCTAGACTTCCTCTTGCAGTGTTGAGAGTGGCCAGCCAGGTCAGCACCTCATTTACCCAGAATCATCCTGAACAGGCCAAACATCTTGCTAATTGCTTTTTAATACAAAACCATCAGCCTTGCAATGAAAATAGCTGTTTCTTCAGCTTAAACAAATCATTTTGCTGTTTAATTTCCTCTTTCTTCTTGCTGATAGGTGGCACCATTTTCTGCACAGAATGCCAACATTTGAAGTACATTGAGAATTTCAATAGGTTTTGGCAAAGGTTTCACTGCTAACACACCACAGTACCAACCCGTGTGTGTTTTGGAGCTCTGTCAACAGATTAGGCAGATTTCACTGTAATGAACTGCAAAAGCAGAAAAATCTTACCTGAATCCTGATTAAAATCTCTTTATTAAAGCTCAGTTATTCATGTAAAGAACCCAGGGCCTTATCACTCAGTGAATTGCTGCTGTATGTTGGTTCATGCTTTCCAGATTGGACAGTGCAGCTCAGTCTCTCATGTTTAAATCCCACTTTTCCAGTTCAAGGAAATCCTGATATGCCTTGCCATTCCTTATCATCCCATTTCCATAACTCCAAATTACAATACTAATACACAATCTTTTCCTTGAGAACTTTTTCTGCCAGCTGGGCCCACCCAAGGAGGCATGTTACAACCTCCATTGTCAGCAAGATAAAAGCCATTAGGAAGTTCTGCTTGGCTTTTCTAAGACAAATAATAGACTCTTAAAAATTGTACACATGGTCTAATGAATGTCACATCACTTTGCTGGTCACACCTTTACCCCTAAGTTCTGCAAATGACAGAGTAATTTTTGTTGGTAAGAAGGCTACTTTTCCCAATTCATCTACATTGGGAACACACCTGAAAATAAGTTAAACAATTACATTAGGGAAACAAGATACTAGAGGAAGGTGAGAACAGCCTAAAAGGGAAGTCAGAGAATATGGTTAAGCAGTAAAGGTGAGCTTATGATAAGAAGAACACAGTCCAGAAAAATGTTGCGCTAAGTTTGCATGAAAAGGGCTGAGTTTTGTTTGCTGGTGCTCAGGATTATAGGTGGGTTTAGGTACTGAAATAAGTTCTTGGATTTGTTCAAAGTTTAGGAATGTTTCATAAATTCTAGCATAAAGAGGGGTTTGTTTGATTGTTTGCTTGCTTTTACCTCAACATTACAGACAGGAAAATACCTCAGTCCTTACTTTCTTGTTTTAAATTCCAGATAACCAGTCAGGATGCAAAAGCAACTCTAACTAATACAGGTGCTCAACTACATGACAGTAACAACAGATAGCCAAAACAAAACAAAAAAACACCCAGGCAATGTATAGGCTGAAAAATCATTATCACTGCTACTTAGTGCTCAGTTACAGGCACATATTCATGATTCATAGTTGATTCATGAAGATTTATTGATCAAAAAAAAGAAAAGGGGTAGCTACATTAATGATATACATTCTTCACAGTGAAAAATCCGAGACTTAGGATAACTTCTGCAGTACAAATATTGTCAGATGCAGAACTGCTGACAAAATATTTATATGAACCTAATTTTGCTGGATACTATTCACAGAACATTCATTCTGGCAAGCATATGGTACCTTTAAAGGTGACGTTTCTCCTTCCAAGAAATGCTGGCTTGATTATTATAGGAAATTAAGTCCACAGAAGACCTCGGCTAGCAACAGAGCAGCGTTTCTACACGGAGTCCTCAGTGTGGATTTACAAAGAAATGTCTCACCCTAAAAAAGACTGGTCCTGGAGATGGAGCTAAATTTACCAAGGCTGTGTCAGGCTGTTCTTTCCGAGGCTGGTTGTGCTGTTGCCCACCTGAAGACTACAGCCAACCCTACTTCCTCCGGGTAAATCAGGGAATCGCTTAACAGCTGCCCTTTGACTTACGCAGTCACTGTCCTTGTAGAAATCAAGAAGGTGAAAGCTTGTGCACTCAGGTCTCACCCAGTTAATTCAACTGAACCAGAGGTGTGCAAGAGAGTCAGGAGCATGGAAGCAAGTCCCAGTCCGGTCACACAACTGTAACCCATGGGTGGGCCCTACGGCCTCCTCCTAGCAGGAGGAGCAGGGCGGGGAGTTCTTGCTAGCAGAATGAAAGAAAGTGTCAGATCCTTTCTCAGACACTCTGTGTTCTTGATCGCAAATTGCAAACTTTGTGCATACACACTAATGGAGGAGAAACAGTCTGGCTGAGATCCAAAATCAATGTGAAACCCAGCAATGTATGTTTTATGCTGCTGAGCAGTTCGGGAGCCCGATCAGTTCTCACTGTGCTATCACCCAATCCAATATATGACACAGAGCATCTGCTTGTGCTTTTACGAAGTTGTTTGCTAGTGATACAAAAAAAGTATGACACTCAATCAGTTCTGAAATATATTTTAGAAGAGGATGACAGAGGTCGAATTAAGAAGGGTGTTAAAAAAGAGTTGGCGGGAGTTATTCACAGTTTTTCACCATAAGAGAACTGCAGGGCATCCTATGGAATTAAAAGCAGAGATACTGACTCGCAGCAATTGTGCTATTTATTACAAGAGGGTGTTGTGACATCTGGAGGTGTAAGTGGATTAGATACATACAGGCCCACAGTAGTTATTAAATCTAATGGTTGGGTTGGTGTGTATAGCCTCTGGCTTGGGAAGTCCTTACCTTTTGAAATTAGGGGGAGATATATGATGAAAGGATCATTCTACGTTTTCCCTGTCTCCTATTTCATTCTTCTAAACATCAATTATTGACTGTTTTCAATGATGAGGAGCTGGGCTGTATAGACTGCTGGTGGAAGTATGACAGTATAGAAGGGAGTTCATAAGCACTTCATATCCCCTTTCTACTGCCTTTGGGCAGATAAAAGTGACTTTGGAAGCAGAAAAAAAAAATCCAGTCGATAGCAATATCATCAGTTGCAACAGACCAGGTCTATAGATGGTATAAATTACTATAGTTCCCACTGCTTCCTTGACTGCAGCAGAGCAATGACATTTTACATCATCTGCAAATCTGGCCTCTCTGTTGATATAGGTCAGGTCACAGGGTGTGGGATATCCTTCAGTCCTTTGTATTAACTAGGTGATTTGGGAAATATAAGTTGTTCTGTTTCTTCGGTTGTGTTCTTCAGAACAGTAACGCATCAATGACAGATCAATTGTGCTCTTACACATTTGAGCAGCTAAAACATAACTCCAATGCAAAACTCCTAGAAAGAGAACACTTTCATCATCAGCTTCCTGGCTGTGGTTCGATAGCATATTGTTCCCCATGGTTCAATGATTCCAGGAACAGGGATTGCAAGGTCAGAATTTTTTTATGGGGATTTTTTTAATCCATCTTTGAATGCTTCCTGTGGAGCACTTACTCATCCCGCGGGCCCATACAAGAACAGAGCTTGTATTGCTGTGTGGATTGGTACCTGCAAGCATTACGCAAGTGTGTCTTTGTACTGGGATGGCAAGAGGAGCCTCCCCTCAGGTCTGACAGTCGCAATGCAGTCGTAGTCTGTACTGTTATCAGCCTAGTTTTGGATGTGCACACTCAGGAGCCAAGTCTCTAATGAGTGTGTGGTGGTGCATCTCCTCTGACATGCACAGAGCTCGTCCACTTTAGAACAGCTTGCAGTCTGCTGCAGAGTGCTGTGCTCATCTCAAAAATGGGCTACCTTTCAGAACAGATTACGTGCAATTTGAATTTTAAAATGCATGTATACTTTGCTTTTCTAGTTTTCCTTCCTGTGACAACTTTGAATTTTAATACAAGGTGTCCAAATGTACAATGATAAAAAAATGCAGCTCATGTCAGCAGTAAAATGCATAGTAATTTATTAACTTTTCAAGTGTAAATACAAATTAATTTGATGATGTGCCACATAATGAAAAATTATTAGCAGTCACAACTTGCATTCTAGTTGCTGCATTATTTTTTTTAATTAAACCTATCACAAAGAGTTTGAAAACTGCGCAATACTTGTTGATGGCCAATAGAAAACTGTAACCCTATGAAAAGTAATAAGTGCTTCTATACGTCTTTGAAGAGTGCTGTTGATTCAGAAATTCTGTTCTTCAGAATCAGGTTGCCATATATTGCTTCACTGTGGTATTTATAAGTTAAATATTCTTGGCCAAGGAAAACATTGTTTTTACTTAGGGCAACCCATGAGCTCAATACCTTTAGTTACATATCATTAACGCTTTTGTAATATACGTCAATGTATTTTGTGAAACCATTCTAAAATCCATTACAATGTACTGAAGAGGTCACTGTATATCTCTTTTTCTAATGCCATTGATGGCTGGGGCATTGTAAAGACACAGCTAAAGTCTTCACACAGCGCAAGTATCCCAGACCTTTATAGGGACAAGTTATCAGAGTAAAACAGGGAGATTGTTAAGAGAGAACCTAAAGCTAATTCATTACATTTTTTAGAAGATGTAAATATTGATGCATTTTGTGCCAAATTCATTGAGCATTATTAACTATATAATTTCAGTATTTACTCCTTGAGTTTCCTTAGTTCACTAGGTAAGCAGACTCCATCTTTAGCAGAATGCACTCAGTGCATTAGTATTTCAAGAATATCTTTGTTGCCACACAGGAATCTATAAATGCATGACGCACATACTGCAGTAGACCATGGTGCCAATTAATGTATTTTCCATGCATTCAGTAATCACAGCTCTCACCTTAAGTCCAGTAATGTCACACACACAAAAATCAAATTGTATCCGCAAAATAAGATTTAGAGGTACACACTACAGTGGTCTCTTGAATAGGTATTCTTGATGAAGCAATGCAAAAATGTGTTAAGTTTGGGATTCCTCCCAGAGAGAACATAATATTAAGTTTACTTTGGTGGCATCCAGATCTAGAGACACGTGAAGACCTGATCATTCCTTGGTTTCTCTCCAGCTTGTTAGCTAGTTCTTCTAATTTGCAATACCATCTTTTGTCTGTGGCATAACCTCATGATCGACTTCGATTAGCAGTAAGGAGCAGGTAGTCGAAATAGCAGCAGTCAAAAATGGAACATAATTGCTAGAAATATTTTTAATTAAGTGAATTCCGACAGTTGTTCTTCATCCCAAAGCCTTTCATGAAAAAAACAAAGGTATTTGTGTCCTAACTGAATAATAATATGCCAAACTCCCTCTGAACTCCACCTTCTATTGAAGTTCTTCCTACAGCCCAACTCACTGGGTCCCGAAACAGGCCATAATGTGCTTTAGTATGGCTGTTAATGAACCATTTCAAATGAATACTGGATACTGAAGGAATTACATGCTGTGTAATTGATCTAAGGAACAGATTAGGACTGGTGCTATTTCATTAAACCTTATTAGCTCTGGCTTAAGTACTTAAAATTGCAGCTGTCCTGTGTCAGATAGATTACACACCTTGTCACATGGCAAGTGAGGTTTTCATCTACTAGACCACAGTTTTTAAAGAGGCAGACTGATGAAAAGAAATATAAACAAAGACTGCAAAGGCCTGACCTTCAGACACACCAAGCCCCAAATTATTCATTGAAATGAGATACATAGTTCAACACTTTCAGAATATGTATGAAGACCTGTTGTTTGTTTCCATATTTTTGTCTTGGATCACTTCTATGGAACCAGAGTTTAGCTTTTTGGATGTGGAATAGTCCTGAAGAGCTCTCATGCCTCATGGATGAGCACTATATAGATCTTTATGTAATTGCAGGGGAATCCATTGGGTCCTTCAACAACACCTTTTTTAGCTCTTTCTTTTAGTTGCTTTCCACTTGAGGTTAGCATACCTCAGGAGCCAGAGGACTATTTTGGCTGAGGAACAAATGGCTTTAGTCAAGCCAAGAATAAAGTTTATAGCTCTCAGAGGAGAAAGGGCTTTTTTTTTTTCCCCACAGGACTCAAAGTAATTTTTAGGGATCTTGACATGCTTACAGAAGTATTTTTTTTTACTGGTTTGCCTTTGACAGCAGTGTACTAGACTTGATGTTCTTTCTCACCTTCTATTCTTCTGTCCTAGGACCTAGTATTTAACTCCATAATCTCCTAAATCAAACAAAATAGCAATTGAAGATTTTGATCTGAATTTTCTCTACAAGGCATATTACATTTACACTATATTACATACTTTTCATAATATCTGGACTGCTGCACTGTGGGAGATGACTGAAAATTTGAAACAGCATTAAGCAGGATTTCAGATTCTACTAAGGGGAGAAACACTGACAAGAGACCCATTGACTTTGGTTAAAACAAATACTCAAGGCTTTTTTATTATTATTCCTTTTATGAGAGAATATTTAAGACCCTCTCACATGCAGAGTCACCATGTTAATACCACAGCCAAAGCAGTGGTTCATACAGATAAAGACTAAAGTAAAAATAATCCAACAGATGTGTTTTTCAAATATCAGAAATTGCTTCAGTAAATCTTAAAAAAATGACAATCACAGAAAATACCAACTCCAACTTTAAGAGTTATTTGAACTCTTTTATGTTATTCTGTAAATCTCAGAGCCATTCATCTATCACAAAAATCCACTTTCCCTCTTATACTGAAAGTCTGGTTCTTGCAAGCCTCCTGCAGCCTGTGGCCTCTGCACTCAAAGCTTGCCAGGACTGACCACTCTCAGATAGACGGTGTAGCCACATTCAAATGCTTTGCACTGGGCACTGAAAACGTGTAGTAGCAAAATTCCAAGACAACCAATTCACATTCATTATGGTGGTGTCATAGTGAAGGGTTGTCATGCTTGCTTGAAATCTTTGCCAGTAAACACAGATCTATCTGGTCTTCTCAGCTTCAAAGCTCCTAAAATGCAAATGCAATACTCTTTTAAGGTAAATTTAAAACCCCGTATTCCTCCAAATATTCAGCCTTTCTTTTTCACTTACCTAGGATTTGAAAGGCTTGCTGCCCCATTGCTAACCAAGGATCAAGTGTAGATTGGTAATTCAAGACAAGGAAAAAAAAAGGGGAGGGGGGGGAAAGCATGTGGCATATTTGCTTCTGTTCAGTACAGTAACTTTATACTCTAATAGGCATTTAGTAGTCACACTGATATATAATTACTTTCAACTTCCAGCCACTTTCATATAAAATAGTTAGCACTTGCTCACTGGAAAGACTACAAACGGTGTAAATGACCTGTAATGTTCTTCTCCAAAAAGCTCACCTAATAAAATAGTCTTTCCTTTCTTTTGCCTTCTCACCTCCCTCAGCCAAGTATTTCAAGGAGTGAAGCTCCATCAGAGTAAACAAAAGAATAATACAGCTTTCATACAATTGAAAAGGGAGAAATTGTATCTGGAGAGAAGATGAAAAGTCACTTACAAATAGAACTCCTGTACAAAGCGTTCAACACCTGCTCAATAGATGGTAACTATCCTTTTAAATTGTCTAATAGGTTAACATAAGGAAGTTAAATGCAGGGCAACTGTTCCCAATCTATATTTAGCCTGAAGCTTCCTACCTGTTTAAGACCTGCAGGAAGGCCTGAATACTGAGCTTGTCCATGATTTTTTACTCTATTGCTTGATTTTTTAAAGATGCTACCTCTCCCTGCAGGTCTTATTACACTGTTCAAGAGGTTGTATTCAACTAACCATAAACACGCAATTTTAAGCATTTTTATATTTAGAATCTCACCCAGAATTATTCTTTTGTATATATTCATGCATAACCTGATCTATGTGACATAAATAAAGATCAGCAATTAGCCACAAATAAACTCCAGGAGAATTGGCTTTGTATTACATTGTGCACACTCTGTTTCAAAAATAAAGTTGGGGCAAAATATAGCGATATGCTCTCTAGATACCAATCAAAAGTTGACAAGAACTGATGGATTTTGCATGTTAAAAGTAAATATTTTATTACATACCATGCCCTTGAAAAATTAACTTTGTTTCCGTTGTAGTTTGTTCAGCATGCCTTGAAATAGGAACGGCAAAAGCTCTTCAAGAAACAGATTGCCAAGATTCACGGTACTGCAGTGTCTGCAATTACCTATTTTCCTGGCTCAGTAAAACAAAACAAACTTTTTTTTTTTTTTTAAGTTACTATAAAATATTAAATAGTGAAGTTAACAGATACCATCTCTGTCTCTCCTTCAGTATGACTGAATCTTCTGTAATGAAAAGCTGTCTGCCATGGACCCACATCCAAAGCCTGCTGATGTTGACAGTGGTCATCAACTTTGACAGCCTTTTGGATAAGGCCTTGTCATTGCTCTGGCTACCTGTGCAGAGATACTGCATGAACCACTGCATACATTATTAAATTCAGGTTCACAAAGATGCTGTCAATGGGTCAACTACAGTAAAATATTTATATTTCAGTGTAACAGTATTTCTATATGCTACCTAGTTCTTGCTCTAATTTGCTCTCTTATCACTAGGTTTTTGTTTGTTTTTCAAATACTGAAAAGACTTTGTTGGTTTGCTCAGGAGATTTGTCTAGACAGTGCTCACAAAGCGTATTTGCTCACATTTGACTTTTTCACAGGATGGATAACAAAATGGAAGATGCAAGTTGTTAAATTCCGCAGATGGCACCTAAGTCGGTCAACTTATTTTCAGAAGTAATGAGTATCCAGCTTCCAGGCAGTTTCTGGAACAACACAACAGTGCACCTGCATGCACAGCACTGCAGGATGGGAACCTTGCACTTATGTACTCAGGGCTTGTGGGACAACTGAGGCCTCCAGAAATTCATCCATCTACTAGGACATTTACTTCCTCGAAAGAGTTAAATATGCAAGTGCTATATTGTGATGCATTTACAGCCAAGAAATGTAAAATGTGGCAATATAATGGAGCATGTGGCTATTTTACCTATTCAACATTTACCTGTGTCTAACTAGAAGAGGTCTCTAAAATGCTGCTTTTTATCAGCTTGAAGGTTGAGAACCACCTGTAAACATTTGCGGAACAGTCTCTTTCTAGAAATAGAGACTCCTAAATCAACCTTGAAATTTATCATATATTATATTATATTTCCAGTGTTATTTACAGATCTTCTTGTGTAGTACAATGAACCAGACATGCTGAAAAGGTAGGATTTTTCCAGTCCCCTATAATACGAAGTACAATAAAAAAGGCACATGATTATTCACCACAGGAGTTGTGCACCAGTCAATAACTTAAAGCTAAAAAGCTACCCATCAGAGAACTCTCTTTATGAGGCAGTATTGGGATCTCTCCTTTGAACTCATCATAGAAACATCTGTCTATTAATTCCTCTTGGAGAGCTCAAGGAACCCACTTTTCTGTTGTGTCCTGGTCTTCACAAGATTTCCAAATCAACAGAAAACTCATGTTAAGCTTCCCAGGTCATCCACTGGAGCAAGGAAGAGTCAAATAGGGCGTGTATTTGTCTGCTTTTCTTTTTCTTCTTTTTTCCTTTCAATGCCCAACTATGGAGGATGCTTGAGAGCCAAGTCCAGTTCAAACTAATTTGCTTTAAGACAAATGCCTTGCAAGATATGGCACACAGAGCAATGGACATCGGCAGGAGAGGCAGCTTCTCAGCCTCGGCAGTCAATGTCGGCCATGTTTTATCCAGTTTCTAATCATCCATTTTTGCCCCGAGCACCTTTGTACAACTAATCTGAGCCCAAAATTTGCATCCTTTGACATTTCCACTTCTAGACAACGGCCAGTGTCTCTGCTGATGATTGGACCATTCTGAGAAAAAAGAAAAAAGAAAAGAAAAGAAGGATCAGAAGAGGGAATAGAAAAGGTGAAAAGACGAGAAGAAAAATAGTGCTAGATCTGTAAATCCCAGAAAGCACTACAAAATGCCTGGAAAGTTTTGTATATATCAAGTGATAAAAGTCCCTAGAAAGTGCTAGAAATTTCTAGGAGAAGCTCGATAATCCATACAAAGTGCCAAAACAATTTCTTGATAATTCTAGATTTCAGAATTGCTCGAAAATTTCCCAGAAGTCACTAGAAAAATCTCTAAAAAGTATTAGAGAATCCCTACAGACCCCAAGATACAGGAAATCCCAGAAACTGTAAGAATGCCTTCAAAAGTCCTAAAAATTATTTGAAAGCTCTAAATCTAAAAATTCCTAGAATGATGCTATAAAAATCCTGGAAAAGTTCTAGAAACAAAAATTCCTAGACACAGAAAAAAATTTACAAGTATGTTCTTGACAATCACTACAGAAATTGAGAAATGTCCAAGAAAGGAAAACTAAAAATTCATAGAAAGCACACCCCAAAATTCCTAGTAATAATATAAGAAAATTCCTGGATAACACATGACCTATGGAAAACATATCTGACTATTTCTAGAAGGCATAAGCAGGGATTCCTAGAATAGCCCTCTAAAGACCTCCTTGTTTTTCATTAAGTATTCTCTAGAGCAGCATTCCTCTCCAATTTATGTCTGCAAGGCTCCCTGAGATCTTCCTTCCATACCTGTGTGAAATCCCAGAACCTCTGTGCTGGCCTTAGGACATCTTCACACTTCTTCAGAGTTGGTGTCCTGCCCTTCCCATCATCAACGAGGCATTTGGAGTCAGGCAGAAAGGCCGTGGAGCCCAGTGGCCCCAGCTGCAGGACGCCTTCAGAGCTGTAGCGGACAAGCTGGGGAAGAAAGGAAGGGGAAGACTTTTAACTGCAGCCCCAGGGACCCCAGCGATGGGACACAAAGCCGACCTGCAGCTGCCTTCCCTGCCAGCTTCTGCCCCAAGTGCTGGTAAGGAGTCCTTTGTCCTTCTGCATGTTGGGACCTTCCCAGTCTAGCACATGCTGTTCAAGGGCAAAGCTTGGGAAACTTGTTTTACCAACATAGGGTCTCTGTAGGACACAATATTCCCTTCTTTCACACCTCTGCTCCCCACCATTCTCTACACACTATTTCACTGCAAAAGGGCAATCAAGAAAGTGAAGTAATCAATATGTAAATCATACCCACTCAGCAGGAGTTGATTTAACAAGGACACGATGTCAATTTGCCATGCAGTTTGTTCTTAAGAGCTCTGTTAGAGGCTATTGATAGCAACAAGTCTAATTGGGTTTTGTAAATAAATGTAACTTAAAAAAATCCAACTATGCAACCAGTATCCAAAAATATGAGAGGAAAAAAAAGAAAAAGAAACCTTGAGGGAAATAACAGCAAATTTGCTAACATATGCTTCAGGACATGGATCTGTTGGAGCGAGTCCGGAGGAGGGCCACGAAGATGATCAGAGGGCTGGAGCACCTCTCCTATGAGGACAGGCTGAGAGAGTTGGGGTTGTTCAGCCTGGAGAAGAGAAGGCTCCAGGGAGACCTTACAGCAGCCTGCCAGTACTTAAAGGGGGCCTACAAGAAAGTTGGAGAGGGACTTTTTACAAGGGCATGTCGTGGTAGGACAAGGGGTATTGGCTTTAAACTGAAAGAGGGTAGATTTAGATTAGATATTAGGAAGAAACTCTTCACCGTGAGGGTGGTGAGGCACTGGAACAGGTTGCCCAGAGAAGTTGTGGATGCCCCATCCCTGGAAGTGTTCAAGGCCTGGTTGGATGGGGCTTTGAGCAACCTAGTCTGGTGGAAGGTGTCCCTGCTTATGGCGGGGGGGGTTGGAACTAGATGATCTTTAAGGTCCCTTCCAAACCAAACCATTCTACGATTCAGGCTTATATAATAAAGAACCACACTCCGATATTTCAGTTTTGTGCAAGGCTTAACTGTTCTGTAATTTAGTGATGTGGTAAATGCTACTGGCTGTAATTAGAGGCTTCAGGTGAGGGCCATTTATTATTTTAGAGAGAGTTTTTAATGAAAAAAACTTAGGCACAATCATGCATGTTAATTTTTACAGAAGAGTAATTTCTTTTTTAACCTTTCTTCTAATTCAAGTGATGATTTCACTTGCCTCAAGTCATTCACAGTAAAACGGCCCTCGAAAAAAAAATCTGTATGCAGAAGGCGAGGTAAAAAAATTGGTCTCCTGTAATCTCAGCATGCCAGAATATATTTTATTACATTAATATTGGACCAAGGGAAAATATTTAAAGACCTAAAGAATATCTGTAGATGGGTCTTGTGAATCAGGACTAATTGTCACAATACAAATTTGCGATGGAAGAGAACAGTTTTGCTTTGTTCATAGCAGCCTTTTTCTGTAAGTAGAGGGTGGCTGCCCATTTGCCTTCTCACACTGCTACATTTTGGGTCAGAGAGGAGGGTGACACTGCTCCTTCTCAGAGTGCTACGAGCTTGCTGGGACGGCGCAACCTCCCACACAGCATGCACAGGAAAGGACACAGCCGGCGCGGAGCCTGCAAGCTCCTGGGAGAGCAGGCAGCAGGCATAAACCCACATCTCAAGGCACTGGAGGAAAAGAAAGCTTTTCCTAGGGATACACTGGGGACCTTGAAGAGTTTCTCGCAACCCAAGAAGCCACTGAAGAACTGCTGGATGAGAGCAAGCCTGAAGAACAGAGTCTTGATGAAGGAAGGTTGATTTCAAACCCTTTATTCTGCCTCTTCCAGATCTGATTTTTCTCTACTACAATTTTTTTCAATCTGTATTCTAATAAAGCCTCAAAGCCTTAATGGTGGTTTTAGGATGCTCATTTAGAGGGAAAAGGGGCTCTGTCAGCTCACTCTCTATCACATTTCACTGAGATAACTACGATAGTGATGGAGTCCTCATAAGTTGCAAAAATTAATACGTAAACCCCTTAATTACTGCTACTTTCTAGAATGATTGAGGGAGCCTATTGAGGGAGATTTCAAAGCACATTAACGTGAAAATGCACAATGTTAATTTGGCAGCAGGCCAATACATCAAATTAGATGTATCGACTTCTCACTTCTTCTGTGTTTAAATCCAGAGTCATTACACCAGCGCATAATATTTTGTGCTCCTTACCCTAGAAGTAGTCAAGTGCAGCACCCAGGTGCCAAAAGACTGCAAAATGGAGTCAGCTACCTGGCTTGTACGCTGTGAGGCTGGATGCTGCAGAGTGAAGATCTGAGCCACTGAAGAAATGCAATTATCACCCAGGAAATTCACTGCCTGCCTGGTCTTATTGCTGTTATATGGCTGAAATTACTTAACAAGAAAGGGAAGGAAGGTCAGAAGTGCCTGCCATTTATTGGATGCTAGTGACCAGTGCCTGAGATATCATTAAGAGTCAATCAAAAAACCTCAAATTAGAGCCTAGCTTTCTACCGCCATCCTTATTAACCTCAGAAGAATCATGCTGTGAATAATCATATCTTGCTGGTGGTAAAAAGAACATGGTCTACTCGCTCCCAGACCAGATGCCCTTTGACAAAGTATGTGTTCATTTTCCCACCTGCCACTTCTGTTCAGAGCAATCATGTGAAGCGCAGAGTTAGAACAGAGTCTACATCAAAGAAAGCAGAGGGATAACCACATGAGGATGCTCCTTGGTATGAACAATGTCATTGTCGAGGCACTGTCTATACACACTAAATCGAGACACTTTTTTTTTCTTTTTTTTTTTTTTTGCTTTTGACTATAAAGGTATGGGGGACATACGTAAAAGAAGCTCAAGCAAGCAAAGTGATTCAAAATGTGAATGGACTGCCAGCTTGGACAAATTAATTTCTTTTTTTCCCATATAAAGGACAGAAAAAAACCCATAATTTTTTTTTTTTTTTTTGAAAGTAAAACCTGCCTGTGTATTTCACACTTCTTGTATCTAATGGGTACTCAGCCGAGTTCAAATGAACTGCAGGCATCGCTGAAACTTACACTGACTGGGAAATGTGTTCATCTTGCAGTCTTTATTATATCTCTCCAGGTCCCAAAATACCACCTAGCATCCTGGTTGGCTTTGCCTTATCTAGATAATCAGAACCACTGTTTATAATGAGCTACCTGCTTTGTAGTATAGGATCAATTTTTCCTGTGGTTTAAGATGAGCACCATTTTCTGTACCACTATTAAAATGGTTTAAAATATTCTTTGTCATTAGAATCTCAATAGCCAGAATTGCATGTGCTCTGCATCACAGCAGCCATGAACTTGGGAAAGGCACTGTTATACACAAGCCTTTCAAAGCAGAAAGTACCATTTTTGCTTAGGCCTTACAAGCGGAAGGTATGCTAACTCTAAACTATCCCCAGTGTTGAAAATGGCAATTGTGTGACAGCTCAACAGAGTCAGAGATGGCCCGGTGCAAGAAACTGCTATCTGTACAATGACGAGACAAACAGAACACCATGGGCTTAATTTTCCTGAATCTGTACTTTCTGCCAAGAGTTCCAACAATCATAAAAACTTAGGCTTATTGTAAAATAAAATAAAATTCTAAAAAAGCCACCCACAAACTATTATCAGTTCAGACCATATTACATAGTAAAGCTTTAGTGCCTGCTTCCGCAAAATCAGACCAGAAATTAAGGTTCAGGAAACTACTATATGATTAATAACATCTCCCTCCAAAGACTCCATATCATAACTTCCTAGAGACAACATAAACTGTGAAAATAAAATAAGCATTAAAGTAAGTTGCTTATTACTGTAGACTAGAAAGCAGAAACTGAGAGAGTCAATGAAATTGTGAAAATTACACCTGCTGTGTTCAAATTTGATCTTAAGTGCCACTGCCATACCGAAAAAGAAATAACCTGTGAATTTGCATTAGAACTGTGGGCATGATACATCACACCAAATCCATTCCCAGTGCCAGCCAGCCAAAATCTAATGACAAAGTCCCCTTTATTAAGGAATATGCAATCCTGTTCATTTAAAAAAAAAAAAAAAGCCTGTGCAAGTCTTGGTGGGCTGAGAACCTTAGGTATCCACACACTCCCATTGCAAGCAGCAGAACAGAAGCAGTTTTATACATCACATAAAGGATGGACCTTTGCTCCGTTTTTCTCTTTTATCTGAGAAGAGCTGAAGGATCCACATAAACGACACTGAAACTAAGCACTCTATTAAATACTCCAAGATCTAATCCCAATACTATCTGCTGTACCTATGATAACATAGGACAGTTTTTCCTTCAACATTTAGAAATCTGAGCAGAATGGAAAAGATGTCAAAGGTTGTTTATGAAAACCAGCAAATCTGGTTCAAAAATAGTGAGCGGTGCTACCTATGGAAGGTGATCCTCCAGGAGCATCAATGTGATAAGTAAATGCCAGCTTTTAACAGAAGGATTTTACTTTAGAAAATCCATTCCTGCTAATTTCCAGTCAAGTGAAAAAAAAGCAAAAAATAACGACAGGTAGTTGTTTGTAGGAAGCAGTTACACAGATGGGGCTGGTAGCTTTCCACACTAAATTTAACCCCTATCTCTCACTGTTGTTCTCCAAGCAAAAGAAAATCTTTAATGATCCTTCAGCCCTGCAGGTTAAGGTAGGCTGTAAGCTGACGTAGCAACTGCAACAGCGAGCTATACAGGAATCTGAAATACCTTAAGTGTCCAGAATACTTGTCACCACAAGACAAACGGCTCACAAGTTACCAAACTTCCAGGTTACAGAATCTCACCCACTGCTTCCTGCAAGTTAAGAAACTACCTTTTCATCCACCCTGCTCTAAGCAATCACACCTGCTACCCAGTGTGCAACTCTGGAAAACCATAGCTCTACCAAGCAAAATGTTAAATATCTGCCCTCAGGCAAGTTTAAGTAAAGCCTTTCATCTCCTCTTATTCCATCTGTTTGCGAAGCTGTGAGCTCCAGGAATGCGAACATTGAGATCTCCCTTCTTTCGGCTTGATCTCAATGCCAAAGGAGTTCTCACTTTCACAGCTGCCATGCCTCCCCTTTCTCTCAGTGTGAAAGGGAAGAGAGGAGGGTGGAGAAGGAGGCTGTTCACCACGGCCCTGTGATCATAGGATGCTATTTTATTAACTTCTCTTCTTCTTTCATATGCCACATAATCAGCTCCACATCACAGCATTCAAGACAGACTTTGAGACAGTGAATATTTCCACTGAGGCTGTGTAAGTGGGGAGTCTCACATGGTTCAAAACCTGTGTGTCCTATAACCATTCTAAGAAGCTTCCAGAACAACACATTCCACTTTTGGGGGGTTATGTTGTCTACCTCCCCCTCCCCCTTTTTTTTTTAAATTTGTTTTACAGCAAAAGGGTATTATGCAGTGCCATAGAACCAGTGGGCTTTACAGGTGATTGTACAAGACAAGCCACATGCAGAGGCAAGGCAGTTCAAGACTCCCAATATATTGCTTAGTTTCTGAATTTTCTCTAGCCCTGGACTGTTCCCTGTTGCTTTCCCAGCAGTATTTGCAAACCTTTTTTCCTGAAAGGGGTTAGATTCAAACTGCAGGTCTAATGAACACAGATAAAAATGACACTACTTCTCTGTAAAGTGAGTTTTGAAATCAGCTTAGACTGATGCAAAACCTTGCCTGTATATTCCCGTTAGCTTACACTGACTTAGCTCGAGTCAAATTCATTAAGCTAAATTGATGTAAACTCAGGCTAAATTCATTCCAGAGCATCCATAGAAGAGCTTGTCTCTGTTTGACTAAAGAAATTTAAAAGCTGATGTCATTGAAAAGATGTGATTTATCATGGTAAAAACTGATCTTGAGAATACACATAGGAAAAGGCATTTTGTTCATGGAGCAGTAACGGTGGAGCGCTTTTATTTTTCACTGGTAATGAAGGACAACACCATTCAGAGGTGTGCAATATGCAAGGGAAATAGGCTAAGTAGAAGAAAAGAACATTTTATCACAGATGAACAGTAATCTTGTTCCTAACTCAGCTTTCTTTAAACACTTGACTGACTTCTGTTGGTTTCAGTGGAATCATGTGTGTACTAAAATCACTGGTAATTTGCTTGTCAGAATTGAAGAGTATGAAAAACAAACAAGACTGTAGATGAATAGTGAGAGGCTTTCACACCGGTAGGACATATCAAGCACCAGTGATAACCTAACTGCTGAAAATGAGTTCCATGTTTATATTCTCTTATATTCAGTAGGGCATGTACAACTGACCCAAATCTCAATTCAGTAGGGGTATTTTATGCCCTATGCTTGAGATGAAAAAATGTCAGAAACTGAAAGCTAAACATAGCAGACAACTATGCTCACCCAGGCTGATTAGAAAAGGGGCTTTAAAAATGTTTACTTAATATATTAAAATGCTTGCTGTCAACACCTTTCATGCTATGTGCTTGAATATCCTTGATTAGGGTTTGTGCAGCTGTGGTTCTCATACTGAATTAATTTTGTAAATTGTGGTGAGATGATAGAAGTTTTCCAGCTGTGTAATCATTAATTAACTTGGCTGCATTTGAGTGGCTCCAACCCATGCTTGTCTGTGAAATACTCAACTTAGATAAAACATCGCCTCTGCCTTCTGCTTGGTGTTTCTTGCAGAATGAAAACTTTTTTCCTTTTTCCTTTTTTTTTTTTTTTTTTTTAAAAAGAGGGAACGGAAAGTGTGCAGGATGATTTGGTGGATTAACTTTTTGCCTTTCCCATACTTTTATAATTCTCACACACAGGGGATGCTTTGGATTTTAAGGGTTTGGGAGAAGTGACTTTCTCTTTTTATGCATTTATACAGTGCCAGTAACAAAAGGCCTCTAGCTTGTGGCTGTAATGCTGTTTTTAGACTTTACTTTTCAGGCGTTTCCAGAAAATGCACATAGACAGGATACTGAAGACCTCTAGCAGAAGTGAGCCAGAAGAGATTTAACTGGTCACTGCCCAAGTTCAGCTTCTTGGGCAGTAAATACTTTGTGTATTGTTATTTGCACCTGAGAAGAGCTGCCCAGTGTCAAGTATAGGGCCTACAATTCAAAAGGCATCATCTACTAGGCAACAGATTTACATCTTACTAAAAGGAAAATGACCTGTTCCTTAATGGAAAAAATTGGTCAGAACTGGATGTGAGAGGCGAGCTACTTTATGCCCCCAAATTTACTAGAGTTAGTCACGAGAAGCTGGGCACATCGCACTTCCTTTCCAATAAATTCACAGTAACTTATGCCCTTATCTATTTTCTTCTTCTGGAGGTCAAAGCATATTCTATGAAACAGGAGTCATGGAGGCAAACAAGTAGGTTAAGGGCTTAAATTGAAAAATAAACTACAGGCAGAACTATTTGTTTCGTTGTTCTTCTCAATGCTAGCACAATAACAGGGACTTTCTAGAAGGACTTAAATTTGTAACTTTCGGGTCAGAATGGAGCAAGAGACTGAACTCTGAGTGCCCTGACATCTCAAACTACAGTCTTCTTGGAAAGCTCATTTACATCTAATTAAGCAACACTATTTTGTTACCTGACTCAAAGGCTGTTCCTTCTGCCTCTACTAGGAAAGTGTCAGCCAAATGATCCATAATGATCCTGCCAAAAGGACCTTTTGTCAGTAGGAATTACTGTCTATCACACTGCTCTAATAAGGTATGACTCTTCAGCAGCTTGCAATTAAGCACAATAGGCAATACTTATATTTTGCAACTCTTGTTATGCCTCCATGACGATGTATGCGCCAGGACTCCAAATCAATATACATACAACTGAACTTTAGATAATTGTTAAGTCTGTGATAAAGTTAGATTTTATTTACACATCAGAATGTTCATTAACATAGTTTTGATTCAGATGGTACTTCAAAAGAAACTAGAATTACATTTCAGAAGAAGCTCAAGTCCTGGATTTAAATAATATCCAACTTGTATTTAAAAAACAAGTAACATCACTATGCACATGGAAAGAAGAAATGTCATTTTTAAATCTTCAGACATCGGTAAGAAAATAATAGTATGCATGGGGACTGACAAAAGAGAAATCTTCTATTTTAGAAAAGTATTAACTTAAAAGATATTCTTAATTCCCTTTGAAGTTGATGTTAAATACGTGCTTAACTTTTTGCCTACTTGGGGAATCACATCAGCAGCTTGCTAAATCATTTCTTCACAGGAGCCTATTGGACCAATGAACAGTTCATTTAAAGAGGTACTATTCCTAGAATAAGTCAAGTCATAACGAGAAGAGCTTCTCACTCATACAAACTGTCTAAATGCATTAATCTGTGGTGGATCGCTCTGTTATTAAAACAAATTATCATGATTCTTCTTTTTTCCTAACTGGCACCTTCGATGTATAGATTCATATGCTGAACAGCCTTGGAAAGGGCACCCAAAAAGACTGGAGTAAAGCCACATATTTTCCTTTGCAGCTCAGGAATGTACTGCCAAACTCAACTCAAATGCACCAAATTACTTTTTGTTTCTTCTGAAAATTCTTTAAGTTAAAGGTTTCTCATTAATTATGGGATTTTAACCATTTACCTGAGAGGACATTCCATGGCATGGATAAAGGATTGCTTTGTCATCCTCTTCGGCTCCCTGATCTAAGCAGTAGCCACTAGCTTTGCTGTTACGCACCTATAACCGGATCAGAAAGAAAAAGTTGCATTAGAAATTAATCTGTATGATGCAAGTCCAATCTAGCTAAATCTTAGCTGCACTACAGCTACTGAAACAACTAGTATGTAAAACTGTTCTCTGAGAAACACGTGCTTATTATCCCGATATGACAGGATGCCAACAGTGAATTTGCTACAAGAAAAGACATTATTTGGACAACTGCTGTCTTTACAGACCTTGGGTCAGAGTTATATTTTTAGCAGTTACTCAAAGATCAAACCCCCATAAAATTCACTTTAAGAAACCCAGGCCAAATTTTGCTCCACATTACCCTTGTGTAAATATAAATTTTGACCCTATATATTGAGAATGTGACTTCACCAAACGGCATAGGAACTACCCAGGATTGGTGTTGGATGTGGCACCCTTTTGTTTGCTTCTATTGGTTATATAAAACTAAAAAAAGCATGTGAAAAAAATTTATTTGAATTGAGAACATAGTATATGGTTATGTACAGAAGTGACGTAAAGCACATTGTTGTGAAAGGATACAGCAATGATAAGCAGTGTTGGAAGGTTTTCAATATATTTAAAGTGTGGGTTCAGAGATCCAATGAAGTGAAAAATTCATGTGCCTCCCCAGACAAGAAGAATTTACAAGTCTATAAAAGCGGGCTGGAGGTCTTGTGAAATTTCAGGCCTGCCTTTCTCTTCAGGCTAGAAGTATTACACACATAGTTTGGACATAGAAAAATTTTACAGGTATCTTAAACAAGTTGTTTAGATGGACATTTTGAAACAGTCAACAGGTCAGTTTTGGTTTAGACTGTGCAGTATTTGTCTGGCCACCCCCATAATATAGAAATAGCTGCTGCAGGAGATGTCGGAAAAATCAGTAAATAATCCTTCGTATTACGGTGTATGAGCATAACAGGGGATCTGATCGGATAAGGGGGCTCACCAACAGTTAAATTTCAGGAGGTTTAGTTTATGACTCGGGTACTATAAAGGCTAAAGAAGATGAAGACAGCTTTATGACATGGCTTTAAAAAATGTGAATTGAGTCACTAGGAAATATATTTTTACTACTGTTTCAATCTGTTTCACATCTACTCAATACATTTCTTTTCCTTTAAACTCACTAAAATCCAGACATCTTTTCCTCCAGGAAAATAACCAGAAGAGAAAGTATTTAATAACAAGCTTGATGTCATTTAGGATGAAGCCTCTAGTTTTTTCATTATGGGCATGTAAGACTGAAAGTGAACTATGCCAGTTTATACTAGCTAAATAGCTTGTGTGGCTCCATTTTATTATAAATTTTAATGAATTAGATACTTGCATCACTAAACTTCCTGTCTGACTCAAGAACCTTCTATGTGACCACTCAACAGAAACAAACTTCTTTTTAGAGCCCAGCTTGCTAACTGTCTGGTATAATTGACACAACATTGGCAGTTCTGCCAATGTTCTTCGCAGTTAACAGCCTTCTCGGAGCTGACAGTTACTAATAGCTCCTGTTGAATTTACTAAATGTCTTTCCTCAGTTATTGCCAGGGATAGTTATATTAGGATGCAAAGTGATATTATGCAATAAAAGTTGCACTTTGTATCAACATCTGAAGTGCTTGACTTATTTTTATATGAAGTCAATCAAAAGGAACAGAAAGGAATAATGTCCATTTCGTTGTCTTGTGTGAAAATATATTGCCTTTGAATTTAATAGTAGTTCATGTAGACAATTAAAACAGAATCTTAAAAACATTATGCAGCAGGAGAGCTCCGAGAACTTCGCCCCAGTTCACAGTCATAAGTGACAGCAGTCCCTACATTGCAGGCATGTGATAGAGATTTAAAGAGTTACAGAAGGCATGTCTGACTCCTTTAAAGACTGGGGTCAGGCATATGTGGGAGTTTTGATTGGTTCACAGAAGAGGAAGAAATGATCCAGACAGCTGAGGTGAACTGAAACGTCTACACATTTCCAGCACATTCGGATCCAGCATTTTATTAGGGTTAAGTAACCTATCCACTCAGCTATCTCTGAGTAGGTGTTCCAAGGTCTTCCTCAATACTGGTACACAAGTGCAAATGAAAATACAGAATCTGAGCACAAAGCAGCAAAATTATTTTTCTTATAATGACTTTTTCGTGATGAGAAAAAGACCTGCCAAATGGTAGCCTCACCTCGTAATCTGAACAACAATATGTCCCTTTTTATCCTGAACAAGTAGGATTGCAAAAAGGAATTAATAAAGTTAATGTAATCCTTCAAATAGTCTGGCAAAACCCAAAAAAGGGATGGTTCTTTACCTAAAAACAATTCAGCAAACTCGACTGTTCTCATTAACTGTAATTATTTTAGCTCTCTTGACTGCTGATGTTTTCTTGATGACTTCCGTGGCATCCTATTTGGGAAAACGATTACCTCAAATTTATGTTCTCAGAGCTGCTGTATTTTAAAATGAAAGCCAAGGAGGTTGTGTATCATCATTAGTGAGAGTGATTTCATCTGATGTACTCCAGTGAGAGGGACAGTGCTTCTCAAAGCCACACTTCTTAGTGCTGATTAAAAGTAGGGGAGGGCATTTCTGTTGCTACTACTGTGCTGACTTGAAATTGCTCTGTACATCCTGAGACCCACCACTAAGATGAATGGACTGCTCTTATGCAGCCATGATGTATTTTCAAAGACATACAGTACCTCTCCGTAAGTGACTGTATTATTATAAACCCTCATTTCAGGATAGACATTCTCCAAGTACCACTTAAAACTCCGGCACTGCAGTCGCTGTCGTAGAGCTATTCTTTCAGAAACGTCTCCAAAGTCAACTCCAGGGTTCTACAAAGCAGGAAGAGAATAAAGAAATCTCACTGCATTGCCTTCAGAGTTGTTTTCTTTACTGAAACAAAATTTGAGTTCATTTTGTATAGCAAGCTGTATTTCCCTCTCTTCTCTCTCTTTTGTAAGCAGCAACTCATCAAACAGCTGCTGAGAGCAGACAATAAATATTAATGAAAGTCAGTGGAAAAAGAAGGAAAATAAACAAGCAAAAACCAAACATAAATCAAAATAATAAGAATACAATAAGAATGTTGTTACTTACAGCAATTCTAAATGTTTGCAATCAAACCTGAACTCCTTTGCTTTCAGATTTGTTAGGAATTTAGGCAGTAATTCTGATCTAAGATATGGCAGCTTGATCATGGTTTACTCTAGTAACAGCCTTGGGTATTCACTGATGTAAATGAGATCAGAACAGACCTGTTAAAACTTCAAAGCAGAGCTGCTCAAAAAGTCATTAAGCTCCATTAAACATTTGCGGAGACCAGCATTCAGTTTTTACTGGAACTGGAGCTCATTTGCAGACTTGAGCCATAAAATGCAGTTAAACTCAAAACCTTGTTTATAATTCTACTTCAGAATTTAATTCATGTTTAAATACAAATCCCATGAAAAACACAGGCTGGAAGAGTCAAATCAATATGATCACACCCAGCCATTTAAAAAATGCCAGGTCCTAAGTTAGCGTCTGTTGATTTAAACTATTATAAATCATCACAGTTCAACATTAAGACAGTAAGAGTTACCTCATCTAAAAATCTTTTCCGACACTGTATAAATCAAATGGACTGAAACTGGGGAGTTTTGCGTGGATCTGTCTTAAGTGCCTCCAGAAAGATTTCTGTACGTTTTACAAATTATGTCTAATGCAGGGTCACAAGACAGCAGCAAATCTTAGCTCAGGGTTTATTAGAAACCCCAACAGATGCCCAGTTTTCAGGAGAGAATACAAATGTAATACTGAACAGGTTTTTCTATTTGCCACATAAAGAGTTTGCTGTGCTCACTGCTGCTTGCTGAGGCATACTTTGTCATGAGCTCTCTATGCAGCATCCATTCAAATGGATGTTAATTTACGTACTACTTCAGGCTACATGGAAGGAGAGCAATTCTTGAAGGCACTCAGTACAATAAATCATTCAATATAAGATTCCTTTATCACTAAAATTGTCGAGGGGCCCATACCAAATATTTGGTTAACTAAAATAAAGCTATGCTGATCTGCTGCTGACGGTTATAGGAATAGGATCTTGCAGATGTGTCCAAAGATCATCTGGTAATCAAGACACACATTATGCACAGCTCCTCAATAACTTGGAAGGGAGCAAGTTGTGGAAAAGATAATGAGAGTTACGAAAGGGTTAATTTGGATGGGTTTTGGTATGGGAGAAAACACATATTTTACTTCCCTTCTTTCTGCCCTATTCTAAAATGAGGCAATAGAGTGCCCTGCTTGCAGTGCCATTCCTACAGAACACAAGAGCAGCAAACAGAGCAGCTATGAAAATGCTGTGCTTACTTCTGTATTAGCTGCAGTCATCATGTGTGGGTTGCAGTGCGCTGGTACAAGAATGAGGTGTCCACAGAATTCAGTATGTGGACATACTCTTTTTAACCAGGCAGTAAGGTTTCTAGTTCTCCTGCAGGTTTTTCTTATGGCTTGTAACAGTACACTACTAATTAGTAATCTAGTTTGAATACTATAGTGGAATTCTCTGTGAACACTACACTAGCTTCCTTTTCCTGAGCGCTAATGGGGTTATTTTTATGATGCACATTTTATCAATCAATTTCTTTTATGGAAAGAAAATTTTAATGTTCAGTACTTCTGCTGATTTTATGTCTCTTAATGCAGATGTGCCTGGGTTTTTTTAAAAGCACTGCTGTATAGCTCAGTGCAGAAAAACACATCAATAAGTAATCTCAGAGAGATTAAAGGAAATCATGGTTTGGTGTAAATGCTTATTTAAATACCTTGTATTTTCTCAGAATTCATTTGCATACAGCATCAAGCAAACAAATTTACCAAGGTTACTTGTTCATCTCCTATTTGAAACTGACCATTTTATCAAATGCATGCAGACAGGGCCAAAATGCCCCTAAAAACTTAGATGGACACTGCTTTGTCTTCCTCCTACTATCACAGAAACCTTGTGTGGGAAATAAGTTATGCAGTATTGCCTTTTCTTAAGGCAAAATAATTCTCTGCAGTTACCTCTCATGCCAAAAGAAGTCACCAAAACACATCTTCATAGAGACCTTGCACAGAGTGTCCAATACTGAACAGCAGTAAGTGAAATTTGGACATGTGCAAACATCTGATATATTCAGACAACACATGCAGAAGAATGAAACATTGCCCCTTTAGGTATATGTATTTTCAAAACTACAACAGGAATGAACAAAAATGGGGTTTGATATATTACCTAGGTACCAAAGTGCAAGTAGATATTTAGGACACAGACTAAATCCAATGAAGTCTTTGACAAGACTCCTGTGACTGATGGACTCTAGGTCATAACTGAATATTCACAAAGACACTGCTGGGCTGGCATATTTTCCTGTCCTGATAGGAACATACCTGTTTCCATTTACTTCAATCAGCTCTGGACAAACCCCTCATATAAGGGTTAATAAACCATCATTACCTACAGATCAGAGTATGTGTCCCCTCAGCTGCTCTCCCTGTGCCCCTTCGCATGAATAATTTGGATGCAAATACCACTAAAGAATACAGCAGCAGTCAGCCTCCACCTGACTGGGATATAACATACATCTCTTCTGTACGAGAATTATGCTCAGTGGAGATGTAGCATGTGATATACTTACAGAATAAAGTGATAAATTGAACCTACAGTTTATCTAATATTTATATTACATGGATTCCTAGAGGCCCCCACATGCCATCTACAATTCGTATGCAGAGTAAGAAACAGAATGTGTCCACATTGCAACTCTCAGCCTGTAGACAATAAAGCTAGTTAATGTGTGATTCTTTTATCGCATACTTTGTTTTTTATGCTGGTGAGGTCTACTGAGTCTCACAATGAATGATGATATTTATTTATGGACATTTCTGTAGTCCTCACCACAGCATATGAACACCTCAAAGTTTAATGGCATCCCAAATTAACGACTTCTTCTGAGGAAGCACATAAACCTGTAACATCGTGCTCTAGTTAAATTATAAATCTGTGTCACTGCTCCTGAGCGTACAACAAAACTTACACTGAGGAAGCAAGTTTATATGGCAGAACTCTCTGTATTAAGCACGGACCAGCATGAAAGCACTCTTCCCCGTAAGCTTAGCCCACTTTGTACAACTGTACTAATACCCTTCACCTCAAAGAGCTAACCAGGAACAGCCATCCACGTTTCTGCCTCTGTTCAGGAGACAACGTGACCCGTACTTACTGCCATGGGGATGTTCCACGCCATATAAACGTGTGACTTGAAGTCATCCATCCAGACCTCAGCAGCCCGCAGGGCGTTGCGCTTTGCATAGTAATCAATGTCGTTGTTGTAGGGTTTCTTTGTGCGTTCAATATGTGCCACGCGAGAACAGGGTAACACCTCCATGCTTCCTCCGCACTGCCAGACCTGGGAGAGTTGGAGGAAAAACAATTACTTTTTTTTTTTTTTATAATTTTTTTTTTCCTTTTTAAGGCAATAAACTTCTTCTTTTCGGATGCTGCATATAGAGTGTTCCCTAGTCGGAGATGGCTACTATCTAACGATTCGGAACGATCGCCCGATTTACCTGCTCTGGGGGTGAACCCCCTCTCTCTGCACATTGACTATAGGTGAGTCTGAGGTGAATGCAGCTGGCTGCGTTAGGTACATAAGTTTAGATGCCATAAATATCCAAGTAATGGCCCCATAATGTCATTTTTCTTGGAACCATTAGGCAGAAGACAAATTATAAGGTGGCAACCTCTATCATAGGGACTAATTTAACGTAGTGCTTGTTACTGAAACTTCAACAAAAATCGGTTATATCATCTGGCTGTGTTTGGCACTATATATGCGGGGGTTACTGTATCAGCTCTCCAAATCAACTAACAAACTTTTAATAGTTTAAATTTAACTGCCAGAAAAATCTGATACACATTTAGTGTATGTAAGCACCTCAGATGACCTATTCCACACCAGAGCCTTTTATGTGGGGATTTGAACATTACCTTTGGGAGAAACCAAATTACCCACATGCACAATACCAACAGAAAAGCATGGAAACACACTTATTTTCTCATTATGGAAACTTAGACTTTGATAGTGAGGCAGTCGATTACTCTTTTCTTTTTCTGATCTAGTCCTTGCAGGCTTCACTGATTTTCAGCACAGCAATTCTCCTTTCACAAACACACTTTGCCCTACCTTCAGTAAGAAACAAGCACTGACTTACCTGGTACAGGACATCCCATGGAAATTTTAGCCAAGAATAAGACACAAGTCTTAGCACAGGATGCCTTGGTAAATCCATCCATTAATCAAAATGTGCATTTATTTAGCAACAGAGGTTACTGCCACACTTGGCAGTAGATGTGAGCACAGCAGACGCATTTCTCACCCAGTGCTCCTACAACCTCTCAGCCGCAGCCAGGCAGCAAGCAAAGGAGAAACCTCTGGTGCAACTATCCTGTATACCTTTACCTGCAACCCACTCACATAAGAAGCAACACATGACCACTTACGAGTTGATGAAGATAGATAAAAGGGGCTGAGTGGAGACTGTATCACCCAGCCTTCCCAGACACCACCATACCCATACCATGCAATTTTTTCCTGTTGATTATTTACTGTCTGAACTCCGTGGTCGGAAATAAAGAGGACTTGTCTCTTTGAATCAGTGAGATTAGGAATGATTCAGGGTGAGTGAAACTTATACATTTCAGTTCCCTCAGGTCTGCACCTAGTACTATAGTCTAGCTGAAATAAATAAAAAATATTAAAATATAAGCAATGATCCATTTCTTTCCAAGGCTGCCTTTTACTGAGCATAAGAGCTCATTTCCAGACAAGGTGCACTCCAGAACAATACTGGGGCAGTTCACCTAACCTGCCTTCTCAGGGACAAAGATAAATTGCTTGGGAAGTGGCAGATGAAATCTTCACCCCCAGTTTGGGGCCTTTTTTTTTTTTTTTTTTTACTTTGTTAGGTAATATTTATTTGCTGTTTTCCAAACAGTTCTGTAGTAAATCACTGGCCACTGGAATTTGCATTTGATAAATAAAATACACTGAAAAAACACACTGCTCATAAATTTGGACTGACAAATGCTGAAGGTTTCCAGTGCAAAGGGGAAGTGCTCCAAAAAAGAAAGGAATTAATTGATTTTCATGATCAGAAAGGGAAATGAGCAGTATACTTTAGTATACTGCTATTTGCCCAAACCATCCTAGAAGTCAGCTATTTAACGCACAGCACATTTTTCTTTCTCTTGATATGGCTAATGACCTTGTAATTTTTATTTAGATATTTTGGTACCAAAGGCAAATACATTATCTGAGCAACAGATTTATTTCCTTCAAATGCCAGTGCTCATGCAAACCTGAAAAGAAAAAGGTACTAAACTGCAACATTAAAGGAAACAGTTTAGCTCATCTGTAAATTCAACACAAACAGTTATTTATCAGTGATAAATTCTCCCCAGATGAAATCCACAGGGAACTCAGACACCTGGCTTTGAAGAAAACACAACAAAAAAAGGCAGTAGCAGCCTCAGGCCAGATAACGCGCACCCTGTCAGCCAGGATCTTTGGTGCTCAGCAGTCAGTGTGAATTTGCACTGTGGTGTGACCGCCCCATCTGCAGCCGTCTAGATTGCTTTACATTTACATTCAGTCTCTCCTTTCCCCTACCCCTCAGTCCTGTTTTGCTCTTTAAAGAGACAAAACCTGCTGAAGAGTAGGAAGGAAGGAAACAGCCAGGAAGTAATAAAGGAAATTTGGCTTCCTATAAAGATGCAAATTTACCCCAAATTACTTGTTTTTTCTGGGAATATGTGACGTTTAACGCCAGTGGGAGATGTTTTCCAGGGTAAGGATGGGATTTCCAATCCCAAAGAAAGCGAACTGGATGTACAGCCTATGGGGAGGAGGCAGTTAGATAGTTGTGTATCACCAGGTGTACATCATTGTGCCACCGTTTCTCCACATCCCAGATAAATGCCATGGCTGCTTGACTATGGGTCATTTCTTTTCAGGCCAGACAAGGTCTCCTGTTTCACTTCATAAGGATTAGTTGCTGTTCAATGGAGCATGGACATGCCTCTGCATCCCCACACCCTTCCAGTGCACTGCTAAGTACAGACTGAAGCTCGTCCTCTCCCTTTCCAGTCCAATGATTACTTAATCTTACACAAAATGAAAGAGTTTCAGTAGTACAACCAAGCACGGGCACCCAAACACAGCCAAGATCCCAGTAGTTAAGAGCAGTCATGTGAGGTTTAGATGAAGACTCAAGACTTGTGTCTGAATCAAGAGGATGGGGAGGTTTAGCAGCACCCTCTCCCTGCTGGACACAGAATTGAAAGACATGTGTGGTTCAGAAAACCATTGTCTGTCTGCCTCTAACTGCAAGAAGTCTCTGAAACACAATGAAGGATGAAAGAACGAGGAAAGTTTTACTGCATGAAACAGATAGAGAGGTGAGTCAGTGGCTGCCTCTAAACCTGCTTGATTCTCCTCCTCTTTTCATCTTCAAAACTGTATTTAATGACCCATTTTAACAGTAGTAAACAACCTATTTCTTTCCACATCTATCTGTGAAATTATGCCACAAAAATAATTGCATGCATCTATATAGCATTTATCAGGCAGAGTTCTTAAAGTGCCTTACTATGGGAAGCAAACTGTTTCTACCTGTAAGCATACAATGATGCCCAAGTCCCTCCAAATTGACATGTTTCAGGCAATCAGAGGAAACCAACTTCCATAACTATGACTCATCTTCTGCGCTAACAACACATTTCCAACCTGAGTAATTCCTCTCACACTCTGTTGCCAGCATTCACTGTGTGTTTCAAGGTTCATTTACTGAGAACGTGGAAGTTGAACGGTCTCTCTGAGCCGGTCCCTATGAGGGTGCGCATCACCGAAAAGCAAACTCGGCCTTCTGTTCCCCCATGGAGAGGCAAATCCCCAATAATAAACTTTGTTTCTGACATCACAGCATGCTCTCATCAATCCTGTATTGGAGGGCAACAACTGGGGCAACAGCCCAGGCTCCGTTGAAGGTAAAGTAGATAGAGGCTCAAAAGATGCCCTGGGCAGGGCACAGAAGTAGCTCCAGCTGATAAGCAGCAGCAGCAGAGAAGCAAACAGGCTGCTGCTTTGTGTGCTCCTCGACTTGGCACAGCTGCTACAGCCCAAGGACCCGGCTTTGCCTCCGCGAGCATCACACTGTGCAATGTTTTAAGACGTGATCAAGTAATTCCAAGAGACACTCAATTTATTTGCTAATTGTAGTTAATTTCTAATTTCAGTATTGCTCTTTAGGCTGCTATAAACAAAATTGATAGCAATATAAATGTTACCATAGCCGTGTTACCTTAGCATTTTTACTGCTAATTATCTCAATCAACTTTTCTATAAACAGACATATTAAGTATTAAGAAGAACAAGTACCCACATCAGGGGTAAATTACAAACTGAATGATAATGTTCATGGTTTGCGCTACAGTGATTTACTGGCACTAATTATTAGCTCTTCCTGTACACCTGAGATATAGCTGTCCTACAGAAAAGTGTTTACCATTTATTATACAGTAGTCAATTGGACATCATATTGTATGCATCAGAGAAAAACTGAGATGAGACAGTGTCTTGTCTACCATGACCTAAACTGCACATCATCCAAAGTTCTCTGAATGCAGATTAGGTACATGATTTGAAAAGGCTAATAAATTGCTATGCTCTAACTCTTGCCAAACAAGAAGAAATTTTCTGCCAAAATATGTTTTCCACAAGTATTTGTTGCTGAAGGTCCAAACTATAATTTTTAATAGGATTTTTAAAAAATACTGGTTTCTAAAAAAAAATAAAAAAAAATAAAATCCAGAAAATGTCTGCCTGGGTTTTTTTTTGATGAAACTATTAGAATCCTAAAAAGGAAGTACAGTTTCAAAGAAAAAAAAGGAAACCAAAGGAAAACAATAAGAATCAAACAAGCAAACAAAGGGACAATACCCCCCCTTCCTCCCCCCAAATAAAAAGGAAACCAACAACAACAAAAAAGGAAGCCAACAAAAAAAAAAAAAAAAAAAGAAGCAGGAAAAGAACGCAAAAAAAAAAAAAAGAACGCAAAAAAAAAAAAAAGAACGCAAAAAAAAAAAAAAAAAAAAAAAGGAAGCCAACACTTGTGGCCAAAATCCAGGTGTTTTGGGAAGGAGGAAGGGAGGTGAGGTAAAGTAAAATGTAAAATTCCATCAATCAAAAAGGTCAAACAACAAGCCTGGTCATTGTTGAAGCAGGACATAGAGCTGGCTGGAATGCTGGGCTAATCAGTTCCTAAGTCATGGCAATACAGAGAGGGAACATTGCTGACATGGCCTCCAGCTCTGCAGGTGAGACCTATTTCCAATAGCGTCATGCCCTGCTGAGTGAATGTCAGCGCTCAAAAACATCATGGGATTTGATACTGGGGTGAGCCATTTGCAACAGGGTAACTGCAGCTCCCAAGACGCTCACACTGATTACAGCTCTTCACTCTCCATGGACGTAGTACTCCCTAAATGGAAAAGCACCCCACATTACCTTCAGCCAATCTGTTTTTTTGAAAATATATGTTCACTCACTAATGAGTGAAAGGATTCATGCCAAAAATGGCAATGAAATACCAATATTTTGTGGCCATTCTTATGCATGCTTTTAGGAATGTCAGGAGAAGGGGGTGCCTGCAATCTACAAGTAACTAATAATAGAGCTTATTCATTGTTTCAGTCAAAAACCCCAAACATACAGTCTCACAAGTTAATGTATGACATTATTTTGTACACTAAGCCAAGTGTACAGGGTTATTTAATTTGGTACAAATGATCTCAGTAAAAGCAAAATCAGTAGGTAAAAATAAAAATGGCATTGGTATGAAGGCATAGCTGAGGAGACAGTTAACTCTCTTAACTTCAAAAACAGACTGGAAAGAAAGATCATGAGCCTTAAGAACTTTGCATCCTGCTGTGAATTTTGCAGTTTAAACACCTTGGTGCTCCGTGAGAGAGAAAAATAAAAGTTTCAGACTCTCTGTTGCAACTAGTTTTTCCATCAAATACACCTTTGATTCAAGCAGCTGTAGAGATGAGGTATCCAAGAACGTGTCATAGTAGAAAGGAGACCTCAGCGTGTGGGGGATTTGCTTCCAAATAATTACCCTCTGCTAACAATTTCACAGCCCCTTTTAACCAACACACGGGTTCTGTGCTGGACTGAACACTGAAAGTTTACAGATGCCAAAGCAGCTCCAACACAGAGCGAACCAAACATTTGCAACACGTTGGTCTCCACCTCTTTTAAAACCAGCTGAGTAAACATTGGCTCACTTTTCCAAAAGAGAGCTGGGATTAGTCCTGCTCTCTAATAATATAGAAAATCAAGCAATTAATGAAATTTGCAATAATCTGAGACTTTGAGCGCATTTTTCATAGTTGGCAAGCTCTCTGGAGGTGGTGCCAGAAGGGACTATTACCGGACAACTTGCAATTGTGTCATAGCAGCTTTATGCTTTATCTGCTTCCAAGAACCTGCAGGCATTTCAGTGGTCCTTTGCTGAAAGGAATAATCACCGTCTACATCTTCCAGCAGTAAGAAAACGGAAAGAATCAGCTTCAAAACATGCATGTGGCAGCAGGGTCCCCTCATTTCTAATACGCCCAACAGAGCATGTTACCTGGCATTTCTGCAGCGGCTTCTGCCAGAGGCAGCACTTCAGAGGTGGATGTTCAGCACATCCTGAAACGAAACCCTTATGCTAGAACTGGACTCTGATGTTCTATAGCAGCAGTTCTGAACTCCACCTGAGCAGCACTTCATAGAAGTAGCCTTTCAGATTTCAGACTTTCTTTTCTTTGTGAAGGCAACAGAAGGGATGGAGGAGTTTTTAAAGCAGCTCCGATATCCCTGTTTTATGATATCCCGGCGTGGGAATTCTTAAAGGTCAGGGATCTCAGGTTTTCTTCAATTTTCAAAGCAAAGCCTACCAGAGACAGATGTCTTCTAGACTACCCACACACACCTACGCAGGACTGGAAAATATTTTCCTATCACGAAAGAATTTCCACATGTTTCAGAAATTTTGCTGACCTAAATTGTCAAGAATGACATCAATCTTAAATGTTTTCACTAGTTGAAACATAGGCTCTTTGCTACCTCCATCTTCCTCCCCCCCAAAAAACCTACCCCCAAAATGTTTTTCTTAAACTGAACCACTGATGATTTTCAGAAGATCTGTTTGGTGTTAAAAGATTTTTTAATATAAACATATTTCAATCTGAAAGGTCAGTTTAAACTGAAAACCCAAACCTTTCTTGCAAAAATAGCAAAACACAATCTTTTGACAACATTAAAAAAGGGTATTTCTTCTCATTTAGAAATTTTGCCAAAGCACAGCCTTTTCCACAGAAGTATTTTTATTTTAATTTATCAGCTGGAAAAGCCTCAAAAACCTACCTGCCCATCAAACTTTAAGGAGGCCAGTAGGCTCACAGCCATTCTCAGAGTGCATATGGCCTGGAGATAAAGATGCCTTAAATCACCGTGACAGACCACCCAAATGACAGGATCTGACAAAGTGATTAAATTGTGGTTTCTCAAGGTGAAAAAAGTCTAAGTACTTTCTGGCAAAAGTTGCAATACCTGAAGGGCAGAAGGACACGCAACCCAGGTAGTAAATTCACAACAGCAGGCACCATTGGGCCCTTCTCAGCTCCTTTAACACCATTGTGTAAAATAAAATCCGGGTGTACAGCAAAGTTACAGGGAAACTCCTACTCTGATGAAGTCAAACAGAAAGATAATGCTTAACATTAAAAACATGCATAGGAAAGTGATACTGTCATTTCGGCCTCTCTCTCTCCAGCCAGCCGTGGACCAACAAGGTCTGAATCGTAAGGGATTCTTCAAAGTAAATTTGAAACATGACAATAAGATCCTTTCTTATCTGAAACACAGAGGCTCTCTAGTTATCCTCCAGTCCTTAATCGATGTGGCAACTCTTCTAGTGCCTACTCTAGAAACAAAAAATTAGCATGAATATAGCACACATATGGCTCTTGCATCTCTGATATTGACAATTTACATAGTTCACTGAAAACAGATTTTTCAAAGTAATTTATAGCCTGACATTTTCTTTTTTTCTAATGGGGTTTTATGGATATTCTTTCTTCCATGTATTCTCAGTGCCGACTAGAGTCATATTTAATCAGATGTGCTAGATAAAGTGCTCTCTCTCTGTTTTTCACTTCACATAGGAAGCTGTTAGAAACTAGGGAGCTGTCATAATCAACATGTCATATGGAAAATTTAATCACATGGTCTCGTTTTGTTCATCAGCTACATTTTTATCATGATCTTTAAAGGCAGCCATAATTATTGTTTAAAAAAGACCCAGCTCTGAGTTTTCAAAATAGCCTGTGCTATTTAATGGTCTACTTATAGAGCAAAAATCTTTCCCCACTGGGACAAAACAGCTTACATCAGAAACACTTTTAGCTGCCAAAAAAAGAGTTGAAAAAAGGAAGAAATCTCAAGATCCACAGATGATATGTTTTGTCAAAGGATAAACTTCTGACCAATGCTTGCAAATCACAGGACCCGAAAGGGTCCTTGCTTGACTGATCATGACATTGTCTCTATTACAATCCCTACCTTTTTGGTTTCGACTCCTGCTAACAGTGGTTTAGAGATAATCTGCTAATAGCAGATATATAGGGAGTATGATGAAATCTCACACATAAAAGCTAATTCTGTCACTACGATAGTCTTATTAACGTAGCTGTGTAAATACCTAGCCCCCAATGCTTTTGCTGCCCTGTAAGGCTTGGGAACACGCAGCAGTGTTCATGGACTATTGACTTTGGAGGGTTGAATTTCACTTGGGGCTCTCCTCATGTTTTTTTTCCTGGCTCCTGCAGCATGAACTTAATTTGGAGACAGAAGCATAGATATGGAGGACAGAGCAGACACAGTCATACGAGTCTTTAGTATATGTTTGGCACCAGTATTATCTCTTTACGATGATGATGATGATGATTATTATTATTATTACTATTTCAGTTGCCCCAACAATGAATACCTGGAAGCTAGCTGCTTTTCCCAAAACTATTACGATAAAGTTCAAGGGTGTGCTGTTAGATCCTCTTGCAGAGTCATCTAATGTGAGGTTTCATGGCAGATACAAAATGGCACCTTTTCTTTGTAGGAGAGTAAAACAATTATTTCATTGATACTTGGTTAGCCTTTAAACTTTGTTAGAATTGATTAGAGGTTGACCTCTTTGTTTTGTTCCCTCTGGGTTTTCTAATATTTACAGATGAATTGCTTTCAGAGAAAAAAAGGCAGTGTTCTTACAATGAGACACTCAACTGATGCACATTTTTTTAAATTTCTTTGGTGGCTTTTCAGTAGCAAATTTAGAGGTTGTCCTTCACATGTTTCTTAGGGGTTACACAGAACCTTAAGCCATCTAAGATCTCAGATGTGACAATAGTAAGAAGATAAAACCCTTCTGTTAACCTCCTTACAGAGGAAAGTAGATAAGCATGAAGAAATTGAAACATTTTCTAGAGAAACTCGCACTCAGCAACTGCTGTCTTGCTGTAAAGATAAGCTTTGTGTGTAAAGAATGAAGTCCGATAAATTAATAGACTAGGTGCTATGGGAGGGAGAAGATAGGATTTAAAATTATATTAAAAATGTCCCATATACTTTAACCACTAATCCAATCTCCATAAACCCACATTTTGCACAATTTTTATGAAGGATGTTGCACCTTTGAAAAAAGCATGTCTAGGGAAGAAGCTTATGATTTTATGCGTGAAGTTGAATTCCCTTCTGCAAGGAAAATTCCAGACTCTCTGAAATGTCTTGGTGATGGGGGCTGGAAATTACAAAAAACCTTCAGAGAAACAAGAGCTTTAAGGCTACCTGTAATATGCAACATCGCATGGGCCATGCTTTACGTATGGATTTCAAATGTGCATTAACTGGCATGGCAAAGACTGAAATATCACTCCAAACCAAGGTGGTTCAGGAATTCTTGTTTGCTGCTAGGAAATTCATCTATAACTGCAGCAATACTGGTCAAAGACCACCTGCTCTGATAAAACTGTTCCCTGAGGAGCTGGTGAGAAGGCTTCACAGCCAAGCGAAGCATAGCAGGAATTAAGCGCAAGACCAAAATGATGGCAAAATGCAGCCAGGTCTGTACTCGAAGAAATTTTAGGAGAGCTTATGCGGATACCAGACTTCCATCACTGGGCTCTGGAGCCTGCTCCTCATTCCCAATCCTGAGCTCCTAGGATTCACATGGCTGCAAAGCAGAACCTGCTTCTGGCGATCATGACATCTACCTTTGCCGGCACAAGTTCCCTGGATGCCTGCCTGCTTTGGGGTACCTGCCAAAAAGAGGCACCAGGAGAATTACCCAGAGAGTCCACCGATTCGGACTGATCCAGCTGCAGCAATGTACCATGTGCCACGCAGGGGACAGTGGCTCACCCCTCTGCTGAAGACATGATGTCAGCATGTCCCTCAATGGAAAAGGATGCGGTAGATGATCTGTTGGCCCCGGAAAGCGCTGAGGGAGCAGAATCTGGGGAGATGGCAGCTTAACAGGTAATAACAAAAAAGGCCACATGGCAGGCATGGTGTATAGCAAACATTGGTACATTCTGTATTGCTGACCTTAGGTGAAGATAAGCACTGTTTATCTACCATCAACCTCAGTGACATCATTGCTTAGGGATGGCATTAGGGTGTGACAGGAGAAGCAGCACCAAGGAATGGGAATAGAGAGAAAGGACAGCCTATCTAAGGGCAAGTTTTTAAATTTCAAAGACTTGTTTTTCTTAGCAAATGAATGAATGTTGGCACCTCAAAACGCTCCAGGAGATGTTAACAGCTCCTATCACATAAATGACAGGCATAGAAAAGAGATTGCTTTGAGGCGCACCCTTAAACTTCATAGACTAGAGATAAGAACTTTCTCTGAATTCTCCTCAAGTCTGAAAGAGGCTGCAGATATGTTCTTCTGCTCTAATATCAGATGTGTTGGTTTTTGCAAGCCCCAGCCATTTTTCCTTGTATAAAGTAAATTCAATTTGGTATCTCTAATTTCGTTTGGTAATTGTCCCACGCAAATGCTTCTCATAACATATTCCTTAAGAATGCATTTGATGAGACTAATTTTCTGCCTTCTTACAAATTTACTCAACCTTTTTCCAAATCAATAGAACCGCTATCAGTCATTTCTGCAAATCTGTCAGCACAGACTCAGTTTGTACCGTAACTGTTAAAATTCAACAAATTGGCCTTGGAAAAATACAATCCACATGGGGTGCATGAAATGGCATTAAAGACCAGCCCATCATCCTTGTTCCTCACTTCTCATTCATGTAATTGCTTTAGATTGTTTCTTCTCACTTATCCCAAAAGACCATAGAGAAAATCTCCCTCTAAATTCAAGTCTCGGCAAGGGATAAAGACATATGTACATTAAGCCTACATCAGAAAATTGGCAGCTGAGCTCCTGCAACATTTAAGTTCTTAGGAAAATACCTGTTTTGCCAGACTCTGAGCTTTACTAATGTGCACCAAACCACCAGATAATGCTGACTAGTGAATTCCGAAGCTTCTCCTGAAACACAAGCAGCAGTATACTAGCTGCCATAGTCCAGTGCTCACTTGGACACTACTTAAAAGAGGCACAGGACTAGATCAGCTGAGCATAGCGCAGCAGTCCAAACCAGGTTGAAGCACACTGCCAGGTGCCAGAAGAAGATTAGCAAGAATACTGAAGGTCAGAGGAGGGATGCCTTGCCTGACATGTGGAGGTGTTCACATGACAGTTCCATAACAGTCTCTTGAAGAGTACAAAACTAACACACAGAGAACAGAACTGGGACACTTTCTAAAAAACATCACTGATAAAATACCTGCATTGACCACACTTGTCATTGCTGTCTCAATTTCCACTAACATATGTCAAGATTAGTATATTCCTCAATCATCCAGCTACTCAATCACTGCCTGAACAAACTGAGAGGCATTCAACCTATTAACCATGCTGATACTTGTAGTATGGCTTTCTAAACATTTGACTTCCTATGGGAAAGTCTGACCTAAAAATAGTAACTGGCACTTAGTCATTATATGCTGTTGGCATTCCACTGAGGTTTACAAGGCTCTGTATTAACAAAAATCAGTCCTTCAGATAACATAGCAGGGCACTGTGTTTTTGATCTGAGGCCAATTCCACCCTTGCCCTAGCCAGGGCTGTCACCTATGGACACTGTTCATAAACTGACAACTCCTTCAGAAATCAACTTTTCTTCAAGTAACTCATCTCCTCAGCAGGGAAAAAAAAAAAAAAGTGGCAAGTACAGAGGAGCAGATTTGGTTAAATCCCATAGCATGAACTAGTTTAAACTCATCTCTGAGACAGAGCTAAAGCCAAAGATTGTCATATTTAGATGGGGTTTGTATGCACCTAGTTTAGGTTCAGGTTTGGGCTTTGGATCTGTGGTCAAATGAAGACAGTCTTTGAGCTTTTGAGGGGAAGAGTTTTATGTTTCAACCCCCTTCCCATTTTTATTTGATATCTCAGATGAACAGGGATTATTTCCTCTGACTAAATTAAAGCAGAAATTGGACCTCCAACCCAGAAGCAAAATTAAAAGCCTTAGCCAAAGCCAGGTCCTAGAATTAAAACACCCACACTTGAAACCTCTGAGGTTGGTCTATTCATAACACCAAATTTTGGATTTAAACTTTTTGAACTCAGAAAGAAAACAAGAGGAAAAAAGTTATACAGCAAGTTTGGACTCATATACATCAGTCCACGTGGCAGCTGAATTGTGGAATCACAGAATGGCTGAAACTGGAAAGGACCTCTGGAGGTCATCTGGTCCAACCCCTCCTGCTCAAGCAGGACCACCTACGGCCAGTCGCCCAGGAACATGTCCCAGCAGCTTCTGAATATCTCCAATGCTGGAAACTCCACAACCTTTCTGGGCAACTTCTCAACATTTGTCTCAACAGTCTGATTTCAATTATCTGCCTTCAAATTGGCAAATGAAATGGTGTTCACACTATTTAGGGTGCCTATCCTAGTATGTCTGGGAGATAAACTACTTCGCAGAAAGGGCAGACAGCAAGTGTGTAACTCAAAGACACCTTTTCTAACAGGCAAGCAAACACATTAGCCTAAAACTAGGCAGAACCTCCAATAACATCGCCCTTCAATTGTTACCTAAGCTAAGCCAGGATGAAGGTAAAAGGCAAAAGTTGTTCAACTTTTCTTTTTTCCCAAAGTGAGTTCTCAGCTTTCTTGTGTAATACCATTAGTTCACACTTTCAGCCTTTTGCTAAAGAAATAATACTTACTGTGTGTTCAACCTTCAGTAAGAAGGCTGAAAAATGATAACATGCTTCCTGGCATTTTAGCTGAGACCACAGGGAGGAAGAATAAAGAGTGGGATTTATTGATGCTTCCATTAGAATAAAGTCATTCTTGAATAAGAAAATATTGAAACAGACTGTCTAATGAAGTGATCACAAAGGGTCTTTTCAAAGGACCCTAAGTGGAATCATCCTGATTTGTTTTCTCTTTCCACCACAGCCCTTTAAATGATCTTTGCATATTGTCTGCACTAAATCCTGCAGGGTTGCTATTTCATTTTAAAGAAAAAAGCTTTTAGGCTGCAAGGGATTCATTCAGTGAGAGCTATTATGCTTATTGTGACTCTGCTGCAGAGCCAAGGGATTTACTATATGCTCATTAGATCCTGCTTTGTTCCAAAACAATCTTTTACAATGCAAATTTTAGCATGCTGATCTACTTAGAATAACACTTTCAAAAAAAGGCGATTAAAGTAAAAGCTTCTTCTAATGCAGAAACACTACAAATTCAGATTAATTACTAATATTTTAGACCATGAAGACATCTGGCGTCTCAGCTTAAATTCAGCTTTGAACATGGTTACGAGAAGTCACAAGGACGCAGTGTTACGGGAACAAAGCAATACCGTGGACGGTCACAGAGCTCAGAGGCCACATTATAAAGCCATCATAGATGAGGCACATTTGTCAGTTGGCTTCTTGGTGACTGGTGTACAAAAGACTTGATTTGTTCAAACGCTGGCACCTGAAGCATCTATGCAGCAGAGAAACCTCACCAGCTGAGACATTCGTTCACCAGGACCTCTAAGGAAGCTACATGAGATGAGATGTGCGAGTTCTCCAAAGCCCTGCTACATAACCACCTCCAGGGCAGGGCCGACAAAAAAAAAAGTAGAGAAAGCGAGGCAAATGTAGCTGGAAAAAATGGCAGAAGTGAGCAGAAACAGCTCACTGAGTTCTGACGCTGGATGTTCAGCACTCGGGGAGCTGTGACAGTTTCCATCTCTTGGTAGCGTTCTTTAAATTCACATTTGGCAGCTGGGACCTGCAGAGGTATTGATGATGCCGGGTGCACTCTTGTTTTTCAAAGCATTAATTCTATCTTGTTCCTCCTCTATGACCTTCCCAAGGGAGCAGTTTTATGAACACAGAACGACGGAATATTATCATCCAGGAGATATACCTGATAGCTCATTCTTAATAGTTCTATAAATTTCACTAACTCTCAGTGCTTTTAAGTGTACAGCAGAGATAATACTGCTGTAAGGAATAGTGTGCACCCATCTCTCATAAGTACAGAAACCAGCCAGTCTAGTGACACTATATTAAAGCATTCTCTCTTGTACTCTGATTAGCAGAACTCAAGCTGGAGGTAGAACTTATACTGAAAACTGATCTCTAGGAGGATAATTAATAAAACAGCGGAGGTGAGCAATAAGAAAAAAAAAATAGTTTGCTGGCAGAAGTATTAATGCATCATTATAACAATTCCAGACATCCTTTCCCACACATCCATTCTAAATGAGATCAGCAAACTAAACACACAATTTATATTAAAAAACCCCACAAATCATCACCTGCTTGTACTGGACAAGTTCATCTGGTGGGAATAAGCACCTGCTCACTAAACCAACACATGATTATTGAATTCAGATGACGTCCTATTTTACACAACAACTGCCAAATCCTTAATAAACATAAGATGCAGATGTGTGTGAGCATGGCTTTCACTGGCAATGCGTATTTACTTCAGATTACAAACCCATGATTAAGATTTTCCTTCCATTGAAAACATAACCAGTGCTACAGGAAGGTGCCAAAGGAGGGGAGTTGCCCATAAACAACTGGCATAAGCTCCCTGAAACATGTCTCTGAAGTTTGAAAAACATGCCTCAGACTACACTGCCCTTTCACCCAGGCACAGTTACACTTGGCAGCTACCAGAGTTGCAAGAAGGACGTGAAAAAAAATGCAAAAAACCCTCCGGTGAGTCTGTTACAACATGCCTTGACTTCACCTTTCTGACTAAAGGACAGTACATGTCTGGAACGATTTTTGCATACCTTAGCAGAAAGGCACAAAGGCAGAGAAGAGGAACTTTAACAGAAGAAAGTGTTATTACGTCCTAGTCATTCACTCTGCTTAAATGCTTTATTGCTACTATTAATGGACAGATAATAACATTAATCATAGGCTGTGAAGTGACTGACAAACTAAGCTATTTCATATGAACAGAGAGCTTGGTATGTCACCTGAAGAGCTGGTAAAGGGATGTGATTTGGGTAAAACACAAAAGAAGGCAGCTGTTTGTGATTTAGCTGGACAACTCCCTAAAGAATCTCCAAATCCTAGGACTGCAAAGTAGGCTGTCACATTTGTATATTTGTTGCCTCTCCAAGGAAATTTGAAGTGAGGTGTATCACCAGACATGGCCTTGTACTGGCTCTTTTAATTTCATTTCTTCGGGACCAGTTATTCCCATTTACAAAGATTTAGACTAAGGCTTGCTTTAATTGACAAATTCTTTTGTTTGGAGGTTGTGGTTTTTTTTTTTAAATTGGCTTTTTTTTTGGTTCTGTTGTGTAATGAAACCAACAGAAGTGTATTGATGGTGACATATGAAAGAGTTTGCTAGGCATGTTTTTATTCTTTAAACTAGGTAGGACACATTCCATCTAGCATAAGAATGTGAAAATACACATACACATTTGGCAGTATTTTTCCCAAGAGCTAAAAGTGTCCTCACAATTGAATGCTGTAAATATTAGCTTCAGCTTATTGGGAAGATAGTGTCCTGTATTATTAAAGTGCTGAGCAAATAAGGGATGTTCTTTGTTTGCAAGAGATTTCTAGAAGTAAAATATATATAGATACAGATATGGTTTCAAATTGAACCAAAAACGTGCTTAGCATTTCAAGGTGTTTGACAACTCAAAATATGGAAAGAAAGTTCATTTCAGATCAAGCAACAACACCTGAAAATACCCTTTTTTGAGAATGTAATTGAATAGATTCTCCTTTCTCAACAGAAGAATTCAGATATAAAATACTTCTTTGCCAAATTTGTATTCTTTTTTTCCAAAAAATCATTTGGAAAATTACTGTCCCATTATAGACAAAAAGATCATGAGTTGATTACAAAAAAAAAAACTGACATACCTTCTGCCTTTTTACGGCTTCCTTAATTAAGTCATTCAACATCATTCTTCACTCCTAGGCTGGGAACCTACACAACAAATTTCTGCTGCTGTGAGCAGATTTTGAAAAAAACAAACCCTTCAATTAGAGACAGTCTTGAAAACAAACTATGTAGAAGAAACCCCCACACTCTGAGCCAAGTCCATGTTCTCCACCTTGGATTTACCACTTCGTGCTAAGCCAAAGAGAAAGCTAATCTACAGCTAATAGAATTTCACCTAAATTCATGTCTTGTTCTGCTTCCCTGTGTCAGACAGCCTCATGTTGAACCACGTGGTGATAACTATCATGCTGGGAATCAGCAGCAGCTCTGTCCCTGCCCTTGGAGACAACTGTAAGGCAGAGCTCAGCCGAGGTTTGAAATGTTTTTGTATCGCCCTTCCTTGCTCTTATCCAAGGACTTTCATCCTGACACCCGAGAGTGATTTGCAGACACCCACTGTGAGCAGGGAGAACAGTATCCCAATTTCATAAACTAGGAAATGAAAATGGATGTTTTTCATGCCACCTCTCAATGACTGTCCTTACAAAAATTCATTGCCTCCATGAGCTTCTTAGCATGGAAAGGGTTAGAACAACTAGGATACGTCAGATGAGGATTTCAGAGAATACTTAGACAACTTGCTTATACAGTGTGCTCATCCCTCCCCATCAATCCTGTCCTTATTTACCCTTCCCTGGCCCAGCTCACAATTCAGCCTGCGTTTTGCATACTGCTAGATGTCGAAAGGGATTACAGTGCAAATAGGCACTCACAAACATGGCGCTGCTTGACTTGTGTCTAACGGAGTAAACCAGAGCCAGGTATATATAGCACCATCATGCAATACAGGTATTGGCACAAAACTGACCTCAAAAAGGATGTCAGACATGACCAGAAAAGTATTGCATTAGAATAAATACAGAGTTTACTTAATGACCTATGGCATTTTATGTTCCTAGACAGTTGCTATAGTTTTACTCCAAAATATACACTTCAACTACAGTTTGGCTGAAATAAATAAATAAAACCAACTCCTCTGTTACTGCAGTAATTTTTTATTTCTGGAGAATGGTAGCAGTCATTAAATACTACTTTGCTTCATTAAAGTCTGAATTTCCAAGAACTGAAAGGAACTGTGCCACAGGATTAAGTAATTCTTTCATCATACGGCTGATGTGTTTTATCCCTGCTGGGTCACAAGTGCTCTTCATTTACTGAGCTCCAGGTTTTATCTAACTATTTATTTGTGGAGCCTTTGTTGTAAACATTCTGGGCTGCCAAAGAAATAATCAAGAGCCTTTCCTACTTTTCTTTTTCAACCTAAATACAATTCTCTGTTAAAAACCCTTTTCTGGTAAAATGGGATGGATGATTAAAAAAAAAAAAACCCAAACAATTACAGGGGCTGCATTGCTTTGCCTATCATCTATAAGAAAATTTGAAAAAAACACAGCTCTACATCATTTTTATGAAGGCACTTTTCTGGACTTTCAGTTCATTTAATTTTGCCCTGGAGCATCTTTGCTGTAACATAGAATACAATCCACTTGTCTGTCCCATTGCCTCTAAATAATCTCTTTCCATCTTCTCTCAGAGCCAGGCTGTCACAAGCAGCGTAATACCTCTACAGAGATGAAATAAGACAAAAGCAATAACCACAGTCAAGGGCCCCAGGGATTTCCTCACTAGCTTTAACTACAGTGTCCACTGTATCAAAATCCTGCCTTGTTGCCCTGTGTCAATGTTTACATGCTCTGCTGCTTCTACCACTGGCATTTTCAGAGGAATTCCAGCCTTATCTGCTTTGTCAGGTGATGGCAACAACTATTTCCCTTCCCCATTTCTCCTGTCACTGTCACCTTCTGCCAGGCAACTCTGGTCACAGTCTCTGCTCTACGACTGAACTATGCTGAGCAATGCCATTGTTATATGAAGGATGCTGTGTTTAAAAAATGGATTCAAGCACCCTGTAACACTGCAGGAGAAAGGGCTTTGTGGCTGCTTGTTTCCCACAGCTGAGACTAAACTGCAGGTTACGTGGTTTGTTTTGGCTGGGCCAGCTGAAGACCTTATCCCAGAGGTGTTTGTGCCAGTCCTGGTTCATTCCCTCTGCCCTCCACATTCCCCCATCCCCAAAAGATTACCACTGCTTGAGCTGGTCATGTAAATGCCCTGTAATCTGGGTAAATTTTAATTCAAAATGATACAGTCTATTTTAAACACTTAATAAAAGGAGCTGCAACCCTGTATCATTTTGACAGATTTGGGAAGACTAGGTATGCAGCTGAGGTTTAAGGGAATGGTAATCTCTGTTTCAGGATGAAGACAAAGAGGAGGCAATATATTTTTACCTAGCTTTGCTGGAAACAAAATGCCTGACTAATTTATGTTGGCATGGACCAGTTAAAGGGTGAGTTTCAGTTTTTTAAAAGAGGAGTACTGTGGCTGTTAATGTGACTGCAGTTATGGAAGCTTCAATCACATCCAGATGCTACACATGCACATATTAAAACACCAGAAGCATTTCAGAGATCCTCTGAAAGATGGATGTAGACAGAAAGAAATATTTCCTCCCATCTGCCGTAGAACAAAAATTGAATATAGGGAAAAAAAATGTCTTATTCTAAGTCACATCTGAACCTATGGCAGAGACAGAAACGAACTCAGGTTTTCCAATTTTGGGGCTAGTGCCTTAGCTGAAAGATTATCCTAATGCAACCAGCTATAGTCAGTCTATGAACTCTGCATAGAACAGGCAGAGAATTTTTACTCATTAGCAGATCTCTGCAGGATTTCTGGCCAGGAAACATCAGTTCGGCTAAGTATTTTAAAATTTGTGTTCAGTCCAGTTTTTCTCACCTTTATTATTTCAAAGAGAAATCCTCCTTCGTGCTCTAACAGGAATCAGGAGCCGAAAAACACCGGCAGCCCCAAGTGAACCAGGACGCATAAGCAGGGACAGTACTCCAGCAAATACACGGCCTCTCCATGAGTTGCCCCGGGGAGCCCCTGGGCTCCCCAGAGCTGTGCCCAGGCAGGCTGCTGAGGAACGTGGTCTAGCGAGAGACCAGGCAAATTCAGAGAAGCCAAATCAAAGAAATAGTCTGTGTGGAATAAGATGAATGTAATGAATCGTTGCCTTCCAATTAAGAAAGACCCTCTTAATTTTTTTTTCCCCAGTGTAGTTTAACCGGGATCCTCCTTCCTGATTAGAGTCAGTGATTACTGATGGTCCCCAGAAAACAGACTAATAAATTCACATGCTGACAGATACAGACAAGTTATGAGACTATAAAGACACTGTTCTTAAAGATGTCTAAACACTGTCTCCCAATATCTGCAACAACTCATGTCAAACCGCCTCGGGGAGGGCTCAGTAGCACCATCTGCTCCCTTGAAAGAACATGTCATATACATTCAATGTCTACCTGCATTCATGCGCACAGACAGGCGACACAACTGAGTGGAGCATCTAAAGGTGGTAGCCAGAGATCACTAGAAAACTCTGCAGGTAAACCTGTCCCATAGCTGCACTTGGGAGTGTTCAAACTTCAGGTGGAACAAAGTTTGTGCAAATGGACCGAGAAAAAGTGCTTCTTTTCCTCTGACAAATTAACTGTATTTCAGTAGTGTTCCTTCTAAATAGCATAAATGTGGTTTTAAATCTCAAAAATATGCCATACAGTGAAACTTAAGAAGCCCTACCTATTTTCTGAGAGAAGTCCAAGAGACAGTTTGATAACTAGCTGCATGGGAAGAAATTCCTGGTCCTAGCTCCTTAATGTAGCAGAAAGACATAAAGAAATTTAATAATTGGTAGCTAATGCTAGAGAAATTCTGACTTCAGAGTAAATGTTGTTTTTCTAAAAGCAAAGATAATTAAACATTGAACAGCTTACAGGCTTACTGTGGCAAATTTCCTACTACTTTAAGTTTTTTGTGCAGTGAGGCTAGGCATTTTTAGAACCTACCAAAAAACTCAAACAGAAACTATGGGCCTATCTGTATAAACTGCTGGGTCAGAATTTCAGCCTTCCATTAGCCAGTTTAAAGAAGCCTGCCAGCAGTTGGGGGATTTAACCTTGCATATCAAATTTACAAAGTATTGTGGAGGAAGAAGATACCATGGCTCAAAAGAAAGTCTGACAATCGGCAAACTCTACTTCTCCAATTTTTATAACTTATATAAAACTTTTATGTGTTAAAAATTAATCAGGCAAGCTTCCTAGACTGGGCTCAATCCAGCCTAATGACCTTTTGATGCAGAATTAGAATTTCTTCAGACAATATTTCTTTCCTTAAATTTCTCAAGCTATGATTATTATAACTACAGGGCAAGAGATACAGGTGGAGATTAATAACTCCTTCACAAGGGGAAAAACAATGAATACATAGTGCATCACCTTCTGATAATCCAAGACACAATAGAACAACATCTTCCTCTGCTTGTAATCATTCAGGTTGTGCAGTAAACCAGAAGTTATCAAGCAGAACAAACTTAATGCACTTGAGAGCGGTACAGTCATGGTTTTATATTAATAAACTCAAGAGTAGGCAGCAAGCAACAGCTACTACTAAATAGGCACCATGGCCAGAACTGAGCACACTATGCAACAACACCTCAGAAGCAAATGTTCTGTAAATGTCTTCCTCAAATAGAAAGTGGAAACTTTATTTTTAAGCTAGCCCCTGAGGACAGTCATCATATGATGCTAAGTTTTTAAAAAAAAAAAAATTAAAATAAAAAAATAAAAAATTAAAAAACCTCAAGCAAGCAGCAGAGTTACTGGGAAAGGGCCAGGTGAATTGAGTCGCTCCCAAACCCATTCTCTCTAAAGAGCAGAGCAAAACCGTCTCCCAGCTCCTGCCAGGGTGACTGCACAGGACTCCAAGGAACTCTGCGGTGTCCCTGGAGGGCAGCCCTGAGGCATCCTCCCCATACACTTGCTTCACACACTTTGTTGAGCTCTGAATGCAGCTTCTGGTGCAGCTGCACTGCGACCTCTGGGACACAGGGTCTCAGGACACAGCGTCCCGGCAGATCTGTAAACCTCAGCAAAAACTGTTCACAGGCAGCTCCCTGACTGCTACAGAGGCAGACCTATGGACTTTCCTTGTATCTCTGAGTGGATTACCTCAACTTGGACCTTACTTTCAAACTACTTTCCATTTTTAACCATTAGATTGCATTTTGCCTTTGTCTGGAAAACTGCACTATTAGAAATCTTCACTTTTATATCTTTTGAGATCATTAGGAAATCACTTCTTCCCTTTGCTACTGATGCAGAATGGCATTACGAAGGGCAGAAATACACTTCGCAATTGCCTGTAGTTCCAGATCCAGCCAAGTACTTGACTGCTTGCTTAACTATACAGGTCTGTGTTACTCCATTGACTATAGCAGGACCACTCACACAGCTAAAATTAAATGCCTATTTAAGTGCCTTGTAGGTTTTTGGCTTGTTAACAATTCACCGCCAATACTTCAACCCGCTTAGATGGTCGCTCTCTCTCACTTGTAGTGGTTCTCCGGTGATAACTGGAGTTTAAAAACTCCTTTGAACTCCAAGTTGAACAAGTAAATGTGCTTCTGAAAACACCCATGAGAAGACCTACTGAAGAACCTGCTATCTTTCCTACTTATGCAATTTTCATAACAGAACTGTACATCACACTTATGTCATTGGCAGTCATCACCTCAGGCAGTACATACAGTGTGGGTGGGTTTTCCTTTTTCTGATTACCTAGGAAGTCTTGCTGTCTCTAATTTTCCATGAATCTCATGAATTGCCACTGAAATCTTTATAGCTACAGTAGCCTGGAATGTAATGCTCTAAACCAATTTTATACCCAATAAAACAATTTAATACCTAATAAACTTTATGAAGAAAGTGGCACATTTCTAAGCAGTGCCTCTTGGTAATGAAATCAAGCCAAAGATGCTTGAAGGAGAAAAGCTCCATGTCTGTGAGTAGCAGCCTTGGGTACGTGCTGACACCTAGGGTGGACATCAAAGACCTCACAAAACCAACCCGTACAATTTGATTCCCCAGGCATATTTGGCAAAGCTGTAGCAATGGGTCCATCAGCAAAGAATTATTAATCCTTTTCACAACAGATGTAATGCACTGAAGTGTACTAATATAGATAAGGAAGCAAAGTCAAAGTGCACTGAGCTAAAGTGAAGAGGCTAGCAGAGCTCCTGTAACTGTCCGATTGACAGGTTTCGTTTGGATGAACTTCCCAAAGGCGCAGACTGCTCTTCTTCAGAACAGTGATGCTGGAAAAAGCACAGGAACAGTCTCTCACCTTTCTAGTTCAGCTGAAGCCTGAAAATGCTGATGTGTGAAAATGGGAGTTCATTTTGCAAGAACTTTCGCGAGCACTCAGATATTGACTTCCAAAATTCTGCAAAGAGATGATTTTTGGATTTCATTTTAACTGAGAATAGTGTAAGCCACCCCAAGATGAAATCAGTATTCTTTAAAACGTAACTTCAATTTGGAGAACAGAGTCTCATCCTTTCGCTCCTCAGAGCAGCTTGTAACAGATCTAATCAAATATAATGTGCTTTAGCTAGAAGGGTAGGGAAGAAAAACTGTGTATGTGAATGAAAAGAGGATGGGTCACAATAGCAGCAATGACTTATGAGGGTTATTTCTCACATCTGAAAGCCCAATAACTCACAAGTACCCCAGCCATAAGTGAATTATATGAGTCTTTTGTGCAAGTAAAATTTTCCATTATGCGCCTAGTCTGATGCACTGTAACAATTTGTCTCTCTTCACAAAACCATAAGGAATGTTTCCAGGAGAACTTCAAGAGCCACAGAGGGTAAAAGGCTTCCTTGCCTGCAAAAATGCCCATGCTTCAATCATCAATGCCTCTTTACATTTAAAGCTGCCTAAGTGCTTAACACTCACCTTTTGATGCTTTGTAGGAAGCATACCCTACAATGCATCATTGGCATACACTCTATATCCCCTATTTCTTTCTCTTTTTTCCTTTGGTACCTTTCATAAAAGACTAAACTGTACTTTCAGCTTGGCTGTTGTAAATTTACAATCAAGTCATTGACTCGAGCGAAGTTAGTCTGAAACTATACCAGTCTAAAGGCAGCAGCTGGCCACAAGAATGGCTTTTGTGTATTACATATGCGCTTCTCTCCTCTCTCCTGATTTATTATCACAACTAGATCCTCTGTGTTTTAGGCATATGCAAAAAAAAAAAAAAAAGCCCATTGCTAACAAAATAAAACTAGTAGTATATTTCTGCAGTTTGTCTTATGGACCTCTTGGGGTAGTTTAGATGATGTCCTCAGCTTTGTAGTGAGAGGCTTCACATTTCTAAACTTAAATAAAATGAGGTTAAAAATGAAATTTTACACTTTTTCTCTTATGGAGAAGTTGTATTGTAGAGAATGATCCCGTACTGTCAGGGAAACAGTACAAATAATAAACCTTAACTCCGTTTCTCAGTTTCTCAACTTAACTGACACCTTCAGGCTTTGAAGAAAAAGCCCTCATTGATGTGATGACTGTATAGAATTAGGGACCTCAGAGCGACCTCATTCTGCATAGAAAACTGCTTCAACTCTAACCTCTGACCAGCTTCAAAACACAAATGCAAACAGCAGTCCATAAGATATCCAAAATGAAGTGGTAGAAGCCAGCCCTGGTTCTTCACTCCAGCTCTGGATACCAAAACTGGAAGAAATCAATTTGTGGCCCTGAGATACACAGTCTTGGTAGAGCATCAGAAGTCTGGGTTTTATACTATGGTGACAAAACTTGCACATTTCCCCTCCTGTCCATATCCTGCTCCATCATCCATTTCTCCAGTTGCAAAAGAAAAATGAAGAAAAAGACGGGTGAACCTTTGCACAGCCTTTGTACCCATGGAGAACTGCACATGCTACAGGTAATCTTTTTTTAACTTCTACTCATTTCAGGGCTACTGTACATATTATCATGAATGTGCCCTGTGGAAAATCATGCCAATTATGACTGTGGTATAACAAGTTAGGTGAGTAAACCATATGCCTGGGGCCCTATGACTGAAATGGGAAGTCTGTTTCAACACAAAGTATCAGTCCACCTGCTTGATTCTTTCAGTAGCACAGGAGCTGTTGAGTGCTCCTTCAGGCAATAATCTCTAACATCTTTAAATACACACACAGTTTTAAGCATTTCCCCTGACATGAGTGGGAACTTTAAAACTGTGCTTAAAAACCTTTGTTATATTGAGGTGGAATTAAATCTGCACTTGCCCTGGATACTATTGCATCTTTGCATGATGGATCTCTGTAATCATCTTCCACTTAATCAAAACACAACTCAGCATAGCTCTGATTACACAATTTCAAATGACAAGTAACAGTGTTCATCTTTTGTTTTGATGAATTGTGAGTTCTCTACATAGATAAAATAGTTAATTTGTTATTCAGAAATGGCATTTAATCATTGAAGGACATTCTGAACCTGACCAGAAGAAAAACCCCATCCCAACAACCAAAGGAAAAATAATCAAACAATATTTGATAAATGCAATATGTTTTGAACAATTTTGTTCAAAGTGTTGAGCTTAACAAAAAGTAGGCTAAGTTAGCAAAAACTGTACTAATCGACAAACGGAAAAAACCCAACCCTGTCTTGTTTCACTTCCCTTGTATTTCACAACATCTACAAGTTGCTACACAGGAGGCAGTTTTTAAAAGAATTTACAGTCTTTTTGTATTCTGAACAAATTCACTTGCTCAGCAAGAGAAATGACATTAAACTGCTGACAAAATATACAAAGCAGAGCTGGTTTCAGATATTCATGCCTTAGACTGTGTCAAAAGCACTGCAAATATTAATATCAAACCATGACTACTTCTAATAGAAACTATGAGAGAAGTCAAAATAAAATGTGTCTTCTAAAGCAAGAAGCTGAAAAAAACCACATCTCGGGATGATAAAGAGACTGTAGAAAATTCAGGTACTGATTTCATGGGAATTAACTATGCATAATATACATAGGTAAGAAGACAGCATAACCTTGTGGGTAGGGCATTTTTGTAAGTCTGAGAAGGACAGCTGGCTTGAATCCTTGGTTCTGCCAAAACCAGAGTATTTGAATAAGACACCCCATACCTCAGTGTACTCATATGTAAAGGGCAGATAATAAAATTACCTTCCATTAAAAACACAGGAGAATCAGAAGCTGAAAAAAATATACAGAAATTAAATACCTTGCTTTTTTGTTTTTAAAACAACAGCACAGGTGCTTTAAAATACTGATAGTCTGCTTCCAGATAAGCAAGCAGAAGTTGGTGTTGACTTAGCATAAGGGTCCTCCAGACGTGACTGATTATTGGGGTGCCTCAGTTTGCAGATGGCCAATTTGGGACTCCTTAAAGAGAGTCAATGAATGCATCTCTTTTTAGCCACCTGCAGTTATTTCCCAGTTTAGTAACATTAAGAAGATGATGGCCAAGCAGGCTACTGCTACTTCACCATGCTACTGCATACTTCACCATGCTGTGCAGCACATCATGTTGTAACCATGACCTTTTGTTAGACGGATCATCACAAGTATAAGGGCACATGCCATTAAATATAATTCTGCCTTAACTGAAGTGCCATTCTATGAAATGGTTACTACTCTCAGCAATTTGATCAAGACACGTATTAGGACAAACCAGTATTTTATGTCAGCAATGGATGATATCTACACCAAGAATGAAGTAGATTGTATTTCTTTAAGTCTCTGATCTTCAAGGACTGCAATTTAAACCATTTATATATGGTGAACATTACAGTGTATACAGCTTTCATCATTTTCAGCTGTCCTCAGTCACAGAAGAGGCCCTGCCCACACTAGGTTAGCATCAGGGTGATCCTCCCTGAACTTCCCCCCCCAGGTAATGTTCCACAGCACTGCTTTCTTGGTGTTTACTATATCAAAATGAAAAGTGGCATCAAGTTCTGGGAGAGCAAGATCTGACTCTCAAATAGGTACAAGAGAGGAAATTCACTAGTTTGGAAGAGAAATCATTTAGTCATCAGCTTCCCTCGCCTCTTTGCAACCCAGGAGAGAACCAAGGCATTTAGCTCCCCAGCTGCTAGGTGGTCCCCTGGGTAACATTAGCACCTGGGGTAGGTTTGAGCACTCACACTTTGCTCCAAGTTATATTATGCTGGCCCATCTGTTGGTGCAGGAAAATGTACCTACAAACATAGATGCACTGGAAGTGCTTGGCTGTCCCATTAGTGAGGTGATTAGTAGCACTGGCACACTTTCAGGCAACTATTGCACTCAGACAGAAAGAAACAAAATACATTTTCATCAGCTGAAATACAGAAACTGAGTCTATAAACATAAAGCATCTGCTTTGTGAAAGAAAAGAGGAGAAAAAAACTGAGAAAAAACATCATGGCTTTAAAATGATAAAAGCCCTTCTAAGAACAACATACAGTATTTGCTGAAAATGTGTGCAGCATCGTTTGTCAGATATGAAATTTTAAAGTGAGGATCAAAAGGTACTGAAGATGGAGTACTTGCATGACACTGCTCTATTTTTCTGAAAGCCTTACAGTGCTTTTAACACAAGAAAACATCAATGTGGCAATCACATTTCTGCCAAACAAATTTTCAGCATTGACAGGTAGCAGTTAGTAAGCCTGTTGAGTGCAATTAGCAGTTGCAGGGATGACAGCGTTGGACATCAGACCACACGTCATTGCTTGCTGCTGGGAAAGAAACCAGCCTGCTCAAACCACTGTCACAGGGGCACTGACACTTCCTACCAAGTGCCACCTTCTCTGGTGTCCACTTTCTGTACTTAGGTCACGCCACACCGTGGTACTGGCGTTCCTACAAGCTGTTGTTCAAAACTCAAAAAAATACGCAATGGATTCAGGAAGCCAAGATCTGATATTTCTATTTATATTCTTTAAAAGCAGCCCTAGGCTGTAGGATTTCACAGAAAACATCTTTTTCATTTTCTTCAGCTGAATGATATAAACCAAGTTCCACCCCTGCTATAAAATATTGCTGTAGTGATGTTGTAACCATGATGGTTTGGGATAAAAAAATTGAAGGAAGGTCTCTGAGCTCAAAAACGTCCTACTTTTTCTATGTATGTCAACTAATAAAACATATTCTTTCTTTGGCTTCAGCTATCAAGTACATGATTCCCTATCTATTTTACTTCTGCTGTTTCCTTCTTCCATTGTAATACTTTAGAAATCCAGTCCTGGACACGCACACATTTGTACCTGGCACTTACAAAGATCCCAGCAGATACTGTCCCTTTTCATCCAGTCACACATCTTGGCATTACAGCGTGACATTACACTGCAAATGTAGACATAAATAACATGGATGGGAAGCCAGTCTCCTGGATCTGCCTAGTGCACAATAAAGACAACACATAGGAATTTAAAACAAAAATTGTGGCTGAAAAACCTAGGAACACCCCAAATTTCTTACTGTTCTGATATAACCTGCAGAATGCTTCAAAAGAGAAGAGTGACAAACTCCACAAGGAGTGGCTGTAGCAACGTGGGTGAAGTACTTTGATGCCTCAAAAGAACTTCATCTTTTAAAGAAAACAGAGAAAAAAAAATGCTGCTTGGAGATAAGTGCCACAAACAAGAGTTTTGCCTGACAGAAATCAAAACAAAGCCCTGCTCAGCCCATCTACTGAAAGATAATATTGCATTAGAAAAAAAATCCAGCTGTTTTGAAATACTTCAGAGGACAAATCTGACTGTCTTGGCAGCATCCTCCTTACTGTTCAGCAGTTTCAATAGCGTAAGATATGAGAATCAAATATTAACAACCTTGTTTCTCAGGCATCCTTCTGTAATGTAAGGAGATATCTCTCATGAATCTGTTCCTTAAAATGATTGTGACCTTTCTCATCTTAGGCGAACTCCCAAGAAAGCCAGCACTACTAAGTCAGTGGATTGGTAGCATGACCCACCCAGCTTAACAAAGTCCATTGGTGTTTGGGCAAGGCTCTTGCATCTCTTTCCAGTCATTCAGAAGAAACAAACCAGAGGCAGCATTTGGTGATTTGAGTCACCTTGAAGAGCACAAGCTCTAATAGTTCTATTTCTCAGAAGGTGCGTGGCTGTTTAGACCATTACTCCCGGCAGTACAGCATCACACGAGGGCATCATTGCACTGCAAACACTCTGAAAGAAAACCACCTCCTACCTCAGAGTACTCGCTGTCCTCACAGACAAATGGGGAAAATAAATGAAACAAAGGCAAGAACTTCGCTGAAAGCTCAATTTGTATCTAGGGAAAGAGACAGCAGTGGAGCTGGTGTTCCTATTTAATACCACTTCCTAACTTGAAGAATGGATTTGGTTTTTCTTCCTCCCTCCCAGTCAGCGTCCCCTTCCTTGCTTTTATCCCTTCCTAGTCACTGTATCCTTCATTTTCAGTAGAGGACCATGTTGGTTCCAACACTTCCCTGCTGCTTTCTCACAAACTTCTTTGTGGTGTCTTTGTGAAGACCGACGCTACAGCATTTTTCAAATGTCACTTACTATTTGGTTTTAGGCATTCATTTTGCAAGCTAAGACAGGATGCCTCACAGCGTGCCTGCATTCATCTCCAGGCAGCAAAGGCCTTAAACACCTGCTTATTTTTAACCAGGCACTCAATTCCCGTTCACATCAAGGGGATTAGACAAGTGCTTCACACTAAGGAGGTACTTCAGGGCTTTGCTGAATTGGGGCCTGAATTTTGATTGAAGACTTTGATGTGAGGATTTTCAACTTACACTTTTGGTGGTTTTTATAATCTCATTCTTAAACATGGTAATACCTACTTGCCTTTTTTTTTTTTTTTAACCCTAGGTAATCATACAATATCTAAGCACCTCTAAGGACTGAATACAACTTAATTCAGAAGTTGTACTCAACTTGCATAAGTTGTGCTGATGGCAAAGCCCCAAAGACTCAGCAAAAGTTTAGCTCTGCTCAAATGTCTGACTGACATCTAGGGAATATGGTTTGGTGCGCTTTCCAAAGCTTCTCTGAGCTATTTAAAGAAAAAACAATGTACACACAAAGCACTGTGTTCTCCTACCTAGCAAATCTGGTTAGGAAATTTTAATATAAAGGATTACTTTTTTTTTTTAACTATTTTTTTCTACTGTTATTTTTGTGCGTGAATACTGTTATTACTATATGTGAATCATCAATAAGGCAAGCAGGCTGCAGGTGCTGTGACAAACCATTTAAATTTTGGAAGCGTGTTTTACTGTCACTCATTAAAATGATGCGTAGCTATATATATTTGGAAACAAAATATTAAAATTACAGATACACATGTATAATTTTAGGATATATTTGTGTATAAGCAACTCTCAGCATCCCTCCACAAAGTTTTTGTTTGAGGGGAAGTGCCACAGTGCTAACTTCGAGATTATTCCAATTGAATGAACACTTCACCAAAAGCAACACCACAAGTATGAAATTAAGTTCAATGCATGCTACAATACTGCAAACTCCCTGCAGGCAGGATCTGGCAGAGCTGCAGTCAAAGTTTTACCAGTGAAATTTTTGAGCAGAAATTCAATGGGATTTGGATATCCAGGTCACTGAGCACCGTCTGGAATATTTCACCCCTTTTATTGATCTTTCCTTAAATCAGATGCACGCCTAGCATTATAAAGAAACAGATGTGCAAGACTGCACATACGCTTGGAAAGGAGAAGAGAAAGGGAGGGGCAGTAATTGCAGGCCAGGATGGCATCTGATATTAAAATTACTTTATTGTTTCCACTCCACTTGATTTTTGGGGCTAGCAATCAAGCCAGATGGATTTACATTAGCAGACGACCTGACCTTCACTTTTCTTCTGAATTGTCTCTACTGGCTGCAGGGCAAAATACGTCTTGGGCATTTGATAGATTTTTTTGTTTGTTTGTGGGGGTTTGGTTTTGTTTTGTTCTTTTTTTTCTTCTTTTTTTAAAGCTTCTTTTGGAAACGTTTAGTGGTATTTATCTACTGCAAGCAAGTGGGCAGGGCTTACAAGAGCAGCTTTGTTCAGCAGGCTTTGGTGTCATGCAGGCATGCTGCCTTATTTGAGTACCTGTCTTTTCTGTAAGGGATTTGTTATTTGTTTGTTGTCAAGACGCCTCTGGGTATTAGCCCCCACTTTTTATAAAGAGATTATTTTTCTATTATTTTTCACACTGTTCCCCTTCAGCAGTTTCAGTCGCTGTAATACTTGAGGATGTTCCAAAAGAGAGAGGGATAATGCATAATTTCATGTTGTGGCTTCAGATTCTCTTTCCTGAAATCATTTTCCTTTGAAGTGGCTTCTCGGTCCCCAAATATCAACTCCTCCTTCCTTGCCCTCTCTTAATTCCTCTTCAAGATCTACTTTTATACAAGTTTTTAACTGCTGTGGCTTTACTTGTGTCCACATGGTCCCATACTACTATTACTAGTCCCTGCAAAATAAAGCAGGATCAAGAAGCCTGACCCTTTTGGCAAAGCTGACCCTGGAAAATAGAAAGCCTCTTGGCCTCTCGATGGAAATTGTAAGGACTTTATTTTCTCCAGAATAGCTAATTTTCTCCTTGAGCCACAGACCTGGGAATGGACCCAGTTCTGGTGCCCAGGCCTAACTGCTGCACTGGACCACAGAGCCCTTCACAAACCTAGCGCGTAACTGGTCTTTAAAAACAGAGAGAGAGGTCACTCTGAACAGGAGGCTTAATTTGAAAATAAAAGACACAAGTCAGCAACACAGAAGATGCCTTTAGGGTCACCTCAAGGTCAGAGTATGAGAATGAACAGGCAGATGGGAGAAAAAAAATAATATCATAAGGCCCTATTTCTTATCTCAGTGGGCACAAGGTATGAACTAGACAGGTTCGTCCTCTGAGCAGGTGAAGGAGCGAAGCACATGCATGAAGCATGAGTTCCAATGGCATGAGGCATTTCCAAGCTGTTCAAAAACCCAGCACTAAATTCAAGCTGTTCTGATTCACTGGTACATGAATACAGAAATAGCTAGTCTGGCACCTTTCAGCTTTCTTCAGGATTACAGTTCTAAAAGGACTAAGTCTGGAAAAATGTCAACAGCTTTCAACTTGCTAAGAGAGAAACATTTGACACAAGGCTTTTTAACACATTTGAAAAATAAACAAAATTTAAGTGGAACATGAATCTGGATCCAGTACAGCTTCCTGGTTTATACCTTGAACTGGTGTGGACTGGCATCTCATTACCAGTTTCAAGGAAACCATGCTCATTTCTCAACTGAGAATCAGACATAGCCCCTTTATTGCTGGCCATAACTGAGTCTTAGGACATATCTCAGGAGTTAAAAAAGTTACTATCAGCAGGTTTACACAGGGCAGATAAATAAAAGCCTAATGGGAGGGATGGGTAATATCTTCCACAAAGGAGTAGTTGAGGTGCATGAAAAAAAATATTAGATTGCGTCACAAAAATCAGACAGTAACACTATTAAAAAAAAAAAAGTTATCTGGAGATACTGCCCTAAATCTAGTGATAAATGTGCTGATAACTCAATACTTAAGTTTTGTGTCACCACTGTAAACCAGAGGTCATTTTTCAAAAGTCTGAATGTTATACTTTCTTGGTCCATCTTCAGCTGAGGGTTCTCAGCTCTAATGGCAAAAATAAAATTTATAGTCTAGAACTTCGAGTTGATTCTCATGTTAGATAGAAGCTTGTCTCCAGAGGTTAGGCTAAAATATTTCTTACTCTCACGGATGCTTGGAAGTTTTTAAGGAAGTATGAGGTTGCTAAAAAATAGAATGAGAAAAAATAGCCTAGGACATGGGGGAGAAAGACATAAGAATAAATTTTTTAAAAATTTTAAGTTTTTAAGTCTTTGTTATGTAAATTCTTCATTCTGGAAAAGCTGTCTTGTTCTTCGCTACCAGACCAATACTCTAGAGCCCTCAGACATCCTTGTGATGTCTGGTATATAAATTTATTCATGAACAAAAGTCACTGAGCCCAATTCACTCCCATCAGCCCACCACGTGGCCCTAGCGCAACAGAAAATTCACTTAAGGGTTTTAGTGGTGCAGGACACAATCTAACACTTTTCCTTTTGATCCAGATATTTTAGGGCTTGTCAACACGAAGATAATTAAGATTGGTTAATTATAAGATATCAAAGTGAATACGTACTTAAATAAACATATTGGACTACTATGAAAGCTAATTCATCTGGAAGCGGCTTTACATTGAAGATCTTGGTTTAGCAATCTAAGGCCACTTTACACACACATGCTAACTTCACACCTTGAATTGATTCACTCTTTCTGAATCAAATCAGCAAGACATTAGTTTCTTTAACATCTTTACTGAAAGGATGTGTCAAATTCTGAAAACCCTTTGAAATTTGTCACAGATGTAACTGAGAGAAGTGATTTAGTCTTTAGTGTTGACATGAGTAAATAGTTTACTGCTACCGTTTTGAAACACTGAAGTGAAACACTGTGAACAGTGAAATGCATTTAAGTCGGTCGGAGAAATAATCTAAAACTGGAGTTAGTAAACATATCAAGACAAAAGAAGCAAAACAACTTCACTAAGGACACTTGGAACAAGTACATGTAAAACTCTTTTGCACTTTGCCAACCTACTGCATCACATCCAGGATTTGTTAAAAAAGATAAAATAAAAAATGCCACAACTCTGCAAACGTGACTGCAACACTGATCGTTGCCACCCAGGTATCCTGAAAGCGGCTCATGCACCTGACCAGACCAACTAGGCTGGAATTATTATCCACAACACCTGCTTACAAGATGTGTATAAAGTGTTAATCAAAAATTAACCCGTAAACTAACACACCATTAGGTTTCTGATTTACATCTCATCATTGAAACTAATGTCATAGATCTATTTAATAAGCTCATCACCTGTATAGCTGTCTTCTCCCATTTGCACATGACAAGGAAGCACAAGACACTCATGATTACCAGCTCTGTTCACGTACCTGAATTATTCAGTTAGGTTTCTTCCCTTTGTGAAAAAGAACAGTGCAGATCACATAGCATGTGCTGAGAAAACCCGTCTAATGACTTTATGGATGTCTCACGTTAAAAGATTCAGTAGATTGAGCCCATGGTTTATATTATATACTAACATCGATGTTCTGAACAGCCTTTTGAAACTCAGCCATAGCCTTACTAACCCTCTCTAAACTGGCTGAGTTACGGTAACAAAGGCTGCCACTGTGTGGACAGTTTTTTTAGTATTCAGGTAAACACAATATACTTTTCTTTCTATATCCCCTTGCTTCAAATGGGAAACTGAAAAGCAAGTTGCTTCATCTTGTTCTAGTGATGACCTGGATGCAAGACCAAGTCAAGGCTTTATATATACAGTAGAACAAAATAAATACACAATGCTTTGTGCCATATACTGTCCTCAGATATGTCTCTGCAACCCTGCTGCCATCAGTTGAAACAGACTAAAGGGAAATGAGATGCATTTGGCTTCTGCCAGAGAGGAAAGGGAGCTGGGAGAACGCACTGATGGGTGCCAACAGGTAGGAAAAGGATCCTACCTCAGCTTCCTCTGGTTTCAAGCTTGAGATGTCAGCTGCATTGCATGGCCATTATTTTGTTAATGTTTGAGGACCGATTACTAATGTTACGTAATTCTTCTCTGGTCATTCTTAACAGAACCTTTCACTTCAGCCTCTAACTGCATTCATCCCACGTACTGACACAGCTTCACATTTGCTTGCCTTGCAAGGGCATATAAGTCCACCCAGCAAAAACCTCCCCTTCCTGCCTACCCTACTAGTGGGAACAAAATCCTCGTGACAGAGTCAACCGATGCATACAGTGAACGCTGATGGCAGCTGTTAGTTACTCTGATTTATATAAAGCTTTGTTGTAGAGACTTCTGTCTTACATGACACTTTGCCTACAACATCATTGTGTTTCCTCTGATACCAGCGCGTCACGCTACCTTTGAACAAACCCTGTGATCTGCACGCACAAGCAAAGATGTGATGGAAATAGAGATACTTGTGAATGAAGAAGAGGAGAACTGGAAAAAAAACCCCAATTTTTTTTTTTTTTGCTATATCATAGTGATTATTGAAATGCACTTTTCAATAGAAAAAACCAGTTTTCTTCCCAGGTATAGAAAGAATCAATACTTCAAATCTGTCCCATTTCAGAAGAAAAAACAAATACATATTTTAAATTACGCTGACAATGTTTTCTTCCTTCTCGTCAAATTGATTTGCACAGTATTAAATATCTAATTAAAATACAGCCACTGAATTGTTTCTCACTTAACTTCTCAGTACTGTGGAAAAGAAAACTTCTCGCCAATCTAAAGGGAAAGATGTGCTGTGACTTACGCCTGGAGAGCAAGAGAATCTCTGTTGTAAGGAGAGGTTGTTGAGATGCTCATTTCTGATGTTGAGTTACTGACACCAGGCTATCAAATACAACTCTGTTAGTTTAAATGTCAGGAGGGGGAGGGATGCAGCAGACAAGTCTATCAAGAATGGCTTCCCAAAGCTATTGCAAGGCACACGCTACGTAAGCCAGGACACTTATGATGATTCCAGTCAGGTAAGAGGAAAAAATAATCTGTAATCACCTGGCAGTGCTCAGTGTCCTTACATTTCCCATTACACAGCAATTAGAGATTTTATGTTACATTCTGGTACCATGGAGTTTAGCCATAAATAACAAACCTTTGCGCAAATTCATTCTGGAAGAATAGCACTAATGGCCTGAGCCCTTGCCAGAAGTAGATCATCTACCTGCACCTCTAGTGAAGACAGCAGCAGCTCCCACAGTTCACTATTTTTTACAAGAATAATTTGCTTCTTGGATGCAGAAAAATATTGTCAAATACATTTAAAACAACAAATTAGAAATGAAACAAAACTAAACAGTGTAAAATAGGTGAATGCTAAGAACTTAATGCAGGAGGGGAAGCCAAAACATGATATCCGCTCCAAATTTAAGCCTCAGTTGAGGGATCTGTGTTTGTATAACCAAGATGAGGAGCTTGTGGTCTAACATATCCGGACACCTAGATCTGCCAACAAACCTTAGGAAATGAAAAGCCTCCTATTGACTTCAGTGGGCTCTCGCTGCCACGGGATGTTCCTGTGTGGTTGTGATACAGAACATTCCACTTGTTGACCTCAGATGGTGGCACCCGAGGCTCTGGGCAGCACTGGAAGGAATAAATCTGCATACTGGGCACAACAAAACGAGAAGTACTTGACACCCACAAATGACTGCGTGCCTTCACTGGCAGAGCTACAGTGGAGGTGGCCCGTGGTGCTTCAGGGAGAAGCCCATTTGTTCACCTCAATGTAGCAGCACAGCAGGGCCCATCTCTGCTCTTAGTGTGGAAGAGAGGAGCTGTACTGGAGGACTTGCTGCTTGGTGGAGTGGGAATCAGCTGGGACAACAGGAGGACAGAACTGAGTCTCAAACAGCTACAACACAACCTCATTTCAAATCAGCTTTCACAGTGTGAATAATTGCAATATTCTGTCCATGGAGGGGACAGCTAAAATTTGCCCCTCTGTGTTTCTTCAGATGACCTCTCTTCTGGTCCAAGCCCACAAGGCCAACAGACATAGTGCAATAAACAAATGTTAATGTGGCTCATTCTTGCCAGCTAATTAATAGTTCTTCTCAGAAACCATTTAGTAAATTATTTGGATGATGAATAGTGCTTTGAAAGGGTTTTGCAGTTACTAATAACACCATTCTGTCTTCCTGTTCCACAGCTGGTTTTATTAATAGAATCCTTTCATAGATGAGGGCTGATCTGCAAGAACATTCACTAAAATAACATCCAGAAAAATATTACATATAGGCTGTTCTGAATCCCTAACCTCTAAGAAGTACAGCCCTGTTTTAGGAAACCATCAGTATGCTGGCTGAACCTAAAGATGGACTGCTTTCAGGATGGCTTTCAGGAACACACAGCCTGACATTCTTGCGTGAGAAGCTGCAGTGAGTTTTCTAACTTTCCATAAAACACCAGAGTTTCTAACAAGGAAAAAGTCACCTGCTTCATCTCTTATTGAACTTTATCAAGTCTAATGGGCTCTACTGATTCATTTTCACTTAATTGGCTCTAAGATGGTACCTCATTATTAGTTGAGCTGCAGGCATTCATACCATCTTGGAAAGGTAAATTGGCCCTAAACCCAGAGAATTACTCCTTTAATTAGGTTGGATTGATCAGAAAGGCTGCAAAGATCACCTGCATTAACTACAAATCAGCACATGTACCCTGCCTGGAGTCAGGGAGTGACAAATGACCACAGAGGCCTTGTCTTGTAGCACCCACTAGTGTGAGACCAAGTTACAAGATGCTCCAGTAAGGCCATCCATCGAACAGGCCACAGACTGCAATCATGCTTAGTTGAAATTTGTTATTGTAATGAACTGAACCTTCTCAAAGTAGCAGATGCCAGGAGGGAAGGATGTTATATGGATTTCCAATACCAGCCAAAGAGCCTCAAGCTTGGAGCCAAAATTCTGTCACTCTGCTGCTCCATGGAGTGTCTTGTTTATGGACTTTCATTACTTACCTGGCTTTGTACACCACTCATTCCGGAGCTCCCAGTGGTATAAGCAACTTATCATCACTTGCCATCAGCTGTTGTATATTATGTACATTAGTAAGGTTCCCCATGGAAACATAGCATAATAGAAGCAGTTTGTTTTATTTTCCCCAGTAAGAAAGAAAAGAGGAAAAAAAAAAAAAAATCAAGATTTCTGCAGAAATAAGCTTCTGAATATATACAAATTAATAACAAGGCACTAAATGTTTCCATGCCAAATAACAGAGTAGGGCAATGAAAAGCTATTAAATATGTTGCTGTCTAGCTAACTTAATACACATTCTGGGAAGGATTTTAAAAATTGTCTAAGTGTTCTTGTAAGTGTCCTATTTTCAATGACATCTCTGCTTCAAAGTTGCTCAGGTCATCTTGAGGATTCCCCCTTTGCAAAGCCTGACTTATGCCATCAGACAGCTCTCAGTAAGAGCTGAAACACATGTAGCGGGGTACACAGAAGACACTGCCATTTGGATGGTACCAGGATGTATTTTAAAAAGTTTCCTGTTGCTTTATCCATTTCAAGTTCTATTGAAAAAACACTCCTTAGTTATACTACAGATACCCCTGCTTGCAAAAGCTCATAAACCAATCTTGGTTGTATGCAAAACATCTGTACTCTGTATTCTGTTATGGCTATAAATCTGTATTATGTTCCTCCGCACACCAGTATTTATCTTTGTTGTTTAGTGCACCTCTGCACACTGGAGAATCCATTAGGAAAACGACACAGTCATGCAGTGTGGCTATAAATTAGTGTTCTGCCTGAAGAAATGCTATTGATTTTGCATGGCACTCCTGGATTTGCATGTTTGCCAGTTAGCTTAACCATAATACTATAAAGTGCATCAAAGAATATCCTCAAGAGTTGAGTTTACAGCCTAACTAAGGCTGCATTTTGGTGGTATGTTAAGCCTTCAGAGAATGCCGGTAAGAAAAAAAGCCCCCAAACCAATTAAGCGGCTTAGATTTAACCAAGCATAAAAAAAAAGGGGGGGGGGGGGGGGGGGGCGTAAATTTTCTTCCCGTCTTTAACATTTAAGTACAGCAACAGTGAGGAGTGAACTCTTTAGCTGATATGCTAAAGTGGTTCTTCTCTTTCTAGCAGCTTGAGGGATGACCTTGGCTTGCTACATCCAACCAGCCCACAACTTCAGAGAATACTCCTTGCAAAACAGGTCAAGCAAAATGGGCTAAATGAGTTTATGCTATCAAGTAGCAGCATAATAGATTAAAGGACAGAGCCAAGACTGCTGTGAACACATTCCAGGACAACCACACCATTCAGACTAGCTTATCCATTTTCATAACACAGCTTGAAAATGGGGGATTCCCAGAAAAGTAGAAGCAAACAAAAAGTCCCTGGCCTAGGCAGAATGAGAAAATGCAGAACTCCAGCAGGACATCAGTGACACTCTGGTAAAGCCAGTGGGGGAAGAATGCTCCTTGTGGGAAGCACCTGCAGGACCTGATATGAGGGATGTGAGTTAGAGGGAAAACTGGAAAAATGTTATACCAGGAGATGGAAGACAGGAAAATACAAGGAAGACCTGCTATTTGCAAACCTTGGTACATGTGGTCTATGAGCTGCAGATGCCTTGGCATGGTGTCCCCATGACAGGGACACCCTGTCTTTCGTCACTCAGTTATAAAATCTTAAAACCGTGAGTTGGCTTTAACAAGCTTGCAATCAATTATTGCAGGAGAGCCAATTGATCATATATCATGATTAGCTAGATAATTTGCTTCATATTTCCATTAATGAGCCCAATGGGCATGATTAATTGCTGCAGGGGGTAGAACTGCAGCATGGCTAGTGGGGAACTTGCTTTGTAATATTGTGAATCCCATTACCGTTAATGGAAATTTAACAGCCAAATCCCCTGTGGATCACTTAGAAAAAATTACCCCTTAAGGTTAAAGGGGATTTCATTAATAGTATTCCAGGATGCTCTGATTTAAAAGTACTGTAAGCCTCCAGTGTCATGTAGAAATATGCATCCTACTGGGTTTTGCATATCCCTCATTATTATATCTATCACATCACCCTTCTCAAATGGAATTTCAAAACACAGCTCAGCCTGTTGAAATGTAAGGCACATTAAGGGTAAATTTTCTAAAAGTTATTCAAGGAGATTTATGTGCTAAATTCCTATTAATATTAATGGAAATTGCCCAGCTACATTGCTAGACAATACTCTGAAAATGAACCCCAACAGCAATTTATCCGGCTCCTTGATATGTTATGCCCATACATAGCCAAACATACACTACATATAAGTCTAAAATTTGGGCTGGAAGTCTAGATACCGTGTTACAGTTAATGGCATCTAACACTTCATCTTGCACTAGTCTGAGATGTAGACAGTCTTATAAATGACTTTCTGGAGTGTTTGACATCAAAAGCCAATACACGGATGTCACTTGAACCTAGCTAAAGGATATGTAGAAAAATATTAAGCTGTCACTCTAAAGTGCCTTCCTGACTGTCAATCACTAAGAAACACTGGTGACAGAGTGCTCCTATTGTTGAACAGCCAAGTTGACAGAGACTTAAATTCCCCCTGAAGTGCAAGGCTTATGTTCTCTGGAAACGAAGGTCCATTAAGATGGACACCCAAAAGTGTCACCTTTATGTACACATGAAACAAAAGGATAGCTGCAAATATTAGACAGTGTGTCTCAGACTGATGATACTAATAATTTAAAATAGATTTGGCTATTTTCCAATTTACAAGTAATTCACAAATTGAGCAGCATTTTCACAAATTTGTACATTGCTTATAATTAAGTTTCTGGCCATTTATTATTAACATATGACTGTGACTAATTATTAAACAGTTTGATATTGGCCAAAGTCATACAGAACTGCATCTACTCCTTGATCAACTGGATGAAACTCTTCACACAGGGAAATGAGGACTATTGAATGTCAGCAGTATCACAGCGTGTGCATGGATTCACTCACTTAACCACAAACATCACCATTCAGTGAAAACACAGCTTTGCATGCAGGCAATCAGTCTAGGCACATCTATTTGTTAGGGTGTTCAAACCCCTTTACATTGAACACCCACAGCAACTGGTCCCTAAGACACTGTTCTGGAACATTTTACTGATGCAAAACAATACAAACTCATAAGTGATTGCTGAAAAGCAAACAAACAAAAAATATACTTTGATGTTTCAGTTCAAAGTTAGAGAAAAGACTGACTAGATCAAAAAACATCAGTTGACACAGCTAGTGTCAGCCACAACTTGATGCCACCACAGCCAAGTTGTTGCAATAAACCCTGACCAGTTTGGGAATACTCATGCACATAAGCCGAAACATCCACAGTAATCAACCAAATCAACCTGTCTATAATATCAAGCATTTGTTAGCATTAAAACCATCCCTAAACAACTTGGATGTAACGCATCTGAAGGGGACCCACCTAGCCCATCTCTGATGATATCCAGGATTTATGGATACATATAAGGGCACTGTAAGAATTTTAAATATTGTTTTCTGTTCCACTTCTATACACTACAATCATTTTTATACTAAAACTATGTCCACATTAGGCAATCTGGTCCTTGTGTAGTGTGGGGCCTCAAGGTCTATTTTCATCAGTCTGGTGAAAGGCAACTTTGGATTCTCATTAGCACGAGAGATTTTCTAGCTTTGTCCGACTACCTAGGGGGACAATTGGCTGAAAAGACAGAAGGCAGCATTGAAAACAAGTGACCACACAGAGAAAAGAGAGACCAAAGAAGCAGAAGAGTCAATCAGGCAAGAAGTAACAGAGGAGTAATGGATATGGTAGACAAACCTCAGAACAGGATTAGTTCTTGAGACCTTGAAGATTTCAGAGACTTCTCCATATGCAAAGTCTGGCCCTCCTTTGACCCATTAATCTGATTCTATTTGTGTCCACCTCTGCATTTGCTTCCTGAGGTCACTGTTTCAAATTTCAAATTTTTCTTTCTAATGCATAGCATCCCTAGAAGTCTTCCCATGAGTCTCCATCATCTTTCTACAGTCAGAGATTAAGACAAAGAAAGCCCTATGATCAAGAAAGGCTAATTTCCCTACAAAACATAAGCGTCTTCCATTTTTCCCTGAATTAATTTCTGTTCAAACTAAAACATTTCCTTTACAGTATCATTTCATGTCAGACGGGACCCATGGTTAGTTGTTCTTGCTATTAAAAAGGCATTTTTTTTCCTACCCTGAGTAATAAGCTTTCTTCTCCTCATCTAGTCTAGGCTTCTCCTCCTAAGCAAGAAACTCCTCAAACCTCTAATGCTTCCCTTACTTCGAACATCCATTGTCAAAGACATTTATGAGCTTTCCTGGGAGTTGCTTAGGTACTTAAGAGGTCTGGTGTCCACAGAAGCACTGAGCTCGTCACCGGCGCAGCTCAATGAGTGTGTGGAACATTAAGGTCTGGTAGAGCTGAGCCAGGAAAGGTGGAGGGATAGGGCAGTGATGAAAAAGAGTAAGACATATTGGCAAGAGCAGAAAACAGAAGGTGGAGAAAAGGTCTAAAGACTTGCCAGAAAGGATTTAGGATTGGAAGAAAAGCTGAACCAGGGTGGGAAAATTATCTGAATTTTCAACACCCCCCCTGCACAGCTCAAGATGATTTGGTCCCATCAATTTGTCTCACGCAGTTGAGTAGCAGCTCATCTCCTCTATTCCCACAAAACACTTCCTTCATTGCCAACTCCATGCGCAGAATGCAAAAGATGTCCAAACCCCAAAGACCGCCCTAGAGAGGAGGCAGTGAATGCTGCTCACATACCACACCTGCCTTCCAGGGTTGAAAACTGAGCAGAGTCAAACATGTACCTCTCTCTGCACCTTGTTTTCACGGTTCTTACCCTGGGGCCTGACATACAACCAGCATGGTTACATTTACACATTCCTTACTCCTGGTTTGATTCTCTATGTCAGAACACTACCAGGCAGAACTGACAGCAGATCTGTTGTTTACCCCAGAGACTGTTGTGAAAGCATCTAGAGAGAAATACGGATGTGGTTAACAGTCAGCCATTCTCATCTAGACTCTTCATGCCCTTCATTACCTGCGTTGGGCAGGGGATACCAGCACCAATGGCAAAAAAACCCAGGATACAAATAGTCTTTATTGAAGACCTAATGGGTCTGAGTTAATGGAGAAATATTGCATGAAGCCCTCGCAGGACAGAAGCAGAAACGGTGCAGAAATGAAGGCATGAAAGGGAGAGGGTTAGTATGTCAGATCTTTGTTAATCTGGTAACAAGTGCAAAACAGCACTGGATTTATCAGAGTTGTTTTGAAAACAAGTGCCATTCAGATCTATGATCAATTAAAATCAGTGGCTGCTGTGCCTCTGCACATAGAGCAGAAATCCACCCCACCCTCACCCCATGCACCAGGAAGGCATAAACATCTTTCAGACTGGGTTGGGTACACCATTTTGCTGTATATCACAATTTAAGGGGGTCAATATGCAGCAGGTTGAAAGATTTATCATGCAATATCTAGCAGGCTCAAGATCCCAGTTTGTTATTTAAGTGTATTCTGTTTTGCTAAATCACAGCACTTTGTTCATATCTAAGAGGGTGTGGACATTCAGCTAATACCACTGAAAGAGAGGTTTTCCCCGTCTTAACTTATCAAAAGGCTAGGGAAAAGATTATGGGATCTTTAAACTACCTTTTGAGATGCAATTCACCCAGGTCACCATATCATCACTCCTTTTTTCTCTTGGTATCACATTTGCCTCAATTTACTTTATCTGTGTCTTGACTCATTGCTACATTTCAAAGTTAAAATGTTAGATCGCACTATCCTTCCCTATCTGCTTTCTTTGCTTAAAAAAAAACCAACAAAAAAGATCAGTGCCCCGCAAGGTAGGCAGAATGAAAAATTTTTGTGTGAAGGTCTAAGAAATATCTTAATAAGTGCTAGAATTTGCTATTTTTTCACATAGAAACTGTCTTTGACATTTGACATGACAGGAAATGTTATTTCAGCAAGATGGACAACAGGCTATGCTTAATTAAAACAGGCAGAGGGAATGGAAAGAAGAGAAAGTAACTTATACCACATTTGCACATCACTATATCCTCCTGAAGAGATACTGAATACGGATTAATGAGGAACAAGAAAAATGAACCACATTTCCTTTAGCAATTATTTCTGCTGTGCTTCTTGCTGACAACAACCATGAGGAACCTGTGCAAATGAAAGCACATACAACATGAAGAGCTGCTGCTGAGCACAGGATGACACAAACCTGGGTCCAAATCCTGCTTTCTAAAACTCACTTCCTACTTCTGCTGCAACCCCGGGAAGAATACCTCAGCATGACTCTAGAAGTAGAACACATTGACCCTCAAGTTAAAGAACATCCTAGGAAGGAGGTGGGAAGGAGGAGATAGAAGAATGTCTGTGTTGCTTGCATGGCAAGGTAGGGAAGTTCATGGACTGATTCAGTTTATACCAGGTCTGGCCTAACATTTTGGGTGCATGGTGCAGAACATTCAGGGCTTGGCTCCATGATCTATTTACCCATACCTCCTTCCCCTCCAGGGACAGGTCAACTTCATTTGAAGCAGCTGGTACAACCATAGGTGGTTTCAAATCTGAGTCTACCAAGACCTCTCCTCTTCTTTCAGGAGATGCCTATCAAAGCTTGGTTTGACATGCCCCCTTCTGCACCCCTCCCCTCCCCTGCAAAATTATTAATTACAGTACCCTGGACATCATTAATTTGCCTTCTGGCCCTTTGTGAAATACCTACATTTCAGTTGCTCTCAGTCCACAGCTGCCTGTGTTAATCACTGCCACCAAATGCTTGTTTCTTGTTTGCCTTATATCACTCACTTGCTTCTCCTGTGGTTTCTCATCTAGAGCTTGCCCCCCCTCCTTTTTATTTTTTTTTATTTTTTTTTTTTTTTTAAGATCTCTATCAGCCATTTTCTTTCCTCTTTTTTACAGGTTAAGCCTGACTATGCTTTCCCTCCCCCCATAATTCATGTCACAGACATCAAGGGAGGCAACACAAGGGAAAGCAGCATATGCAATATGAATAATCAGCTAACAAAATTTCTAAGATATGAAGGCAATTCAAATAATATTGAATTACCAGTTCAAAACACAATAGTTTACTGCAGTTGACTGAGAAAATAAATGCATTATTGGCAAGTTGCTGGACACACTGAACCCCAAAGACAGAACTCCAGGCACCAGGTAAGACTTCAGTCTGACAAAGAATGATGTTCAAGATCCATAGCCTATTCTCAAAGGGTTGACTTTGGAGGTGGGTGCTACATCCAGCTCTACACACAGCAGATCTTAAAGCAACTGCATATCTTTGCAAACAAACATGGATTCATGCTAAAATTTAGGGCAGTGATGCCTTCAACAAGTAGCTGAGTATAAAACAACCTGATTTGCTTTCTGAATTTCCATTCCCAAGTGTTGTTTTCTGGGGGTGTTGTCCCTGCTTAAAGTCATTTTGCCTTGGGAATTTGGAATCTAATTTTAAATAAAATTTCAAGACATACCATATGATAACCAATTTCTAATTGCTAGGTCAAACTAGATCTTTGAGAATGAACTGCTGACAGAGATTTTGCATGTGTCTATTAAAGAGCTGATGCCTGGCTGCATGAACTATATTTAATAGCTGATACAATTAGATCCAGGTCTTTAGAGGAATTAGTTACTGAAGGTGATATTTGAATAAAAATCCAGAGAGGATCATCACATACCTAACAGATATGCATTAATTGCTAATGCCGCTGTTGTATGGGAAGACAATGTTTCAGTGATCAAGTCTCTGTACAAGGTAGGTAATACGCAAGCTGAGAAAAAAATTCAGTTGTCTTTCCTGGTCTGGATGTTCATTGGATGGAGGTAATGCTTTTTCAGACTGGTGCGCCTTTTTTTAAGTAATAAATTCTGATCTCTTTATATTTACTATAAAGGAGTAAACCAAATGCATCAGCAATGAGGATAAGGATGTATTATTTTTGTGGATGCTTTAAAGAATTTGTCACAGTGCTAAAAGGGTAAGTTATTTGTTTTGGACTGTAGTAAAGTTTGCACAAAGTCCCAGCGTCCTCTCGAATGCCACAGAACAACAATTGGCAAAATGTTTTAGAAGGCAAAAATTAAATGTAAGTGAAATTTAAATTTACTGAGAAAGTGGCATTTTGGTTGGACAGGTAGATTACTGGGAAGGGAGCAGAGCAGTGCAATATATACAAATCACACAGCTGTAATTTATCATGTGAATCCATTCTCACAATAGTGTATTGTATGGCACAAAATAAAGTCCCTGAGGGTTCATCCTTTGGCTTACTCTGAACCTTTAAAGGTTTACCATTTGAGAATTAATGTTTACAAGATCTGAAAACAACAGACATTGTGAGCGGAAGTACCGAGAAATGCTTTTGTAGGCATGTAAAAAAAATATCCTTATAATCCATGCAGCCTTTTTGACTGAAGATGCTTTGAATCTTAGGAGCAAATCCCTCCTCATTTCATCTGGCATGTGTTCAAGAAGCCCCAATTCTAGAAATACTAACACTTTTTTCTTATCTATTTACTTTAACAGCTTCTTTGCCTGGTTCCTAAGTCTAGCACAATACTTCCCTGGGACTCAAAATATAATCTTCATCCTCCTACCAACTGCTTTGTAAACATTTTTTTTTTTTTTTCTATAATACCAGTAATCAGAAAAGCACACATTTTGAGGCTCGGAGCCACCTGCCTGCATTGGCTAATCTTTCAAGAGCTTCTATAACATTCTCAAAATCCTTCTTACTAGGCAATTTGCTTCTTACCACTGAGCACTGTGGCTGACCCTTCTTTCTGTCAACGCACCCCATTTTACCTTCTTTTTCTCATCGCTGTTCTTAACACCCCAATCACATGCATGGTGTGTGATGGATACCATCCATCTGGTGAAGCTCTTGTACTAGGAAAGGCCCTTTCTCTTTCCCAGCCTTCTCTTTCTCAACCTCTGTCTTCGTTACCCTATTTCTACTTAAATAAAGGCATTTCTATGTAAGTAAAAATCCTTTTTTTGTAACCCCTTCCATTCTAACACTACACATATATTGAGGGTGTATCAGTCTGTTACAGCACCCAAACAGTCTGGCATGTAAACAACAGATTTGTAATAGTCCCTTTTAAATTATACATATGCTATTGATTATGTATATTAGTGGGACAATTTATGTGCAAAAGTGATGGCCATATATTTGTAGTTAAGACAATTGGAGCTATGCAGAACTTTCACAATGAAAATTTAAAATCTACCTAATTTAAAGACTCTGTTCTGCTTTTATTTTGCACAATTGGTTGAAGCCAAAATGAAGTTTCTCCCTTTAATTCTTTTGCTACAAAATATAGCACTTCCATAGATTTTTGCTTTTGGAGGAAAAAAAAAAAATGTTTCTGTCTGAAATTGTGCATTTTTGATTAACCATACTATGAAGTTCAGTGTTTTGGCATAATGGCATAAACCCAACTATTTCACAGGAGCCCTGAGAGGAGGAATGACCCAAAATGAGCACTAGTCCATGACCTGCACATATATATGTATAAAAATATGTATACACAGACTTATACACACACACACACACAGATGAGTTATCAAGATATCAAGATGGGTAGACAGAGTGTGCATATGATGCTGCAGAAAGACGGCATGCTTAATTAGGGGGATGACAGCATATGGAAAAGAACAAGTCTACATGTTTGTGACAAAAAGTCTGGCTTTCAGATATGTCTTATATTGGAGAGCATTGTAACACTTGATTCTAGATTTTAGAAAACTGAAAGTTGTTCAACAGACACACATGAAATAGTATCAGAAAAAACCCACTGTATCCTCAAATTCTTTTCACTTGCTCACTTAGCAATCCACAAAAGATAACAATTCCTTATTTAAAAAAAATAAAATAATTAAGCAGTGATTGATATTGCTAATATTTATGCATAGGAGGGAAATTAATCTCAGTTATGTTATACAGGAAATTGTAGAGAATAAAGCATGTACTATAAGTCACGTGAGTTTCTCTCAATATCTGTGGTGGTTTCCAGGTAAAGTCTCTGCACAGCAAAGATCTGATATGCAAATGAACCATGGCTTGACAGTGCTCAGTATAGTATTACAGCATACGAAGAGCTACTTCCGAGGCCCGCTACTTTTGTTTTATTTTAGTTAGAGACCTGTTTGCCTATGTCCACTCTTGGGAACCAGAAGGCCTGAGACCAAGCCATTTGAAAGCCCCCCTGGATGGGTAGGGCAGCTGGTGGAAAAGGCAGCCAAAGCTCGCTCGCTTCATAACGCACAGTAGCCCAAACTCCTTCTGACAAAAGAAATCAATACTTCAGGACGGGACGTGCCCCAGCTTGGCACAGAATCTCATATGAACAAAAGGCCTCCTCCTGCCTGAAGATCCCCCCCAGAGCACTGTATCAAAACTCACCTCATTTAATACAAGCATCTGCAGAGGGTATTTTCCCCTCCAGGCCTCCCACGTCCTTCTTTAACATTTACTGTTTGAGATCAGTAGTCTATACAATTTATCGCACCTGTCAAGGCTAATTTATTCATGCGATCTGGCAGTAATCAAAAAGACTGAGATCGATGTGCCAGCAAACCCTGACATTTATTCATATTTTAAAGTCCCATTTGACCTTGAACTGCAGCTAACTGGAGCTGAACTTGTCAGCAGCTCTCTGAGGCTCACTGGGTCTGGCAGATCGGTGCCTCTGGGCTAAAGGCACAACGTCAGGGCAACAAACACTCGGACCGCGAGCACAAAAGGCTGAGCCACAGACAGCGGCGTAGGGAAAGACACCATTAACAACGCAGCGCTCAGACCCACCAGTCGATCCAGCACATGCACCAGCGCAGCTTGTACCTGCGCGTTCCCGCTGTACAACTGTTCAAGAATCAGTGGGGTTTTTTTGCTGAGGGGTAAAAAAGGGTGAGGGAAAGGAGTGAAGAAGGAATATGACATATGTCTGCCTGCAGCAGCTCAAGCAGGACACCGTAGGCTGTCCTCAGGCTGACCCCACATGGTGAGTCAAGGGGAGGCAAAGGAAAAGACAGAAAATAACAACACCTTCCCTCCCTGAGGGAGGAACAGAGACAGCGGCTGGTGATCCGGCCACAAAGGGCAATGCAGAGTACGTATCAGAAACTCTGCAACCCACTAGGTACACCTGCCAGCACAACATGGCCAGATCAACTGGAAACAGGAACAGAAAAAACAGATCTCAAAAGAATTGCTTTGAATGTGCTCTCGCACTCCTGCTCAGGAACAGGCTTTAGAATTTGCTTATTCCATTTGAAGTCCATCATCCTTGTCCTCTCCTCGCTCAGTCATGCTCTAAAGGAACGTAGGAATTTTAAGTACAGTTCCTCTAACACATGCATGTGCTGTAACCTCCAGTAATCATTTCAGGCTTTGAATTCAGAGCGCTTGGTAGGGAAATACGATAAAGTCTATTTAAAATAGTTCCAACATGGCCTCTGCCATCAAATGATTCTCAGATGTCCCATGAGGACATTTTTAGAGCCTTCTGCCTCAGTTTCCCCTTGGTTAAGTGGAGGCATACCTATTTACCTGCTCCCCCAAAGTGTGCTAGGAATTATGGGCGTGACATGCTTTGAAGTTACTGAATTGTTTGTTTTTCTGCTGATAGGAAGATATTTGTGTAAATGACATGCTATTAGAAACGCAGAGGAAATCTAAGTGGCATTTTAGGTAGAAATATGCAGCTACAGTCTTACTGAAATGCGTGAATAGATTATTTTATTACAGTCAAAACACTTGAATATGTAATACGCAGTTGCACCTAATGCAGATTTTGCAGACATATTTTGATGCTTCTCTGGATTCTCCTTGGCTGCATTTCTCATGCTATAAATTCTGTATGTCATATTAAATATGATTTTTAAGGAGATCTGCCTTTTATAAGCCTGGGATACAAATAGAAATGACAGATATGTCATTTTTTGCTTGTTTTTCCTTTCTTTTAACTAGCTAACACCTTTCCATTATGTTGGAAGAAAGTTACCAATGGAAAGCAATTGGCATTTTGACCAATGCATTTGCGCATGTTATATATATGCCTAACATTGCCATGCAATCTAATCTGATGTTCATGGAAGAGAAACAGTGACATATGAGGATGCAAAGGTAATTTGTCTGTATGGATCTAGACTAGCTGCAGTATGCAAGCTGTGAAACTATATATGGAGCTATATAAGTTACAATAAACATGCTAATAAAGCATTCCAGCCAACCTGCTTCCTTATTTTTCCTGTGTAGGAAACAAAATTTGAGAGAGAGAATCTTTGAACTCTTTAAGGGAGCCTTTAAATGTTTTATTTGAATTTTTTTTTTCATTTCCTTCCTTCCATACTGAAATGACTTAATTTATCTGTGCAGGAACAAAAGCAGGAATTCAGCTCCACAATAATGATGAAAAAAAAGTACAGAACAAATGTGGTAAATGGGTGTCATCAAGTTCCCAACTCCTGGAAGCCAATATGATCTAAAGGTACATTATTGCACACATCATGTCCCAAAATACTGTCATGAAACATTCCCCCAAAGCTTTTAAAGGACACTGAATTGAAGGAAATGATATACCTCTGCAGGATGAGCAATTTTTTTGTTTGTTCGGTTTTGTTTTGTTTGGACAACTGATGACTGGTGTCCCTCTGTGACATGACTGCAAGGAAATGCTCACTGCCACCAGTACCAAAAAGGAAGAGATCATAAAACTGAGGCAAGCTTGGGAAAATACTTTAGGCTTTACTTGCAGAAGGAAGATTAGGTGGCAACAGATGAACTTCTTATCTGCTCACTGTTTTGACTCTGCACCAAGGACTGCCATCATGCCCACAGACACTCACACCTGTATATTTTCTGCCTGTGCTCAGCTGAACAGGGATCTGTTTCCCTGCTCTGTACCCTGTTTTGGCCCCTCTATGCCAGGTCTCATTCTTCTGTAAGCTCTTCGGGGGAGAAACTGTTTCTCCCTGCCACCTTCCTGCAAGGTACCTGACTGATAGTGCGTTCCCGAAATGTTAACCGCAAAACAACTAATAAGAGCTCATCTGCATTCCTTTCAGAGGACTTTTTCTGCCACTGTAAAGCTGACAACTTTACCTTTCCCTGGACTGTTTTGCCCACTATACAGTTAATATTATCATTGCCATTTGCAGATGAGCAAACTGAAGAGGAAGGGTAGGAAACAGAGTCCTCAAGATGATGCAGCTGGCAAGTATTCCCCAGTCAAGTGCTTGACCTGCTATACAACACAGCCGCCTTGTCCAGGGGCCCCTTTCCATTGCACTATGCAGGCCGTTAAAAACAATTTTACAGACGACTTGCATTAAAATTTTCTCGCTGGTGGCTAAACTGCTGCCTTCAATAGAAAATAGTTTGTCTCTTTCATGCACAGTGTTGCTTTTTTTTCTGCGTATTACACACAACACAGATAATGGTATAATTTTTTGGCACCGAGGAGTCAAACTTTATTCAAAAGCACAGGTACATGCATTATTCCTTCCCTGCTCCTGCTCCTCAGCTCAGAGGTATCTGTCACACAGGTCAGCTCAACATGTTTGCTGTATTCAGGCAACACTATTGCAAAGGATAATTACTAGTCAGTTAGACATTTCTTTAGCAGACTGCAAAAGATACAGTAAAAAATGTCAAGTTACCTCCCAAAGTTTTCCAGGCAGGATTAAAACAAAACCAAACAAACCTAAACCCCACAACACTTCTCCCTCCAAACCCACAACTCATCAAAGATCAGCTCTGTTTTCCTCAGGCTCACGCGACAAGAACGTTTCCACTTGCCAGTGGTAAGGATTTATATGCCTCTGTTTAACATCATAAATAATGGTGTCTTGAATTTTCCTACAAGGGTAACACCTCAGTCACCGATGGCAAATCATACATTTCAATACCCACAATCCCATTTCCAGACCCTGCACTCAAGACTAGAGGATCCTATAAATCTGACAGCTCACCTCTGAGGCTGAAGTACGTTTTCCCAAATGAGATGGTTTGCCCAGAGAATGGTACCTGGGAAAACCCTTCAGCAACACGACCACACGTAGGAGCCCTGACCACAGCCAAGGACAGCAGTTTGGGCTGCGGATCTCACATCCCCTGGCTGCTCCTCCAGGACTTACCCAGGCTGCTGGTCTGGGTCAGGGACCTCCCCACAGGACACTAGCCCAAACCAAGGCTTTGCTCCAACTGCAGAAGCCCAGGCTGAAAGAGCTCCTACCACCCTAAGAGCCCTCTGTACTTCCTAGAGGGTCAGATTAAACCTCTCATCCCCAGAAAAGCAAGAACCACCTGGGGAGCTAATCAAAAGGTCAATTAAAAAATAGGCATCTCCCTGCTCTGGGAACAGCTGGTATCCTGAAACACTTTTGCATTTCTTTTTTTGAGTGGAAAGACAAAGTTTTTCTACAGCACTGACACTTTTATTTTTTTAAAAAGTTCTGAAAAAGGTTCAAAATGGTTCCAAAAATCTCAAAGAAACCTTTTGCCAGGTGTGCTGGGACCCAGCTAAGGACTGACAGCTGGGCGCATCTGGGTACACAAGAGCCCAAGCCAGGCTTTCACTAATCAGCATCAAAATTTAGAGTTCTACAGAACATTTGGAGTTCTGGATGAGTTGTTATTTTGCAACAGAAAATATGTTGTACCAGAAAGTTTCTGACCAGCTGTAGCTCATCTCTAGTCTTTTGGTTTAGTCTCATCATTAGGCAAGTGAAACCTATTTCAGTCCCAACACAGTTAGCACACTCAACTTCCATGCATTTTTCCTCTCTCTCTTATTCAGCTCACACTTGCCACTGTAGAGGAACCTCTGTTAGATTTAGATTAAATCTGCAGGAAAGTGGCTGAGAAGAAAGCAGCAAAGACTAAGGAAGCATTTTCTTTCCTCTGTTCTTTCACTGTTGATCTCTTTCTGAGATTTCCAGCCTTGTGCTTTTATAATGTCCTAGTACATGAAAGAGTTTGTAACATAAAATGTTACACTTGATGGAGCATGATGTGATATTGAAGCCAAATGGCCAGATGCTCTTTTCTGAGCTATTTCCAATGCTCCCACTTTAGAGAGTGTTTTTAACAGTATTCACAAGCTCTAGTCCTGTAGTTTGCTGGCAATTTCATGCTAGAGCACCATTGCGCTATGTTCTCATGAAAACATTGTTTCCATTCAAGGTTACAGTTATCTTCAATTCAATAAAAAGGAAAAAAAAAAAAGCAGCGCACTGTGGTTCAAAGAAATTGCAGACAGGTTGGATTCTCTCTCCAGAAACAAGATCGTGCATCCCATTTAGAGTACAATTAAGACTATATAAATGATCTGGTCAGAGAAAAACCCAAGTACTCTAACTTGGAATGGATCAAAGGCTGTCTTTTAGCTGCTTGGCTTTGCTTTACACCATTTTCACATTCTTCTCTGTCATGTGTGGGAAGACCCTTTACACGGAAAATCCTCCAGTTTGAAACGTGGTTGATGTCAGACATTTGAAACCTGGCACCAGGCTCTGGTTGTCACACTGGAATTCAGCCTGTCCTCTTCATCTGCTTTTTCATGGGTTTCTTGTTTGCTGACAGCACTGCATCTCTTTGGTTCACTGCACGAAGGCACGAGCACCAGTTACTGGGAGGATACAACCGCAGAGCCAGGACCAGAGTAACCAGGGCTGCTAACAGCTTTCTCCAAGCTGTTAATAGAGTTATCGCCTCACATAGCCCCTTGGGACTGGCAGTTGCAGTCTTTGGCAACGGGGGCAGCGGTGATTCGTGGTGACTTCAGACAGTCCAGGGTTCAGCAGCCTGGGATTTAATGCCTGCATGAGCGTCTTCACTTACAACTAAGTCTGTCTCCTTTTCCAGACAGAATGCATTATTGCTATATACAAATGTCAAGCCTAATCTCATCCTCTTTGAATCAATGAAACTCTGCTGGAATTAAAAGATGCTGAACATTTAGACAGGCAGAGGACCTGGCTCAGCACATATGCACATGACCATAGAACACACTGCTCCAATCCCTATTTCAAAGAGGGAAAGGAGCTGTGAATTAATGTAATCCAGGCACCATGAATTCAATCCTTTCATGATTTCTTAACGCTTGACTTTACAAGCTTAACATTCTTTTAGCTTAGGAAATGCCTATAAAAATGCTAAATTAAACTGGAGTTGGAAAAGAGGACACCTTTACTTACATGGCTTATCTGGAGGGTACCACCTAGGAAATTTATCACAGAGATCTTTGCAACCTATGCAATGGGGCAACTTCCAATAAGAGTAGATTACATCACTTATTAGGGTTTTGCTTAGGCAGTGCAGAGTTCAGAGTAGAACTGGTCAGAAACATTTTAAGAGCATTTAACTTCATGCTGAAAATGCTGATTTATCACACTCCAGTGTGAACAGGCACGTCCAAGGACAGAGTGCACTACATTTTCAGATGCCAGCAATTGTGAATTTTCATTAACACCATTTAAGTGATTAAATGTCTTCAAACTGAAAGGATTTCTTTTGAAACTTTTCATTTCAAACTGAATTAAATTATACTAAAAATTACAGCTTGGGAAAGGTCAAAATAAAAATGAAGCATTTTTGGCTTTACCGAAAGAAAACATTTTGATTAACCTGTATTTTTGCACAATTTTCACTTGTATTTTACCACAGCATGGGGGGAAAAAAACCTGAAATTTTGAGAAACTCTCCAGAACAGGGTTTCTACTTAGCTCTAAGACTAGAGGTCCAGCCTCATGAATCACACAGGGTAAAAGGCGCTGTCCAGAATTCAGAATTAAAGTTTGCTATACATAAGCCTTGTGACATTTTTATTACAGCATACCAGCCTAGAATCTGCATTTAAAACAGTGACTGCTCAAAGGACTCTAAATCTCCCTGGATAAAGGTAATAAAATCAGGTCAAGAATTCACTATTCAACAATCTACCATTAGCATTTCTGTTCAGAGAAAATGTAGTTCATCTGTTTTTAAAGAAAGTAAAGCCAGGCCATATAGCATAAGTTTGGAAAGTATAATGATTTACTTGTGTATATGAAAGTCCGTTAGGTAATGAGTCCTATTTCCTCATAAAGAGATTTCAGTGAATCTGCATCATGATGTTTTTACAGTACACACAGTATTTCTGCAAAGCCCAGAAGTGGGACTGCATTTCTAGATACATAACCCATGCCTGATTTCAGCTAGGCAGCTTGGCCTCCGTTAGCAATGTAATCGCAACAGCAGAGAGCCCAAATGATCTGAGCTTTTATCCTGCTTTCAGACAATTCTTTTCAATCCTGATGACCTGTGTGTTCCCAGAGCCATACCGTTGCCAGCTGCCAAAACTGGCCAAAGTTACCCGTGACACATCTGCACCAGCCGAGGTCACAACAAACCTTAAGCACCCCGTTAAGCTCTGTTGGAGAACTAAGCCATTGCTTGAATTCACCATAGAGTTAATTCATCACACCGGTACCTAGGGACATCTCTAATTAATTTCTCTGGCCAGGACCTCTTAAACAGTAGGTTTCTTTAAGATCTCTCAAATTGGGTCATTAGTTGGGGGGGGTGTGTGTGTGTGTGTGTGTGTGTATGTTATTTGTTTTTGTTTTTTTCAAATCTCTGAGTTAGCACCTCTAAGAATTCATCAACTGATGCAGATTCCCTCCTTTGAGGTATATCACAGTGCTATTGAGAATAAAGTAGTATGGTCAGTTGATGCTGGCCATAAAAGAGAAAAAGTTTTGCTTTCAGTTGTCAGTGTGGCAATATTTTTTGTTTAATTTGTTTGGATTCTTAATGGTGGAAGCAGAAATTAATTTGTACTAGAGCATCCTTTAAAATAAATGCTTGATCTCTTCCCACCCACCATTACAGTTGATGGGTACAAAATAAAAAGAAGAGCAATTCATTCACCTTATCACTGGAGCACCAGAGGAAGAGAGAGATCCTTAGTGCAATGATTAATGACTCGCTATAAAAAGATGCATCATAAACTGCTTGTATTAGGTCAAATCATAAACTAGGCTTTTAATGTTTATATGATCCCTTTCTAAATAATTAAGTGTGCCTGTAGCTCCTACTTGGAAGGCAACTTACATGCTGCTTGCAAACCATGCAGTTTCTTACAGGGTCATAATTTGGGACCCACACTTAAAGGGATCCCTGTCTTCCTCTACATTCAAGCATTGCTTGAAATTCTCTTATGATTGGGACATCTCTCTGTACTACAGGTCAGAGAGACCATTTGATGTCCGGGAGCAGCAAAAGTGAACATGATCTACCCTGAGCTTAGGGTGTCTTCTTCAGGCACAGACACATCCACAGCTTTGCTGCAGGAGAAAGTACGATTGTTTTTCTTTAACTCTGCCTCCAGGCTGGGAGAAGGACAGCTGAAACACAGCTGAAATGAAAATAGGGCTACCTACTGCTCACGAGATCTCTGGGGATACGCAGCCGTGTGGTGCTTGCCTGAATGCAGCTAACAAGCCAAGTTGCCTGTGCTTGTGAAGGGCACCTCATCCACATAGGAGTCAGCCACGATTTGGCTTTGTAAATTCCTGGCCAAAATCAGCTTTTAGGTGTTCACAGACAATTCCCATCAGCTTCAGTAGCTGGTTGGTGAACACTAAGAGAATAGCACCATTTGTCCATAACAGAATTCCATCCTGTATTTATCCATCTTGCGGTGAAACTGTCATTTTTGAAAAATATAGTACAAGATGACATTATATAAGAATCCATCTATTTCCTTACTGTCACAAGCCCGCAATCATGTCCATCTCCCTTTTATTTCCCAGAACAGCTGGTGCTTTTTCTCAACCAGACCAGAATTTCCCTAGCTTGGCAGACAGGTATTGGCTTCACTGCAAAGCTACCCCATTAGGAGAATGTCACAGCTCTAACCAATATGAAGCTTACAGAAAAAATAATATGAGTTAAAAAAAGAGCTGCAGAGCCCTAAATATTTTCAATAGACGTGGTAGCCCCAGTCAGTTTATGCACTGCTTACTCAATACAGAAAATCACTTAGGTTAATTATTTAAATATTTCCATCTATGGAATTTAGAAAAGGGAAAATCCAATAGTGGAATACCCAAGATGATGATTTTTTAATAAACAATAGATTTAAGGGGGATTAGCTGGGTTATCAAACAGTATCCTCCCAAATCAGCTCATTAGTTTCACTGACTTTCCCTATTTCACTTTATTAAAACAATTTAAATGAGGGTTCATTAGATGCAATGTAATCTAATTCAGACACTCCAAGCCTAATCCCTTTTCTTTTAGCAGTAACATAATAGTTTGCAAAAAAGTTTAAAGGATTATTGTTACAGCTATTTTAAATGGGGACTGTTTTCAGCCAAAAACGTGCCACCACTTCCCTGCTATTTTATTATTTATTATTATATTATTTCTTGCTCTTTACTCATTCAATCATTTATTCCTTCCTTTTTCTGTCTTTCGTTGCTCCACACAAGCAGAGTCACACATGGGCAGCAGCATCCCTCTGTGCAGGTGCAGGGGATATGCCAAATATCCTCGCGTGGGTCAGTGCACCAGGCCTTGGGAAAGGAATGATTTTTTGCAACTTTGAGATTCTGGAGTTTAAAAAAAAACCACCTTGTAAATTCACAGTGATTTTATAAATATCCTAGAGGGAAGGGAGAAGGTTCCTGTGTATTTTCACACTGCTAGTTTCTGACAGCTCTGAAAGACACACGGGAGGGGGATCACGCGTAGGACTTGCAAATTAGGAGGCAGACATTGTATATTACTTACCAAGCTAGATCCTGGCTGAAAACACAGAGTTACAGATCCGTGCTATGGACGTACAGCTTACTTCAGAATGAACTCACTCATACTCTTGTACTTTCATAAAGCCTTTTTCAAACAGTAGGGTTAATTATTCTTTATAGGGCAAAAAACCTCAAACCAAAAAAAACCCAAAACCCCAAACCAAAAGAATGAGAGCTGGTTTCTAGATCCTAGGTTTCTGCAGACTTTAACAGGTTCCCTACCCCTGAAAACCTGTCCTCGCTCACTTCAAATCCTTGTCTCTTCAAGCAAGTGCCCTTTCATAATCCTATTAAAACCTTTGCCTCTGTTTACCAGAAGCCTTAATCGTACTCAGCAAGTTCTTCTTGTCTAAGGAAGAGCGACAGCTTTCAGATATCTTAGGAGGCTTATTCATCAGCTACGCCAGAGTTTTGCCAGAGCATTCAATCTGTTCTGGGAGCAGCCATGTGGAAAAAGTTTCCAACAGCTCAAAGCCCTGCACAATGATAAAGGAAAGCTCACACAATCCTGGTAATAGCCTGACCCTCTTAAGGAAAATTGGATGATTTGTGGTAGCAGTTTTTCTGTCTCCTATGTGAATTCTGAACCTTAAAGTATAAGCAGTGTATTCACACAGTCCCATTACAAACCCCATCCCTCTTGCGATGCTGGAATAATAAATACACACCCATATGTGAAAATAAACTCTTGCTGCAATGACCTTCTTCCTCAGCCCACTGGTGTGAAGGAGTTTGTAGCCATTTTAGAAAAAAAGAGTCAGATAAAGAATGGACTAATTTGATGTTCAGTGTTCCACCATGAGCAGAATATACGCTTTAATGAGCACATTACATGGATAGGGACGTGTTACTGTGAAGCAGGGAATAAAGAGTAAGGGGAAAATAATTAAACAGTCAACTTTATAATGAGGAAACTGTGTTCATGCAACATTAAGTGGCCTAATTTTCAAGTGCTAAGCAAAGACATGTTCCTTGGACTTCAGAAGGACTTGCTGGCCAGCACCACCTTGAAAAGAAGGGCAAAGTATCCCAAGTATCAACCCTCCTATAGGTCCAGAAGCACAGGGTGGACTGGTGCTGTCCCAAAGTCATCTCTCCACACTCTGCACTGACCCGTCCAACAGGATCGAATACCCGTACCTTGTAGTTCTTGTTCTATAAGGAGGACCCTTAAAGTTTTAAAATACCACAGTGTTCCTCATGCACGGTACGTAGAATATTACAACTGACTTCTACCAGCCTGGCCTTAGTTTTCTGTTGGTACTGCAGCTGCTAGGCCACAAGTGTACAATACCATCTAGGCACAATGAGGACATGAAGACTTAGTGTAGCTGTTTGCACAAGCACAGCTACTGGGAAAAGGGAAAATCTGTCTCATTGGGTTCAGACACTGACGGAATGAACAATAAACCATATTTCTGACTGTTATCAGTTCTCTCAAGGCCAGTAAGTCCAGAAACATTCATTTACTGGGACTGTCATTTCCAGATAGTGTTGCAATATCAATTACCTCAGCGTAATAGCCTATCAGTCAGACAGCAATTCTGTTGGGCCACAGGCTCCCTCTCTTTCTTTGCAAATGGACATGGCACAAAGTCTCTTTGTTACTCACCCTCATGCCTAATTCAATGTTTTCTCCTCCATAGACCTCCATACCAGGGTCAAGCAAGCCAATCTCACCAAAATACTCTCGGTCCACTACAAAGGAGCATCCAATCATGGCTGGTGTCCTGCACAGAGAGATTAAAGCAAAAGATTAAGTCATTTATTAGCTACTACAGAACCCACCTCATAACAAATTTACACAGACAAAACAGTCCTTAGCCTTCAAGTTTACATTTTAAATTTATCTATTAGTGTGCAATCACACTGCACTTCATCCCCCAATGAACAGAAGACCTTGTGGGACCAGAGCCACCCAAATAAGTAGCACACTGCCAGACACACTTGGACCAGCTGTCTGCAAGAGAGACACAAGATGTGAAGTCAAGTACTCCATGCATGTAAGTGAAGCATCAGGCTGTTTTTCCTTTGTTTTATAGACACAACCTCTGTGCTGGAGCTGAAGTTCATCACCATACAGGGTAGCATAAGAACTAGACAACACTTCATTTGAAGAGTAATACACAAAAAAAATCCATAAGCTTTGTCAGAAATGAGGCATCCCCTTATACACATATTAAAAGTGCATGTCAAGAGCCAAGGATCATGGTGTGAAGTCTGGCAAAGGACTTCCTGGAGTCAATTCTAGCAGATAAATCTCAGCCTTTGTGAAACTGTTTCACGATTAACATTTCTGTGTTTGCTGAGGTCAGTCTTTAGAAAAGGAAAAATTTTCAGATGAAGAGACTCTGCCCTCAGATCTGCCACTGACCAAATGGGTGATTTCAGATAAATCATTTCCCTTCTCTGAGCATCAATTTCTTTATGTGTAAAACTATGGTTCTGCTCTCCTTTACAAAGCAGTCTGAAACCTGTCACTGAGCAGCACTACTGTCATGGTTTAACCCCAGTCAGCAACTAAGCACCACGCAGCTGCTCGCTGCTCCCTCGCTTCCCCTGCCCAGTGGGATGGGGGAGACAATCGGGGGGGGGGGGAAGTACAACTCATGGGTTGCGATAAAGACAGCTTAATAGAACAGAAAGGAAGAGAATAATAATGATAACAACAACAATAATAAAATGAAAACAATAATAAAAGAATTGCAACATGCAAAACAAGTGATGCACAATGCAATTGCTTACTACTCACTGACTGATGCCCAGTTAGTTCCTGAGCAGCGATCCCCCCAGGCCAACTCCCCCCAGTTTACATACTGGGCATGATGTCAGATGGTATGGAATACCCCTTTGGCCAATTTGGGTCAGCTGTCCTGGCTGTGTCCCCTCCCAACTTCTTGTGCCCCTCTAGTCTTCTTGCTGGCTGGGCATGTGTGGTGGGTTGACCCTGGTTGGATGCCAGGTGCCCACCAAAGCTGCTCTATCACTCCCCCTCCTCAGCTGCACGGGGGGGGGGAGAAAATATAACAAAAGGCTCGTAGGTCAAGATAAGGACAGTTTAATAAAGTGATAGCAAAGGTTGTGCGCGCGAAAACAAAGAAAAAACAAATGATGTTATTCTCTACTTCCCATCAGCAGGCGATGTCTAGCCGCTTCTTGGGAAGCAGGGCTTCAGTACGCGTAGTGGTTGCTCCAGAAGACAAAATGCCCCCCCTTCTATCTCCCTTAACTTAGCTTTTATATCTGAGCTGACGTCATATGGTATGGAATATCTGTTTGGTTGGTTTAGGTCAGCTGTCCTGGTTATGTCCCCTCCCAAGATCTTGCCCTGCCCCAGCCTGCCATTGGGGGGGGGGGGGGAAAAATGTTGAAGAGACAGCCTTGATGCTGTGCCAGCACTGCTCAGCAGTAGCCAAAACACTGGTGTGCTATCAACACCTTTCTAGCTACTGATGCAGAGCACAGTGCTATGAGGGCTGCTATGGGGAGTATTAACTCCATCTCAGCCAGACCCAATACAGCATGAGAAGCTGAAAATTCCTTAACTCAGCATAAACGCTACTTAGCAACAACTGAAAACTTCAGTGTGTTATCAACATTCTTCTCATCCTAAATGCAAAACATAACACATAACCAAGACAACTACATGACAACAAATTCTGAGATCATTTACCATATGAACAGAAGCGTTATTTCAATGCCATACAAGCTAGTGACATTTGCTAGTTTCATTTGTCCACACTTTCTCTGCATCTCTGTACTGGTCACACCACCTGCCTCTTTGAAATTCAAGGTAGGAGCTAGGTTTTGCTACTATAGCCCACAATTTAAAAATGTAAACTTGACTAACTTTAAGGTGGAAAACCAACAAGAGCCTGCAGCTCCATGTTTGACTTGCAATTCAGCTGCAGGTTGCATAGTGCCTACTGCAAGATCATGGGTAGCCATCCTGCAGTCTGATCTACAGGATGTGCCCAGGCCCTGGGGACAGACCCCCCCACTTTAGCGGGATACCAACAGTTTCCTGAATCAGGAAAACTGTAAAATCATTTGAGAAACTGAACGCTTTTGGAGCTGACCTAGAAGAATGAGCTACGCTCCCTCTTCCGTTGAAAGGGAGGTGATTTTGGACCATCTGGCATATACAGCATCATTCCTAATAGTGCCATTGTAAAAAGATACCAGGAAAATTCTAGTTTATGCCAATTTTCTATTTTCTAGTAGATGTATGGCCCAAGCTTATATATATACACCACAAAAATGCCCTATAGAAACAAAGATGATGGAAAAGGTCTAACATCTATTTTAAGAAGTCTCCTTTGTAATGCACTAATGTTATACTGTCACCATGAAGTCTTTCTTGTCCCAGATACCTGCATGTTTCTTCAATTTGTACAGAAAGCTATTCACAAAGTATTTGCCCATGACATCTGAGAAACATACGCATGAGGCAGTTTCATACACATGTGAAAAACTGCCCTGGCTGGGACAACGAACATATTTTTTACCCATGTATTGGTGGATCTCACCAGTAGCAGCAGGTGGCTGCTGGAAAGGTGTTATCACATCTGGGGTGCTTTTTCTCATCAGCAGTTCACCATTTCTACAGCAGGAGGTTAAAAAGGCTTTAAACAAATGGCCAAGATGTGGTTAGATAAAACAATTCTTTGCTCCTGGGCCTAATGCATATCCCGACATTGCGAAACACAGTCCAACCTATAGCAGGAACTATTTGGTACCCTTGAAAAGGTTGGTTTGCTGAAACGCTGCTATTGCTTATCTGTAATGGACTCTGCTATAGCACTCACATTACTGGTACCACTTCAGCTTCTCTCCCTTGCACTTTTTCTCAGTTTGAAAGCCATTGCAACCTCTCAGATCATTACAAGCCTATACTGCAGTGCACACTATCCCTCTCATGTTTTCTCTGCATAATTGAAAAAGGCAGCTGTTGATAGAAACACATTTGATCAGCACTGTTCCTGACAAAGTTGAAATAGCTTGATTAACTCTCTCACGTTCCACCCTTACAGAGTGAGATGCATTCCCTGGATCGTGAGCTGGGGGACAAGATTCAATGGCGGTTACAAAGGCAAACATCTGGCTTTCACAGATGACTTTGGACTGAAGTGCAGCTCTCAGCAAGATCCCTGCACACATTCAGTCAAAAAGGCTGGAGGAAACTGAGGCCAGATGTCACAAACCCTACAAAGAAACTGCAGCAAGGTCACCACCAGCACCCTCAGTGCTTGGACCTCTCCCACACCCCACAGTCTTCCTTTTGTGTGTGCAAGAAATTCCAGCACTTCTCTGTTTGGTGCTGTTATTTGTGAAGATTTTTTGTTGAATCAGTCTCTAGTTAGAAGTTGTCTCAGAGCCCTGTGAAAAGCATGCATGGTCCTGGGTACTCCTGGCTGGACACATCCATCTTCTGTTGATTCATATACTTATATACGCCAGGATCTTTGCAAAATGTATGGTATCTATAAATTCAAGTTTTTGGGAAAAATGCATCTTCCTGCTTATAGCTCCTAGAACCATGCCTGAAGACAGACTTGCCTAAAAAGGCTGAGAGCTCTCCTGTACACAGGACCAGACATGGCCTTTCTACATATCCCACTATCACATCCTGTACCACTGACAACCATATTTTAGGCTTCCAAGGAATAAATTTGGTCTAGAAACTGAAACAAAAGAAGGACATGACTAAGAAAAGGGAATTCAGTAGCTCTGAAATGAAATAAGCCTTTGAGGGAATATTTAGGTAATTCTTAAGTGTTAACCGTGAGAAAAAAAGGGAAGGAGATGGGGGGAAGAAACACAGGCCACATTCTTCATTTTCCTTTTTATGTATTTAAAGCTAAACACAGGTTTCGCTGGATGAAGGCTAGAGCATCGCTGCTTTGCAAAACTGAGCTGCTAGTTTGGGCTTAGACCGATTCTCCTTCCAGCCCCCCCCTCCCCAAATCCTCTAGAGGCAGCTCCTTACAGCGGTAGGATGCTCCCATGAGGACATTTCTCCTTCCTTCCTAATGAGGAACGGTACCGCTAGGCTTTGCAGACTGCTCTCAGGTGCTGGAATCTCTCTCTCTGGGGGATGGATTTTTGTAGCTGTCGGCTCTGTCCATTAAAACACTGACTTGTTAATTGAATGGGGGTGGGAAATACATTTTAGATGCAACTACATAATCATCACTCACAGACAAATGCCACTGAGGACTGCCTTTGCAACTCTGTCTCTCTCTTCTAGGTTTTATTTCTTCTCATTAGATATTTTCAAATACAGACTCCACAAGCCTTCATGGCTTATTCAAAAAAAAAATGTTTTCAGGAATGAGCAACAATAGCAATGCAATGGTGGAAGGAACCACATCCAGGTTTTCAGATAAGCCAGTCAAAAATTGCCACTGTCAGTGCCTTTTTCTACCTGAATTTGGCTGCCTGCAGCCACTGCTCTTCTGCACAGCAGCACAGCTGCAACCCCAGATGCTGAACTAACAAAGCCTGTGGTTCTGCCCTGGTCACATCCTGATGCAATGGAAGAACTGGCCTACGATGCACAATGTTGAATATTCTGCATACTGCATGTTCAACACTTCCATCAGGTTCAACCAGAGTTTTGGTCGTTCAGTCCTCATCACGCCCAGGCCCTTAACTTCCCTGTGCTTTGACTGACCCAACTGTAAACTAAGTGTAATGCAATTGCACAGCCCAGTGAGCTGGTAACAGTGCTGTGAGCTGGGGGACCCTGACTCTGTTCCCAGCTCTGTCATTCATCTGGTCTTCAGTGAGTCACCACCCTCTGCCTCTGTTTCTCCATCTGTGAAGCACACATAATAATACATGGTAAGTCTGAGAACTGCGTCCGCAGCTTGAAAGCCCAAGATTCACTTCTAAAAGCACCTTAAGCATATAGGTGGATAATTTTATACTGGACTACAGTATTACATTGACATATTGCAAACAGTTTTAAAAAAACCTGCTCCCCAAAAAGCATGAGACCCTCACTTGGCTGTCATCACTGGGTTTTTCCAGTACCTGAAAAACTCCAGTATATCTACCACTTCTAGTACAGTGCAGCAAAGACTTCCCCTGAAAGTCAGAAATGGATATATGAGCAAAAGCAACTGTGTTAGCACGTCTTAAACACTGCTTACTAGCCAAGGGGCAGCAAATGAGCAGGTGCATGCCCTTAGCACTTCACAGCTTCAGAGTAAAATATATTAACCGAAACCACACCTGCTTTATATAAAAGGACTTTTTTCCTTAAGTCATGCACTTTCAAGTAAAATAGTGACATTTTTCAATGGAAGGTATCACAAAATAGCAATTAGAGGTGTACTATTTTTTACCAACACCTCAAAGGTGTTGTGAAACTTAATTGATCTGTGAGATATTTTTTGACATAACTGAGGATGTTATAAACATTAATTATAATCAACAGCAGCACTCAAAGGATAATGTGGTAAACACAGCAAAATGTTTTTTGCAGCTAAAGCCTTAAAATGCAGCATAGAATAGTATTGATTCTGCACTGGAGAAAGATACAGCATGGTCAATTTGTGGAAATTACCCGATGGCATGGCTGTAGGAAGGGAGATATAAGAGAGACATTATTCTGGGTAATACCCCGGGGAAAGGGAGGAAACAGAGAGCAGTGCTTCATGGTGGTAAACACTCCCTCTTTCCCTGCCTGCTGCCGCAGCAGGTACAGTGCGGGTGGCTGCAAGGGAAAAGAGATGACCTGGTTTGGGCTGGGATAGAGTTAATTTTCCTCCTAGTAACTGGTACAGTGTGCTTTGGATTTAGTGTGAGAAGAATGTTGATAACACACTGATGTTTTAGTTGTTGCTAAGTAGTGCGTATCCCAAGTTAAGGATTTTTCAGTTTCCCATGCTCTGCCAGCGAGGAGGTGCACAAGAAGCTGGGAGGGAGCATAGCCAGGACAGCTGACCCAAACTAGCCATAGGGATATTCCATACCATAGGACGTCATGCTCAGTATATAAACTGTGGGGGAATTGGCCAGGAGGGGGATCACTGATTGGGCACTGGCTGGGCATCCGTCAGCGGGTGGTGAGCAGTTGCATTGTGCATCACTTGTCTTTCTTCGGTTTTACTTCTCTCTCTTTTTGTTACCCCCCTTTTCATTACTATTATTATTATTACATTTTATTTCAATTATTAAACTGTTCTTAACCCATGAGTTTTACCTTTTTTTTTCCCAATTCTCCTCCCCATCCCACAGGCAGGGGGGAGGAGAGAGTGAGTGGCTGCACGGTGCTTAGTTGCCAGCTGGGGTTAAACCACAACAAGAGGCACTGTATGGAAGAGGGCAGCGCCTGCTATGGGGTGGGGTACCAGAAACAGAGAACACATTGGCCAGGAATGAAAGCCACTTGCAGTAGGTCTGAGTCACAACTATTTCATTTTAGCGAGATCTCCAGGAGCATGGCTCTGTCGGCAAAACTCCAGCAGGCGCTGATACGCATTTCTTCAGCTAGGTGCATCCCCCTCCTTCCCTTTACAGACAACTGAAGGATGCTGCCTGGGGGCTTCAGGAAGAAGTGAAGGAGAAAGAGATGAGCACTAGACTGACATACTGCACATGATGCGCTAAGTCTTCCTCTCCCTTATGCATCTTTCTCCCCCTGCCTTAAGCTCAGTGTACATGCAATCAGGTCACATTTGAAACAGTTTTCAGAGCATACAAGTACGATTTCCAGAACAACTGACCTACAAACACTCACACACAAATACATAACTACAAACACAAATATAACTGTAAATAAATATATAAACATAAACATATATATACAGGGATAAGGACAGAGAGGAAGAGATTCAAATGACACGTCACACCATATCTTTGAGTTTTCCACCTTTCCTGGCAGAATGTCTCTTTGATTCAGGTTCCTAAGCAGCACCTTACCCCTCACCTGACAGACAAGTGGGGAAACCTGCATGGTACTTGCATAAGCATTTATTTTTTTCTTACAACTCATGTCTTCTGCAAGAAAGAGTCACACCAGCCCATGAGAACAGAACTCAAGGACAGATTTGCTGCTCAGGAGCTACAGGAAAAAAATCTGACAAGCTTAATGATGGGAAGGTTTGTTAACACCTTTGGAGAGCTATAGCGTGTGAAAAAAAAGCAACCCAGAATGCTTGGCTAGGAAAGGCATGGCCACAGGGATGTAGAATAACTCTCTGATGTCCCACAGAAGTGTATTTTTTGGAACAGGCAGGATACCCATCAGAACCTGGACAAATAAAAACTGCTCTGTTACAGGCTTCTGTGAACCAGCAACTGAAAAGATGGCCATAATCAATCAATAAACAGTCACCAGTTTTATTGCTACATGACACCATGGTTTAGCCTGAAAGACTTTACAGATGAGGCCATTCCTAAACACAGCTACACAGATGGATTTCTTCCCAGAGCAGCAAAGACCCAACATGGCTGCATCACCATCGCTGTGACAGACCAGGACGGGGCCTGACTTGCACATGAGATGAGCATGCACACTCCCAGCTAAAGTAGGCAGCACAAACCACTTCACTGTGGGCATACTGGACGCTAATTTATAACCATGAGCGAGACATGCGTGCTTTCTGGAGTGGCTGGTTCAGTGCATGTACATACACATTCCTACCGGTACCAAGCAACGGCATATTAAAGCAATAAGTGAGAACATATGCAACAATGAAATGCACCACTGCTGCTGGAGGAAGATAAAATGGAAAGCTGTGCAGCGCTTGGCTGAGTGAGGCTGACTAATGACTCTAATGTTAGTGGCTGCTGATCAAGAAATCAAACACAGAGCAGTCCATCATAATCACGGCAGGTGAGGGAAGATGAGCCAGAGCCAGAGCCAGAGCTCAGGATACCAGAAATCTTCCTTGCTGTTCCAGAAACCAGTAGTATCTTCTGCATACAGAAAAAAACCCAGCTTGTTTCAATGCATAGTCAAATTCATTAGAAACCCTCTGAAATAGGATCCTTTGTTACACAGTTTGTTGCCAGATGATAAGGACGTTTTGGGGCAGTGTGTTCTCAGGAACACAAATGGAAAATGACATGATGGACATAGCGTGTCAAAATAACAATCCTCATTTAAATCTTCACATTAGAGACAGCTTACATCTCAAATGTCAAACATGCAAAATGGATTGCCTGCAGAAGCTGATTCGGGGAACATCAATTGTTCTGAATTTCAGAGTATTAACATGGAAAAAAAAAAAAGGAACCGACTTTAAACTGTACCAGAAATCTTTACAAAATCTGACACTTTGTTCTTGCTATTTCTTTGCCTTTGTTTGCATTTCAAGGCCACATCCCCTTTGTCACTTGGACCAATAGCTGATCTGACATTTTATGGTGTGCACTTGACATGACTGCCCATACGGTGCCCCACTGACTTGAGGGACAGTTCCTGCTCCTTCCCAGCAAGGCTCTGAGTGGGATCACACCACTTTTAGTGTTCAAGAAAGTAGAGGATCAGGCTTCAAATAGAAAACTTCTGAGAAAAGACTTAAGCACATCTGTTGTGTAATCCCAGAAGAAGACAGGAATTGGACTCTACTTTCTGCAGATCAATGATATTTATTCATACAATGCAAACATCAGAAATGCCAGGGCTCTGATCCTCACTGATACCAGGGTATGCATTTTTTTTAACACTGAAAACCTTTAATCCCTTTGGAGACCTGGGAGGAAGTATTCAGCTACACCAACTGCAAAAGCAGTCATGGAGTTATTAGTTATTAGCCTTTTCTTTTACAAAACACACAGAGACACAAAACAATCCCACTGTTTGCTGAAGACAGTGTCAGAGGAAGCCTTAAGAGGGACAATGTCAGCAAGGACTAAATGAGCTTGCAGTTTTCATGCTGATGAGCAGTCCTGCAATCGTATGAATGCACTGAACAGACACATGGATCCAAACACCACCAGTGTGGACCAGTTTGCATGCCTTGCAAACTGGACTGAAAGAGAAATCATGGTTGCGGTACATGGCTTGAAAAGCTGGTTACAAAACCAAAATCTGTACCAAACCAACAGATTTTTTAAAAAGTCTGCTCACTAGTCTGAATTCCCCTTCCTTTTGAAAATATACCTTAAGTTTTCTACAGCTACTAAGTTCCCATCATGGGTGATTTCAAATCTCAATTCTAAGTACAGACTTCCTGATCCTTTTCATCAATAACAGTCACACATTCACTGTTTCCATTACCATAATTATGCTGGCGTATCACTTAAAAGCCACAAAATTGCATTGTATTTCTATAGGCGGGCATAACATGAGAGCACAAAACAGCACAGCCAAATACTTCAGCAAATCCATCCAGGTGCTACTGCTTCAGCGGCCCATGAGAAATCAGTGCAGTGTGGGTATAAGGTGGATGCTCTGCTCTCCTAGATCCCTGCCTTCAAAGCACATGTTCCCAGGGAGACAGGTAAGTGTTCATGGTTCAACGTTGATGTCTCTGCATTTTAGGGCATGTAATTAATAATTTGCAGGAGAGATACTTCTGCAATCACAAGGTCTCAGTGCTTCTGATATTTGTCATCAAGGGTTGGGCACTTTCCTTGTGCTGCTTGTCTCATCTGTCTCTGGGCAGTTTAAGCACTGTTGAATTAGAGGGTTTCTTCACTCGGGTTCAGAATAAAGTCGCTGCTCTCGGGAGCCAGCTACTTATGTGCATCAGATTTCAACACTACTCAGTGCTTGAGTTTGGACCTTATTCACTTCTGTATGAGTCCAACTCAGTGCTGATATGACTCCGGCAAGAGCTTCAATATAAACCTAAGGAAAACCCATGGTAAATCAGGCCCTGTACCACTTAAAAAACCCTCTTATCCCCTCATTACAAGGATGAGATTCCTTATTCTCTATTAAAAAGATCTGTAGTTGAATTTCCAGAAGAGTTTCGCAGATGCAGCTTCCATACTTTAGGGAGTGCACGAGCTACCACCACTGAAAATCACGTCTAAGAACTTGCTGAGGTTTAACCTCTTAGTTCAGTCTTATCTGATGTGTGATCATTGTCTCCAGAACAGAAGATACTTAAATATTAGAGCAACTCATGTGAAGATTAATACAGTGATTTCACATATAAACTGGAAGTAATGAAGTGTGCAAAACCTTTCAGGAATAAAAGACTGAAACCCTGATTTCAGGAATGAAAGCTTTGGCTGATTAATTTTCCTTCATCAATAAACTATTTCTCAGGACTGAGCGAAATAGATACAAAAACCTCTGCACCTTTAAAACAATGTGAGGAGAGCAGGGCATGTTATCCAGGAAAACTAAGTAATTACTTTCCTGCTTCTTGAGGTTTCAAGCTGAGCAAAGGGTCAGTGAAGAAGGACTGTGCTGTCTTGTAGTAAATAAGGTTAATGTTACTGTATAGCTCTGTTTTGCAGTCAGAGGGCATGAGAATGAACCTAAGCACAACTTGCAACGCTTGCTCAAAAATGGATTGAAATATTACTCTCTATATAAGGGATGGATCCTGTGAGATGATGCCATCCAACCGATCACTTTTAGAAATGTGATCAGTTTGTGTCCCTTCACTTCCAAGAGACCACTTGGATCCTTTCAGTTGGGTATGTTGTTTGAAGTGCTTGGATGGACTTCTCAGGACCTGACAGCTCAAGCGTTACACTGGAAGGGAAGTACCTCAGCTTCTCTGCCAGAACCTACATTGGGACCATACAATAGAGTTTTAACTTACTTTAGGATGAAGCTGATATACATCAAAATGGAGATGACTCTAAGGTGGTAATTTGTGTCCTTCCCAAGAAATCTCAAAAGTAGGGCAGAGCAACCTAAAGTGCCTGCCTGGCCTTCATATTTTTTAGCATTTATTTCAACAGTTGCTAACAACAGGACCCTTCACCCAGCACAGTACATCTCAGAGGAGCTGTTAGACAAGCATCTGCACTGGAGATGAAGGGCTGAAAGATGTAAATTTTCAAATAAAGGGGAAAGAAAGTCCCTTTCTTATCAGTTCCTGTTTTCCCACTGTAACAATTCTTGAAAACACTATCACAATTCCTGAAACAGTATTTCCTTCGAAAATTCCATTTCTGTAAGGTAAAATGTTCCCTTCTAGAGAAAAATAAAATTACACTCTGACTACGTGGTCCAACTTAATTTTAAAATTCATCCAGTAGGAAAACTCAGAACATGTGCAAAGCTCTCAAAAAAAAAGAGCAACTCTTAAACAAGGCATGGCTAACACATCTCCTACTAGTGCTCCTGGGAAGCTCTGGCTTGGGCTGATGGCCAAGAGTGCTGCCTACAGACCAAAAGTGAAGCCAGCCTCTTTGTAATCACATACAAAATACCTTTGTTTCTCATACACACAACGTTTCACTGGCTTATTACTCATGCCAGAGTCCACTAGAAAACAAAAGCATAGATGAAAAAGATCTTGCTATCCTACTAAGCGCTACAATGTGAACTTGAACCACTCATTCACAACTAGAGCACACGCACTTCTGAGTACACTGCAGTGCAGCTCTGAGATGCGATGCATGCATCCACAGCTTTGCAGAGCCATCTGGTTTTTTCAGTTTCATTTTGCTATCCCGGTTCAAAGCCCATAGCCTTGCTTCACTTCAATTCCCCCTTGCCAGACAGTGGAGACGGAAACATTGCTAGAACCAAAATGACAGCACGTGGGAGATTTACCTGATGGGAGCTGACTCATCCCCTTTATCAAGCCAGTCCTGCGGTGGGATTATGTACATGCACCAGAGGCCCCAGTTATAGCCGTGGGCTGCATTGGCGTATTGCTGCACTTCAAAAGTGTTGTACTTGATATTGTCAATTGCTGGTAAGATGATCCGCTTTCGATCTTCTTTGATCCGGGTAAGTGCGGGTTCCACCCTGAGAACAATAAAAACAGCAAAATGTTTTACAGCCATCCAGTAATCCCAGGTCCTGCTTTGCAGTCTGGTAAAACGAAGTTCTCTGATACTGACAGCAGTAACCCAGAGAGATGGCAGCCCATAACATGGCATAGTGGGATCAAATACAGATCACTGTCATACACTGAAGAGTCTGGAGCCTGATGTGGGGTACTTCATATAGCAACAGCACATGAATTGTTCCCTTTATGAAGCTGTACCAGAGTTTAACACCACAAAATTTTACCAAACACTTATTCTGAGGCCTGGAGACTGTCAGTTCATTTTGCAATGCACGAGTGTTGAGAGATACTAGGGCCAAGAATAGCTAAATGGTGTCCTAATGGCTACACCACCAGGATGCCCAGTGGTGATTAAATACCTGCTCTTGCTGACAAGGCCCGAAGAACAAAACACACACCAGGGAGTGAATGAATCTGAAGGTTACTCAAAGGTTTTAATCTTGTTTCCTAAGGACTGACCCCATCGGATCTAGTTTGAATGACAAGCATGACTGCATTATGCCTTCTAAAACCTCTTTGGTGATGAGAAGATTTCAATTGCCAGATGGTGCAAAAGCAGCAAACTGCAGGAAATGTGCCATCATTTCAAAAGGCTTTAAAACATCAATGTGCTTTCAACAGAAGCTACATCCCAAAGTGTTTCAGGAAAGTAAAAAGCTTCATGCAAACATTCATTTCTGAGCAAGGTAGTCTGAAGTTGCTATGAATTTGCATACAAACTGATCCAAAGAGGTAGCAGACTTACATAAGGGTGGAAAGCACTTCTCAAAGCAGTATTAGAAACAGCCACCAGTTGACTCCTTTGTAACTGTGTTTCCCCTTGAAATAAGCTTTGAAGATTGTGCAGAGCTCTCACATGTATCTTTAAGGGAATGGTGGTTTGCTGCGATTCACAAAGGTAGTAGGATTTGAACACTGATCTTTTCTCATTTTTCTTTTGTTGTTGGTTAAAAGGCAATTGTTCCTTTGTGGTTTCAAGTTTGTTGCCTTATATTTTGTTTGTTATATTTAGTTTGTTACCATGTATTTTCTTGTGTAGGCCAACAGAAAGGGACAAGTTATGAAATTAATTCAACCTCCATTTTCAAGCTTTACTGTCTCAATCTGAACTATCGCAAATTTTCTGATCTCTTCCATAAGAAGGCAGCAATTTCTTTGTGCTTGAATGGGCCAAAATATTTATCTTTTATGTACACAGACTCCATATGGCTTACATGAGGTCGTATACTGCGCGCTTTCTCTTCATTTTACTCCTCCCACATCAGTAAGAAGACAGATAGATTCAGCAAACCCCTTGAGTATTGATGACGAGCTACTTACTGCAAATAAATCATCACAAAACAATGTAAAATAAGTGCATAACTGACAAAAGACAAGGTGTCACACCATTTCATTTGGAGAGAAGTCGAAGAGAGTTATACTAGTTTTATTTGGATTCCCTTAGAAAAATGACATTTGAATTTATCAGCTGGATGCCAATAACACAGAGCATGGAAGTTTTAATTAAAAGGATGATCACAAGCATGGTGGGAAGAGAAGAACGACATTGCAAGTTGCAGAAATTCCCCCTGGCCAGGAAGGTTATGAAAGAGACGTTCATCTCATATGCAACATGTATTGTTTTCTTACTTTACTTGATTTATTTTGGGAATAAATCAATGCATCCCTCATGACTGGAATGGCCTGAGGTCTCTCTTACTACTGCCTGCCACCTGCAATTTTTGGTGCAGTACTACTATTGCGAAAGCCCAGTCCTGCAAGGTACCAAAGATATCCATAGAAGCATGAAAGTGCATCAGCCCAGGGGAGGTACAGTGATTTCAGCTCAGGTTGTTAAGTACCTTTTTGGCTTTCAAATATTTCCTTAGTCAGCAGGATCATATGTTGTTTCTTTTTCCCCCTTTTTTTGCATGGCATTTAAAGAACTGCACCCCAGACTCAAAGGAGATTTTTTTTTTTTTTCTTTCTGTGGGAGAGACAAGAAACAACAGAGAGAGATTCAGGACAGTGCAGTACCTTATTCAGAATGCCAATTTGTGTGGTCTTTAGGCCACACTCATGTACCCACATAAAGAGCTAATATGACCTACCAAATCAGGATAAGCCGCTTCCTTTATTAATATGAGGTTATGTTTATGAGATTAATGGTTTTAAAAACCAGTGAGTGGATGGCAGAAAAACTCTTGCAACTCCAATAAAGCAGAGAAGAATGCAGAATGAATCTGCTTTGTTCTTTCCATAATGCTATCTCTGCTTATCATCCTAGAGGCAGCAGAAGAAAATACAGCAGAACAGCGGAGATGTCAGCCAGACACACCTCTCACATCATGAATCAGGTGCCTCCACGCATGGCTGTAGTAGCCCCTGGGCATATCAGCAGGAGGCTCTCCCACTCCCTTCTAGCCTCTGAAACAAAGGTTTTCAAAATAACAAACAACAGGTATAGATGTCACTAATGACAGGCCACTAACTGACTGGAAGAAGAATCCTCCTCTGTGATTGTGGAGAAAAAAAATTACCTTGGAGCAGGTCACCTTCCATGTGGAGCAGTTGCGGCAGAAGCCTCATTGCAAAACTGACTCTGAGTTCCTTGCAAACTAAACAACACCTTGGGATGCAGCCCACTCCTGAAGCCCTTGGGCATTGCTTCAACAGATTTGGTGCAGTGGGGAAGTCACCGAGCAGAGTGATTACATCCTCCAGTGAGACCTGGTGCACGTCACAGGGCACACTGGCACCCCGTGACTCCCATAGCATGCACAAATTTATTATGTTTGAGTCTGATTTCCAGATCTGCCCTGCAAAGCAGGAAAACTGACTGCTTGCCTTCCGAAGCAGAAATCTGTAAATGGGTTTCCTTTGTAAGAATCAAATTCTGTCATTCTTATTCACTACCATCTGATTCTGGACACAGGTCTTTGACAAACAAGGAAAGAGTAGGAGTTTTTAAAACTATTTTTATCTCTCTTGGTTAGAGTTCTTTGGTCACCAAATCCTCAAGTCCTTAATTATTGGGATGTTTATGTTGGTACAAAGCAAGATTTTTCATCCATCATACTTAAAACTATCCTAAACTTTCCATGTTCCTTCTACATTTCCTCCTTGTGTGCTCATTTTGCAAGTATTTTCCTTGGAAGGGTAGACTGAGATCATGTAATGAAAAAGCTAGAAGAGAGAAGGAATTCTTCTCCCTTAAAGTCAGATGTCTGCAATAGACCCCCCACATCCAAGGTAATTGCCTCAAACTTCCATTCTCAGCAGAGACAGGCAGAGGCTGGCACTTTTATACTAAGGTGCTTCTCATAATAACGTAGACACTGAAAATAGGTGAGATTAATAATGTTCCAGAGGAGCCTATTTTGAATATAGAAGGAATTTAGCCTGTTACTTTACAGACAGCTTAAAATTGGACTGTTGAAGTGTATCCCCAATAATGGTTAAAGAAAGAATGTGAAGAAAATATTTAACAGTCACTCTGATTTTCAGCCCTCAATCATATTTGTGATTGTGTTCATCTGATACCTGTGTTTTGGAAATGCTAATCTGGGTCCTCATTTTCTTCACAGCAAGAACATTCCGTTCCCAGCTCTGGTGCTGCTGTCACACCAGCCATCACCAAACTACTCCTGTCACTCTACAGTTGACTGAATTCCTGTGTTTTTCCAGTTGTATGGCTTACATTTATTACCACCTGACTTGGTACTTTGCATCTGAATGGCACAAGGAGGGATCTCTGGAGTGTAATACAACAATCGGATCAAAATACATGATGAAATTTCATTAATCTCTATCAATCTATTAATTTGAAATCTCAGATTTTGAACTTTCATGAAATCTGAGGCGTCTGAAAGCTGTCCATGTGATGGAAGATCTGTTTTGGTCCCCTGCGCTCAAGAAGTGTAAATGCTGAAGATACTACTACTTCGGCAAGTGTTGGTATCTCTACCCTCAGGTTACAGATAAAGTAAAATGCCATGTCAAGGTTATGGAGTGAATTGGTATGAAAGCAACTGCTGGAACTTCATTTTCTCAACCTCCCATCCCCACCAATGGAGGTGACTTTCCTCCTCTGTCTGTATCCACACGTGTGGAAATCGCATCCCTGCAGGTATTAGGAACAGGAAAGGTTCAGTATCTGGACAGGCTGCACATTTATCTAACTTCCAAAATATGTTCACACCTACAAGTAAGAGAGCAGGCTCCTAGTCACAGATGGAAAGAGAAAATCCAGTGCAGAGTTGTTCTCTGTTACTTAGCAGACCTCAGAATGGAGAGCCATTTAATTAAACATTGTACACCCCTGACATTTCACAGCTTGTCTTGCCCAATCAGGGACAGCAGAAGTAGCAATGGGCATCTGAATGCCAAGCCCTAGCTCATCTCAGTGAGATCTACAGGCACATTCAAATCCCAGATTCTGCCAATGCCCTCTGCACCACTGACACTGCTTGTGCTCTAATTTTCTGCCTGCCAAGCTCCCTAGGTAATGGCCAATGAAAAAGGACTATAAGCTTGAACAGAACTGGGTGATGGACTGTGTTTACATTGCTTATCTTAGGTAATCCATGAAATATGAGGGGGGGTTATTGCTATTCATTGCTAGTGAAGTCCAGCCTTGGAGTAGCTCTATTAGGCTCAATGGACTTACACAGTGTCTTTGTCTCTGTAAGCTGAGCTGCACGTTCATCAAATCCTTTGTCAACTTTGCTGGTAATTCTGGATTTGTCTAATTGCTTCAGGTTTTTGAAAGGATTATGATTAAATCTTTCCTAGTAATTTCTAATTTTTTTCCTAATTTTAAGCTGCTACATTATTATGTAGATTTACTCATGCTCTTTAGAGACACCAGTGTTCTTTCCCTGTTTTTTTTTCTCCTTGTCTTGTTTTTCGCACTGTGCATCTGCAGAAGTCAGGTGCTCCTGGCAGCTCCCAGGACTAAAAGGACAGAGTGGAAGAGGTTGCTGAAGTCCAGATATGTTCAACATGCTATGCTGATGAGCTGCAATATGTTGCTTGAGTATTTCCTTTCCAAATGGCCACTGCTGGCAGTGAGGCAGGATTCAGCCCTGCCTGATTAGGTACATAAGCCAGATGTGAATTTTGAGATTCATCTCTATTTTTCACAGATGCAAAAATATTAGGTTCCTAGCTTGTATCTGAGTCAATGTACTTTATGGGCACAGAGTAGCATATATTGTTAGCAAGTTATTTACTGGAGCAAGAGGAAAAATTCTCCCAGGCATATTCATAGACATGACGGATTTCAGTAAACTAAATACAATCAAAAGATTCAGCTTTAAAGGTAGTGCTTCATATCATCCAGTTCTTTTTTCCACCTAATAAAAACCAAGCAGACAATTTGGGCTGGAATTTGAGTGACATAGGAAATTCATCCCTTCTACCCTCTCTAAAAATATATATTTGCCGGTGTCCTCTTCTCACTCTGAATAGATTGCTAGTGAGTGGTTAAAGCCGGAAGAGAAAGGACAGTAAATTTAGTTCTTTTACAGACTCCACTAGGCTAAAGGGTGTTTTCACTTGGGTTTTATTTCTCTGAAGCAGTTCCAGAAATACAGCAACACACTGCTGAAGTCTCATTCCCAGGACTCAGCCCTGCGATTGACAGTGCTTGGTTGAAAAGCCACAGAGCATATCGCTGTCCCATGATTTTGGTGAGCTTCCCACAGGCACAAGGACGTGCTGGGAGGAACATCCACAGCAGGTGCCTTGGTAAGTGATGACTCCTTACAGAAACTCTCTTGGGGAATTTGTGGAAGGAATCTCTGATGAGTAGCAAATTCACAACACAAGGATGTGTCGATTTGTCCAAGACTGTTGAGGGTATCGCCAAATATAGCCCATGCATTTCATGCATTTAATGCTTTTGCCTACCAGTGGGTCAATTTCTGGATTAACACTGGATTTTCCAAGGTGTCGAGCACCCATGATGACTTCAGTGGGAGCTCCAGCAATGCCAGTACTGTGGACCTCAAAGAAAAAGTGCTCCCAAGGTAAACATTAGAGTTAGGAAAAGAGTTGGAAGGCAGAATTCAACCCAGAGTATAGAATAAGCCTGTAAGAAGATTGAGAGCAAAGGCAGGGGTCATACTGTGATCACAAAGGCTTCTCTAATCCCATTGTAAGTCAATCTCTGAACATATATACATTATGTATTTAATATTGGGCCAATTCAGAGCAGCTCAAACCCCACAGGAAACCACAGCAAACAAAAATTGTATGCTGTCTTACATCCTTATCAGATTGCTGGAGAGTTCATGCCAATGGGGAAGTCTGATTTTTCACAGCACTAAAAAGAACAGCTTCTTCCACATAAAAAACAGATAAAAACAAGTTAGTAATGAGCTCCTCAGCATACAGCATTATATAATTCACCTTTTTAAATATGTAAAAATACCTGCTGACTTCAAGCAGACTTTTAAAAGGGCACAACATAGGAATAAACGCATGTGATCTAAGAGAAACCACATGCATGCTGCAGGCCAGATTCTCTGCTGTCCAACTCTTCCACTTCAATGGACTTCACAACTTCAGGGATGCCTTGCTAACACACATCATCTCAGGAGTGGACCCAGAATACTTTTCAGTTCTTAATTAGAATCATTGCACTAGGCATTTGTCAATACCTCCCTTTCCTGCCCCCCCGCAAGTCACTTTTTCTGAATTCGTCCAAAAGTAAATCCTTTCCTAAATGACGGGAATTGCATTGGGAAATGTCACTCTTAAAATCTGCCCTGTCCCAGGCGAGTACCTAAATACCCTAATCTCTGGGTTCTTTTGAGATAAACATTGTCTTTTTTCCTCTCCACCATCACTATTCTGATTTTTACTCCAATAAAAAATGAAGAACTAACATTAAAAAAATCCAACCTTTCTTTTTCCCCTTTTCACAAATCAGAATTTCTTTTTTCTTTTCTTGCAAGGACTTAAGGAAGAGTCCTTATAAGACATAAATGAAAGACAACATGGTCTCATCTGCTAGATTTTATGGCTCAGTGGGTTTAACACCGTATTTTACTCTGGCTGTACCACTGTCAGGTACCGTGAAGTAAAAACTTAACACAGAAATATAAGAAAAAGATCTGTGTAAACTGAAAGCTTATTTTGCATGTGATTTTATACGCTACCTCACATTTCACTGGCAATATACATTTATCAGATGCAGACAAGCAGATCTACTGACATACATAATTCTTCACTGAGGCCAACTGAGGAATATTTCATGCAGAATGCCTTTCCTGTAAATAAGTGTTCAGAGAACTAAAAAAAAATAAATTTCATACTCCCTTCCTCAGTCTTTAAGAGGAGAGAGAAATTCCCCATCTGTTCTACCTGACATCTCTATCAGCATTCCTGAGTGCCTGGGGAGGTTTCAGACCTGCAGCCCCCAGCCAGAACGGAGCGAATGCAGCATAAATGCCTGCTGGAGAGTTAAAGATCAGCTCTTTGGCTGCCAAATCTGAATAGCTCTTTTCTGCACCACTGAAAAGCAATGAGGATGCTTCAATGAACTCTCTAGGTTGTTTAGGTAGATGAATAGTTGAAGTTGCTTTTCTGGCATGTCCTCTGTATGTAAGCTGGCACTGTCCCATGAATCTGAAAGGCCCACATGGCTTATGTTGCACGCTGCCCTCTTCACTCAGATAATATTAGTTCACTTTTGCTATCTAAAACATGTATCCCATTAAGTTACCAAATTGATCCTAAGTGATGGTAGAGGCTTTGGATGAGAAAAAAACTCCCTTAGCAAACACGTCCTGTCCTTTGCATTTGCATAACTAAAACTCGCCAGGCCAAACTTAGCACGGTACCAGGGATGCTGCAATGAACCATGTCCTGAGCAGGAGTGATAGGCTTGAACCCTCCAGAGGGGAGGGACTGCACAGGAGAAGGACTGCAAAGGTAATTTCACCCTCACCTTCAGCACTTCTCTCACTAGAAGGAAAGAACCACCTGGACCTTGCCAGGTCCCCAAAGAGCCACCTGAGCTTGAACAGGGCGGGTGGGGAGTTTACCTGCTGGCAGAGACTAGCTTCCAGTAATATGAAAATATTAATAAGGGAGCTTTCAGGGGGGCAAAGACCTTGTGCCTTTGCCCTACAAAAGCACAACCATGTCTCTGTTACACAGTATGGGGAATAACCAAAGTTAGTAGAAGATTAGGAGGAAATCAACTTCCTTTTTCCTTGACACACTTCCTCAAGAATCCACTGCTTACAGCCACCACAGCAAATTGCACTACGTATTACCGTATAAAATAGCACCTACAAAGTGTCATCCATAGACCTAGGGATCTTGATCTTTAGGTCTTCTTCTTAGTTCATTAAAATACCAGTTTTCTATATTTTTAAAACACTGCTAACTTCAGGGATAATCCATTGTCGTGGTTTACCCCCAGCCAGCAACTAAGCACCACGCAGTCACTCGCTCACTCCTCCCTGCTCCCAGTGGGGTGGGGAGGAGAATTGGAAAAAAAAAGTAAAACTGGCGGGTTGAGATAAGAACAGTTTAATAATTAAATTTAAAAAAATAATAATAACAATACAAATATAATAAAAATAATAATAATTGTAATGACAAGGAATATAACAAAAAGAGAGAAATTAGACCCAAGAAAAGACAAGTGATGCACAACGCAATTGCTCACCACTGACGGATGCCTAAGCAGATATCAGTCCCTCCTGGCCAACTCCCCTGAGTTTATATACCGAGCATAACGTCCTATGGTATGGAATATCCCTTTGGCTAGTTCAGGTCAGCACTCCTGGCTATGCTCCCTCCCAGCTTCTTGTGCCGCTGCTTGCTGGCTGGGCATGGGAAACTGAAAGATCCTTAACTTGGGGTAAGCACTACTTAGCAACAACTAAAACATCAGTGTGTTATCAACATTCTTCTCACACTAAATCCAAAGCACACTGTACCAGTTACTAGGAAGAAAATTAACTCTGTCCCAGCTGAAACCAGGACATCTGTGATGATGGGATGTGTGTGGCACAATCTGAGGGATACTTGCTTATATTTCAGGTCCTCTTTCTCATGTCGGGTTGTCTCTGTCTCTCTGGTATATTTAAATCTTTTGATTAAATCTTCTTACTCCACTGCTGCCTTATTGCTACTCCCCCTTTGTCTGGCAAAATTTGAATTACTACAGTACTGCACAATTCCATTCAGTGCTCTGATACTACCTCTGTGATAGGAGCAAAAGCAATTCCTAAGATAGAATGCAAGCATAATACTCTATCATTATGTCTTCTTTTATGGCTCCTAGCACCCTCTTTACGGCTGCTAATATATTGTGGCCTCTGCCTTTCACTTACTGATTTCTGCTCTCCTTCACTCAATGTGTCCTTTTTCTCACCGGAATTAACACCCCATCTCTGCTATCTCTCTTTCCTGCTCCCAGATATAATGCAGTGAAGTTCTCTTCTCCTTGTCATGTTATTCTTTCCCATCTCTCAAAGACAGGAGTCTATATAATGCTCTAGATCTTCTGCAACACAATTAGCAGCCAGGACGCAATGGTCTGTACTCAGTGTTACTGTGGGCTGCTTAACGCACAGTGGGTGGGCCTAATACAAAAGTCAGAGCAGGAATGCTGAAATCTTCAGAGGACTGAAGGGAAAACTGAACTATACAAGCTTAAATATACCCTCAGAGAGGAATGTACAGGAGCTTTTCATACCTATTGGTTCTGCTGGGTTGCCGACTCTACATGCTGACTTCTACTGATGTTAAGTAACCATTAAAAACAGACAAGGTTCTACTGCAGGACAGGTAGAATTGTACAGGTGAACTGTATATATATATTATCATGTAATTTTAATTTAAAATTCCATTTGAGAATTAATAGTAATGGCCTCCCTTTCAGCTAGTCCTCTCCACTTTTGCTCTCACAGCAGCAGCATTGGCTCACGCTATCAAAAGCCTTAAGGGGAACAGGTCAGTAGAAAATCTCTGCTCTGAGCTAATACATTTCAACACCTGAGAAGCAAAAAAGCAGCAATTAAGCACAGCAAAATAAATAATTCAATAGTTAATTTGACCTGCCAGGTTGTAGAGGATTTTTTTTATATCCTACCAGATTGTATTTTAGTTTAGAAGAAGTGTCCCTGGAGAGTAATGCTGTGAGAGCCTGTAAAATGCTATAGTGTGATATAAGGCAAAAGCTCACCTGTAAAGGGGGCAACTATTGTTTAAAGAAAAGTTTTTTTGTTGTCAGAGTCCTGCATACTTCATGAGAAAGTGAAGAAGTCCTTCTCTGATTCTTTATGAATTAATCTGCCAACTGATTAGGCAGGTAAAGCAGCCACAGATTGGGAGATTAAAATTGCACTGCAAGTACTTGACTTTTAGATGGAACGCAAACCAAACAGAAAGCTAATGCTCTTTTCTGTGGTAAAGGAATGGCTTCTTTTTAATTGCCTCACAAATAATCCACAGACAGCTCTGAGTGGGAGCAATCCATGTAGCCTCTAAATACATGAATATACATTGAAAATGGGGGGAAATATTCATGCAAGATGAGACTTAGTAGGAGAATAGAACCGCAGTACTTTAACAAGATACTCCTGCACGACTACCAAGTTCATAGGGTTATGGAGTAGGGGTAATGTTAACCTAGTGGGAAAAAAATAAAGCGGTCCAGATGGAAGGACTTCCAGTCCCTTCTAGTAAAAGAAGATGAGACGAAAATTGATATGACGGGCAACCGCATATGCACAGGTGGACAGAATTAAAACTAGGAGGAAACAGATAGAACAAGGTTTGAGATGGCTGTCAGCAGCCCCAAAGATTGAGGGAAACAAGAGGACAAGCACCAGAAGGGAACGCTCTAAGCCTCCACGTGTGGCTCTGAAACAAAGGGATATGTGATGCTTCTGGTGCATGTTTGCTATTCTCATTCATTCTCTGCGGCTACTCCAGAAACCAAGTGGTCTCAAAGCAGCTGCGCAGACTGGCTCAGCAGTATTAGTGAGACTTAAGCGCACTTGTTGAAAGGAGAGTACACCAGGGAGGATGCAGTAAATGCAAACACTTTTTATCTCGGATATATTCACACTCTCATTTACTGAGTAGTCTAGGTTCTTGCTATGCTGATTTCACCACTTTCTAACATTAATGCAAAGCAGTAAGGTTAAAAAAAAACCCAAACCCAACCCAAAAGCAACCACAAAACCCTTTCCTGCTTACTGACACCATTGCCTAGCTTCTCTAGTAACCAGTAAGATCTCGATGTCCTTTATGGAAGTGACAACAAAATTCTCCACAAGGCTTAGAAAACTGCAGCTTGGGCAGGACAAGCACTGGGAACAGCACCCAGAGCATGCTCTCCCCAGTCCTCAATTCTGTCCAGTAGCTGATATTATCCTATGTGAACTTTTGCAATGATTTGAAAGATCTAGTTGCTTTAAAAGTAAATAAATAAATTAAATGAGATCTTAAGCTTCTAGAAAACTGCTACAACTGCTATTATAGTCTTTTGTAGTCCTGGGGAAAAAAACAGGGTGAACATAAACCAGGTGCATTACAAGACTTATTTTATTGCATCTTCCATTTTATAAAGATATTCATGAACATATAAAAATAAACACTCCACTCCTTTGCAATTAAGTTTCTCTGTGGTTCTAAGTACAGCTATTTTTAGCTTTAATGTGGGGATATCTCCCAGAACTGCAGAGCATAATCAGCTCCACCATAACCCTGCATCATCATTATCAAATACCAGACTATCTTTGGAAAATACACATTTTACATACTGAAGGTCCCAGCAGCCCTTTTTCAGCTGACTGTACATATCAGTTCCTCCAGTTCCCACTTCCAGTAATGCCAAATACTGGCCACTAAGTGGTGCCACAAAGGTTTACTCCAACTGCAGATCTGGCCCACTAAGCCCAAAATTCTGCTTGCCACAGTCAATACTGCTCCCTTGCAAAACAAAGGGAATGAGGAAAGGCGTGCTAATTTCAAGCCCCATTAAAAATCTAGGAAATATGCAATGTTTCCCTCAAACGTAAATGCAGGAAAATTTATGAGGAAATCAGATTGGTATTCAAGTTTCTAAGAAGAAATGATAGAAAATGACAAGGGGATAAAAAAAAGTACTTGAAAGCATGCATCTGCCTCCAGCCCAGAGCCTCCTTAATGGTGTCTCCCCATTTGACTGCTTTGGAGGTTTCATATTCATTGTGGTTTAAATTACTTCTCTCTCCACTGAGCTGTACTAGAGCAGGCACAACAGCTTTTTTATGGATCTTGCAGCCATTGAAGAAGATTGTCAGCAATGTTGCAATAATCAAGAATATTATTCAAAAGTAATTGCTAATAACACCAGCCTGCAGCCATCTCATCCCTACAGTTTTTCAGCTTCTCTGTTGCTGAGTAAATCTCACAGCCTTTGAGACACAGGGCACAGTGTAACAGTACTGCTCTCCCTGTAGGAATATCCAACAACTTACCAGCCAATGTTGAATTCAACGTGAGCGTCAAAGAATCCGACGACAGGAGAGGTTGCTGCTTTCCAGCCTTGGATTCTGGCTCGAATCAGTCCTTCTCGTTTGTTATTGCGCACTATTTTCACCAGACCTGGGTATCTTTTATTGACATACTGGTCCAGATTAAATTTTAGCTCAACTGCAGGACAAAAAAAGCCACACAAAAATATTCAGAATGAGAAAAGCCCTGCAACATTATGTTTTACTTTGATTTATTCTGCAATAGAAAGGGAAAGAAATCCTTAAATATTCCTAAACCGTTAGTCAGTCTCACAGATATAAACCAAGTACTGCGGTTGTGGCATGGACTAGTTCCAGGGGTATCAGCTCAGAGAAATTCTCTACGCATCACAGCAGTTACTGTTAGACTTGCACAGATTTAATATGGCCTGATGGATTTGAGTATTGTTTTGAAGAGGTAGTTTGTCTAAATGTTTTTAAATATTTACTGTTCTAATTCTCTGATGATTTGCATTAGGTTACAACTGGTATCTGGAGGAACAATTCTGACCTTATAGCAGTGTAACATGGGAGACTGGTGATTTTTTTTTTTTTTTTCTGATCTATGCTATTCAGTAAGAGTTTCAAAAATAACCTCAATGGATTTTTGGTCAAGAGCTAATTCAGATCAGAATTAATTTCCTTTAATTTTAAGGGTTTTCCCTTAAATATGATTAAGACTCCTCAATACCAGGCTTCTTTCCCATTGAACTAAATAGATATTGAAGATTTCAAATAGACTTCTTCTCTTTTGTTCATTTTCAGGCATTCAACCACAGATGGAGCAGAACTCATTCACTCTTTTATTCAGCTTCGTTTCAATAGGCTTATAAACAGGCAAATTACCAAAATGGTCTCTGTATTTTTTTAAATCAATCTAGTTTGGTAATTCATTTACACTGCAACTTACTCATAATGAGGTTTTTACTCAAATATATTTATTAGGAAAACTAGTAGAAGCTTCCAGGACATTAGAAGCCTCATTCTTCTCATCTATATTACACAGTAGAATCATTATCATTGGAATCAAAGACCTGATAAATCTCCAGTTATCTAAAAGAATGACAGAGAAAAGCCATATAAGAGTTCACAGAAACAGCAAGTCCAATTCTTCTCGGTATTACATTGACTCAAACACTTTGCAATCTCACATAATTACTCCATAGGTTACACTGCTGTAGCTGAAAGAATTAGACAAAAGGTTTCTTAAATCTGTAGGTTTTTAAACTTATTTTTGTTTTAGTGATTTGTTCTCTCAACCCTCCTTTCTCTTCAGGGATCTTGAAGAGGAACAGCAACTTAAAACTGAAAGATTTAAAGCTGTTGATCTGTGGAGGAAATACTAAACTTAAGCCTTATTTTAACAAATATGATTTAAGAAGCTGCAACAGTTCTAGAAGTCTAAGGTATAACAACTTAAAACACAACACTGTCACCTTTATCCTAAAAGTTCTTCAAACCCGACCATCCTATGAAACATGTTGATCAATAGCACCCTATATGCTCAACAATATTTTGAGTTTTGATCACTGTAACAGAAGTGTTATTTTTACGTTAATGAACCAGATGACCTGAATGTTGCATGTGCTTTGTGCTCATTCTGTTTCATTCTCATAGTCTAATTTACCCCCTCCCTCAAAAAAAAAAAAAAAAAAAAATCAGACTCAGAATCTGATATTATCAACAACTGTTTAAATCATGAAGAAGCAGAGTGTGCTGCCATGTAAAAGAGTAGAAACTATCTTTAAGGAGAATCTGTAGCCCCACTTCTCCTTGGAAGCAGAATTTAAACTTTTAGTTTATTAATGGTGATATTCCTCTGGATCTGAAAATATGGAGAAAAGTGTCATTTCTATATTAAGATTGCCTATACAAATGTCATTCATCCTGTGAGGATTTCAATGAAATCAGCAGGGTTTATCCACCTAATGTTTATTTGTCATACAAATAGTTAATATTTATTCACAGTTTTGTGCAAGTGGCTCAGTCAACCCTCTCATCAACAAACACAAACTCTTGTAAATTCTACTGACTTCAATAGAGGTATATTAATTCACACCAATTTATGATCTAGCTTATTAGCCATAAATCAGTGGTTGCATGTATGACCTTCATCCCCTGGCTGTTTAAATGCAGAATGACTCAATGCTGTTTCATCCCAACATTTAAAAAAAGCATTTCAGCTAGTAGTGACCAAAGTGCCTTTGATTTACATTTCACGTCCATTAACCACACAGGATACAGTACTTAGAGGAAAAGTTACGTGTGTTCACCATTGTCACTGTTGTCATCCACCAGAATGATCTCCTTGAGCAAGTGCGATGGGGTGTGATTCACAACACTGTGCACAGAGCGCAGGATGACAGAGAGCGCCTCGTTTACAAATATGAAGACCACAGAGATCTGTGGCAGGTCATCTGGGTAGGTCATCTGTTTGCACCTGGAGAGAGGAAGGAAAGAGTTAAACCCCAAGTAACCACTGGGAGGTCAAATATACTGAAGAGTGTCCTTTCCTCATTGCTCTCCAGCATATAAGGACTTGCAGGCTTTGTTCTTTCTAATCCCAAACAAAGATGTGGTAAAAGCTCAAAAGAAGCAACACAGCTAAGAGCAGCAAACTTTCCATCAACTCAGTGAAAACCAAAGTGCATCTGCATGCACACAGACTTGCAGTGGCTCTCATTCTCTGGAAGGTTAAAAGCATCTCTTGAAGACCAAAGGAATATCCGATGACTTTGCTCAAAAACAACCTGCAGAGGGCCCACAATACTATAGCCTGTCTGTGCTCCCAGGGGAACCATCAGAAGGTCTGCTGTTAACTCAGAATTAGATCTCATACTTTTAAAACCAGGACCCACTCAAGTAAATTTTGCATTTGCCACCCTTTCCAATTTTGCCGTTTGTGCAGCAATAACAAATGCATGATGGTTGCTGTACAGACAGGCACTGGCTGAAATATTTGCAAAACAGATCTGTGCCATTGGAGACGTCACCTTGGTAGGCAGCTACATCCTGAAACTCCTTTTGTGCTTGCTCAATGATGCAGATACGTTGCCATAGACCATTTGGAGAAGCAAAAACGAGGCCTGGAGAAGTCACACGGCACAGAGCAGAGCCTCTGCTTCCCAAGCCCCCAGCCCATGCCCCTCTGTAACACCATACTGCCTCATTTTAGTGGAATTCTCTCCCACTAGCAAAGATGTTAACTTTAAAAAATTACCTATGTGTTCTCACAGTCAAAAGCCATTCAGAATTACCATAGCAATTACTGAACCTGCTCTCTCAAATACTGCTAATGATATCACAGGAAATGACTTTTCCTGCTCTTATCAAACTTTCTGACCCCTTTGCTCATTACTTTGGCATAACAATCTCTTTTTTTACCCACTATCAGCAGTCATGGGGATGGGGAGGGTGACAAATGCTCGACTGTTGGGTAACCTCTGGAAATCAGTTATGAATTCTAGTAAAGTGCAATTATTCATAATTCCTACTCATCCCAGCACTATTTGCTCAGAGATCTGAGCACTTGTCATGGATTACAGTGTTACCATAGCTACTTACTAGCAGCTTGTGGGGGGCCTGTACCATACAGAGGACCACTGTGTAAAACTTCTGGCTAAGCATCATTCTTACAAAATCTAAAAATAAACCTGGAACAAGGACAGAGATTTACAGGAGGTGTGAATGCTCTGACACAGCCTCCTTTTTGAATTTCTTTTTTGAATGTGATTTTCCTCTTGACCACACCAACATATCAAAGAAGTCCATCAGGAATACTTCACTAAGAGGAAGGAGCCATCAGATAAAAACATGGACCTTGCAAGATTTCCCTTAACGAGGGACATCTTTGATCTGACAGCAATTTGCTTCAGAGCCTCACTTGTATCGGCAGGACATAGCAAATTGCATCTCAGTAAATGGGACTGGTACCCAAGGAGTGGGTACATTGCTGGCAGAAGTGAGGCAGAAGATGAAGCCCACCCCAGGCCATGGATCCTGGTGGGGTCCTGCATCAGCACTCAGAGCTAGCAGGAAAGAAGGGAAGCAAAGAAACCATGTAGCCGAAGTCTGGAGACAGCAAGGAGGCTGTGGCAGAGGAGGAAGAAGTGCAGTGAGAATGAGAGGGCAGTCAAGGTGGCATTTGCAACACAGAGGGACAAGCAACCAAAGGAAAGGTAGGATGAACACAAATGTCAGAAGCAGAGAGGCATGTGTGGAAGGACCAAAGTAATTTGCCTAGGAAAAGACAGGGAACCACTGAAATAGCACAAGACCTCAGTGGATTAGGCTGGACTTCCTTTATCTTCTGATCAGAGAATTTTGCTGAACTTTTCTGGAGTAAAAAGTATTTGTTTTCTTGGTAAGTGGACTGAAATGCCTGGGCACCCAGCTATGTGTTCCTGTCCAGATTGAAAAGTAGAGTGGGACTAATCCCCAGTGCTTCTCCTCCATCCTCCCACTTACATTCCGAGACGATCGGTATTTCTAATTCAAGCTTTAAAACCAGCACACCTAAACCATAACCTCCACTTTTGATTTATTTGTTCTTCATCATATTATATCAATGCATTATCCTAAGTGTCACTCCATGATCTCACTGGTCCACAAGTCTTTTCATGCCATGGTTCTCAATGATTACTTACATTGTGGGACATCATGGACTACTTTAGATAAAAGGCTGGTTTGAATTTGTTATCCCACCTGGGTTAAGTCGTTCCTATCACTTCTCACTGCAACCTTCCTTGTGTCAGTTCTCCCCTTTTTCTGTTAGCAGGACGTAGTTGAAAAACTGCATTATGTCTGCATTTGGAAAGAGCGCTCCGACCATCACCTATTAGAATATCTTGGGTAATCCCACTGCAGCAGGAACATGCAGATGGGCAAAGGCAAACCTCAGAATTTAGCAGTGGTTTAAAAGCTGTCGTAATTTTATTTATTACAGCAAAGATGAAGAACAGCAAAAGAAGCTGTCCAGCTAAGTAGACTTTTCAAAGTACAGCAGTGATTTAGGAGCTTATTTCCTGCAGACTTCCAGTCAACCTTGAACTCCCAACTTCTTAAGTCACTTCAGAAAATGAGATGGATGTGCTGAGGTAGTCAGGAGAAAGTACTGGTCCACTAACACTAACAAACACTTCTGATGATGTCTGAGAGCACGAGCAATCCCAGTCAAGGGGCCTTTCCTTAAAAATCAGTGGGTGCTTAAGTGCTTTGTTGGATTGTCGCCCAAGTGCTTCCCAACGTATTCTGTAATTAGATACCAGCTGCAGCAATTTACAGTTACTACTTCCTTCATTCCAAGAAACTCTAACCAGCAATTGACACTCTGAGCCAAATAGTGACATTAGCAAGTCACATGCAAGGATGCTCTACCATCAAAGCACAACCCTGCCCACTGTCACCTTACAACGCCTTTGCAGCTTCATTCTTGGCAGGATGCTGACAACAGACCGAGTGCATTGCAATGGAACATTCAGTCACTTGTGCCTGTATGCAAGGTTGAGAAAGTCAGAGTGTCAGGAGGACACATGAAGTCCTCCTTAGTGTAGCCCTTGATTTTGGCCCTGGAGCACGGCAGCAGGAGAGAGGTCATGCCAGAGAAGTTCCAGGGAAAGTAAGGCTGTAACAAGCCTATTGACTTTCAATAAGGCATACGCACCCTCTCAGAAAATGGTTGGGGCAGCAGTCTGGAAACAGAGAGAAAGCATTGGGCAAGAAATCCATGAGCTAACAATGGAGGAGCTTAACGTGAGACTAGTCACTTTTATTATCTAGTTTGAGAAGAAAAGTAACCAGAAGGTGAAGACAGCAAACTGTACGAAAGTGTCCTAGCAAGGCACACCCTTATATGCTTCAACCTGACCACCAACAGGGCTTTGCTAAGAAATTAAGAAATCATCCATTTCTCGCAGTCCTGATACTGTGCAGTAAAGTGCCTGAGTGTTTAAGGCAGCCCTTCTCAGGGGGCAGAGGTTTGGCTGCCCTGCTCTGGGAGCCCACAGCACCAGCACTGTGCCCAGAACTCTGCCAGGGAAGGGAGCTAGGTACCACCATGGTTTCCACTTCTCTGTGCTAGGTCTGATCACATTATGAACTGTTGCAACTGGGTGCAGGAGGACAATTACAGTAATCGATAGCCAAATCTTGGCCTCATTAACATCTGTCTAACAGTACTGAGTTTGGGAAGAACGTAGAGCATACATTTGACCTCTGTGGTAGCTAACGATGGCCTAAGCTGGCCACGCATAGCTCACCTTTAATATTACTGTGATTCTAAATTAGTATTATGAACTGTCATCAAGTCTCACAGCGTACAATCAGCAAAGGACTTCAGGTCTGCATGAGAAGCAGTGCCTCTCTCTGGGGCAGATGGGTATGCTGTAGAGAAGCACACCACTGGATGCATTTAGGACTAACGATTCCAAGCAAAGATTGATGGTGCCATGGCTAAACATTTCCATGGGCCAGCTGAGGATGGATTAGACCTGATATGTGAAACAGCCCTTCAGGCACCTTCGTACAACATGCCAAGCATCAAACCTGAGGCATTCTGCTGTTGTCTTGGGAAGAGTCTTTGAGTGTTCTTGCTCTGTATTGGCTACTGCAGAGCTTGGCTGGCAACCCAGAGGTATTTCCTTTGTACGTGACAGAGAGCTGGATGTCAGATCATTTTTCTCTACTCTGAAGATGATTTTCACTCATTCTTTCCCTTGCATTGAACCGGTTCCTTAAATGAACATTTCCCAGCCAGCCCCCTGAGTCCAATTGTGAGCACTGTCTATGCAGGCATAAGAAAATACGTAAGGCTCTCCAGTTGGCAGACCAGAACCTTTGAAAAAAATCATGTACTAAGACAAAAAAGGTTACAGATTAGAAACTGGGACAACGAGAAAACAAAAGCTTCTCAGCTGCACATAGGCCTGCTCATGGCAGCCCTGTGAGCTTGTAGGCAATAAAGGGAAGGAAATTTTCTTTTGTCTGAACCTTCATTCCTTGATAGCTATATTTATTCTATTTGTATCTGATCCAATGGAAACCTGTGAAGTCCTCTATTTATCAGAGCTGGTCTTACAGTCCATTTGAGTTGCACTATTTTTTGTGAAGGGCTGACAGTACAGCCATGCAGGTAGTTCAGTGCATTACCAAGGCAAGAAAAATCTTTCCTACTCTCTTTCACCTGCTGTCTCTCATGTCTGCATACTTGCTAAACTCCAAAAATGAGTTTTGCTTGCAGACCTTAATATCCTGAGTTTGGAAATGGATTAGGCCATGCATTTAGAGATTTCTGACAGCTTTACCCTTCAGGAAAAAATGCAAACAAAATTAAAGCTTCTTCATGAATCTTTAAAGTATTTAATACAAGATATGTTTTTCCAATGAACCACTGGGATGGAGATGACTGTGGGCTTGTCTCCTTCACAAACTTGATGGAATTGCTGGGCATGAAGAAACCTCCTCTGCAGTTCTAGCACAAAAAAGCCCCAGCATGCTCCATACCTTGAAAGCCGCAGAATGGTCTGGGTTCATGTTTTATAGTCACAGCAGGGGAAAGAGGTGTAACAGCACTTCATTGGGTACATGATCAATGCAAGGACAAAGATAAATATTTAAAAGGTTATCGAATCCTTGCTCATTGATGCTAACAAATACTACTTTTAATCACCAGGTCAATGTGTGTTTTGAACGCAGTTAAACCAAAGGCTGAGAGTAATCTTACATACACGGTTACCTTTTAGTACCTAAATGCTGCTGTGACTTCTGTAGGCAGATGATTTAGAACAAATAAATCACTAAATTTAGTGGCTGGTTCAATGCCTGATTTCTTTCACCAGAAAACCACTGAGGCTTTGCAGTTAGTGCTAGATGTAATAGTAACTTTTCAGATGCAGAAATAAACCAGCATTCCATTCTTGTTCCGCATTGGCACAACAGTGAAAATGTGACAAGCTGCAAACATTTCCTTCCCCAGCATGGGATTCAACTGCTGACCAGTCTGCGGCAAAAACAATGACAGGCTACAAAACTGATTAGCTTCATGGATCATGAATCTGTCAGGCAGAGGCCTCCAACTCCTTCCTAATTAATTCTCCTTCTCAATAGAAGGTGTTGACTGTATTATGCCATAAACATTCTCTTTCTATTAAGCATGGATTTTTCTGCCTTATCCAAAAGGAAAAAAAAAACCCTACCAGAAAAGTTTTTAGTTCAAGACTTGCTCTTACCTTCTCCTCCTGTTCGGCAGCTCAAGGACAGCATTTGCTAAGAATCATGTAATATAAATACTCAAAACGGTGAACAAGGGAGCAGTGGTACAGAACACTGATGGTCTATGTATCTTGAGAGAAGCAGCCCATTGTATTTACAACTAAGTTAAAAAGAGAAGTGACAGTTGCTTTCAGAAAAAGCCTAGAAACTATGATGATACCAGAAGATACCTTTTTACCACGGTTATTTCTTCACAGTCTGTGTTGCTTTATGGAACAGCCTCCACTTTGATTTATCATATGGAAGAAAAATCAACACCTGCTCCTTTTTCCTGAATTTATTTGGGGAAGTGCAGATACAAGATACAGTGCAATTCTTGTTGGTGCTGTAAGCTTGGTAGTCGAGGCAGCTCCAAAAAAACACCAACACTGATGAACAAAGGATTTGGTGGGTGAATTTCCTGCCCTGAGTGACAGCTAAAAAAATTGGGCTAGTTCTCCCTCCGCCTCTGCAAGTACTGTAACACTCCTATCAGTATTTGGACATTCAGCATTAACACTGACTTCCTGTATCCACCTGTTTTTTGGGTCCTCAGCAAAGAAACTATTTGCCAAAGCAACAAAAGCCAATTTTGAGCTCTACTGCCTGATTCTTCTTGAAAGAACAAACTGAACAGCAGTTTTGCAAGAACTGTATGTAATGCCGAAGAACCGACTGCCCTTTCTATTGCTCGAGAGATCATCTTCACAGTATGCGTTACCTAAAACACTCCTCTGTAAGGACTTTACAGTCTCGAAATGGTCAGCTTCCCTGAATAACTTCTACCCGACTTCAGTTGCTCCCTTGGCCACACTCCATGCAGCATGTTCTCAGCAGTTATCCCTGAAGAAGATATTCATTAAAATAAAGACACCTCCTCAACTGTTCCTGAGGACAAACTGTGTCTGTTCCTCCTCCCACAGTGTTTCAGTGCTTCATATTAAAGGGGAGTCAGGGGAAGTCAACGAAAATAATCTGTCCTCCAGCTTTTCTGGTTCACAGTAATGTCGATGGTCATTTTCAGGATTATAATAAACTGAGATCTTAAATCAGCTCCATACTGTGGGAATTCTCAGCAGCTTTTTTTGCATGCCCCCTTGACACATTTTTCTTTATTTTGCATCCAAAAGTCTAAGAAAGAAGTCACCCATGTTCTTCAGAAAGAAATCAGGCCAAAACCTTGTTTCTGTGCTAATCTCAAACACTTCCTATATCAAGGAAAAGTGTCCTTTTGTATCAGCCAGAAACAAATGATTCCAATATGCCATGAGTTTACCAGCACACATCTGGTAAATTCCCCACATCCCCAGGCTGAACAATCGGACTTCATGCCTGTAGGATTTGCAGAATGAAGAACAGCAGCAGGGTCTTTAAAATAAATGTCTTTTATACCTTTGGACTCTCTCTTCTCTGTCCTATTTCCTACAGAAAAGACCAAATTTACAGGAATTTCCATCCTGTAATACTTCCATGAAGGAGAGCGCCCTTTCAAGCTGGGACATGGGCAGTTCCACAGGTAGGGTATAGCTCCTGACGAAGTTGCAATAATACACATGGGACAAGTGCTTCCTGAGAATCAGACATTCATTTTTGTCCTTTTACCTTTCTTTTTAAATTCCAGGCCAGTACAACCAGGACTAATTTCTCCGTGCAAAAAACCCAGCACATGTTTGTATCTTTTGGGTTTTATCACACCTGCTGCTATATTTGGCTTAATTCCTCCCATCCCTATGACAAATTATTTTATGTGTATGGTAGAAAGCCCTGAGAACTGTCAATCAGTGACTGATAGCACAATATATATGCATTGTTAACACATGCAGCATTAAGATGGCCCCACCCGTAAAGAATATTAACCCTTAAATTTAAGATTATTAGACTCTTCAAAAATAGCTGCCAGTCACTTAAAATAAGAGGTCTTGTATTTCAGTGAGCTATTTCTGACTTTCCTCAGGCAAATAATACCAGAAACATGCCATCATGTCTAACAGTCGTATTGATTTATACATATAAAAATGCTAAAACTAGTTCCAATCACTTTTAAAACAAGCCCCTTTATTAACATGAAAAATAGCTAAAAGCTCATGCTCAGATCATTCTGTAGTAAAAAGTATTTGCCTTTTTTTGGTAACTTAACTTGAGTCACTAATATGTTTTGAAATACCATCTGTAAAAAATTTCCACTCTATCCCCTAGTGTGCCCATTCAGATCTGCCTATGGCTGTATGCATGCTGCATCACAAAGCATTAGGCTGATTGGAAGTTAATGGAGAAGCTGAAATCTGCTTTCAAATGCTTTTCAAAATCCCCAAAGAAAATGTATCCCCCATGAGACTTTCTTTTTAATGGTGCTGCACTTTAAATTTAAGGAAGAGCCCAGCTAAATTCCAAATGACACGTATTTTGCCTAATTTTAGGTGATTAAACACTAATGGCTTATTTAGATTTGTCAAGTGATTCTCAAGATTTCTGAAAGATCCTGGTCCCTGTTTCAATCGGAATTTTAGCTTGCATCCTTTAAAAGTAAAAACTAGACAAGAGTTGTCTTAAAAAAAATAAACTTAAAGATGGTCTTGGAAAATTCTTCTTTGAGACTGGAGAGCTCTTTGAACTTGAAGTTAAGTGAAATACAAACATCAGTGAAACCAATGAAGTGATACTAAATAAAGACAAAACTAAAGGCATTTTGCCAATTCACAATAGCAGTGCTTTGATTCGAAGTTCTTACTAGCAAAATATATTCAGAAAACACTACCTTTTGTGCAACTTTTTGAAACTTAGTTCTGGGAACTATGCTGTCTATGGAGGAGAGAGAAAATACTCTCATCTCAGTGCTTTGCCTAAACCCAGATCTCATGTTTCAAATAGGGAAGGTTCACAATGAGCCATTCAAGAAGCCAGAAAATGTTTTCTAGGGTGCATTCACAAAATTGGCTGCTACCTTGTGGCACCACTTCTTGTTCCTGCCACCAAGGGTCATGCTCTCCAGCTAGCAATGTGAAGTCAGCTATTTAGCTGCATTTCCAACGGTGATTTCTAGCAGATTTCCCATTAAGAAGTACTCTCCCACTCAAGGTGATGCATCAAGATCCCAAAAAAGGACCTTTATGGCAAAGGAAGAATTAACCCCAGCATGTCTGCAGGGAGTAAGAAGGTAACAGCCCAAATATCCACAAGTGAACTATGTATCTTAAGATACCACCTTCTCTGAAATGTCTCTCCCATTGTACTCCAAGTCTATGCCAGATGTAAGGGAAAAATAGTGGAGTGGATGAAATCAAAGGAATAATTTTCAATAAATAATGTATAAGAGTAAACTCACAATTTTCCATTTGCACAGAACAGCTTGCTGTACCCTTGAAGCTATTTGTTATTCAGATAATAACATGTAAATACAGAAAGTTATCCTTGACTATTAAAAAAATTTACTGCAAGTATTTAATATTAAAAATTCAAGGTACTTTTGTTTAATTTTCACTATCTCAATCCCTCAGCTGATGCTGTTTGTGCAGGACAGAGGCTGAGTATCACAGTGTTATCTAGAAATGTAGGGCAATAAAAAAGTTTTCAAGGTAACTGCTGCAGAGCTCTTCACAGATTTCATTACAGGTTTGCTGTGACATTACAGTGTGGTAGTAAGGAGGAGGATAGCGGAAAGCAATCATTTTCCACTATTACTTCAGCTAACAATGTTTTTTATGGTCTCGGGAGGACATACAACAATGTTTGGCAAACAATCCTTTCTGTAATGGGCTCCAGTGTGTTTCACAGGAGACCAGCTTTAATCTCTAGTCAAATGCAGTTATGCAGCAGAATGTTTCTTTGTACCTCTGTACAAATACAGGATAGTTGGAGGAGTAAACAACCAAATGGAGTAAACTGAGTAAACCTATCCCCTCACTGCCTCCCAAAACCGTAACTAGAAGCTCTTCATTTTGCCTTGTCCCAGCAGTTACAAAGCTGGTCGTAGCCCGGAAAGGTAATGCTTCCTTGGTAATCACAGCACTTGGTGTGCTGAGGTGATGCAGAAGCCGATTTGACTAACCAGCGATGGCCTTGAAGTGTTTGAACAGAAGTCACAGGGGTTTTCCTCTTGCTTTAAATGATCAATTTCTATCAGAGTGAAAACAGACCAAGTTTATGGTATGTGGGAAGAATTATGGTTCAAATAGAGCAGTGTTCCAAGAACAAATGCATAGAGAACATTGATTTAGCACTGAAAATGGGAGTATTAAATCCATGATGTTTAGATGCTTTATATGGGATTGAGCAGAGAGCCTGGTGGTAGTAGCAGCATGTTTATAAAAAGGCATGTCTCTGAGTCAAGCAGAGAGGACAAATGAAGGTGCATGCGCCGTATGTAGTTCCCTCGGTAGACGGGGTAGGAAACTGCCTGACAAACTAAGCCTCTTTAACAACAGATGATGGAGCGCGTCCAAAGACCTCAATGAACTCTGGATCAGGACTCTGCAGGATAATTTACTGGGCAAAACCAGCTTTGTGAAAACCCAAGAGCAGTCAAGTCCTGAAGTGCAGATGGGACTTTACTCCTCTCTACATCCTTCCCAGTGACAGTTGCAGGATTGTTCTTTGTGTATTATAGCTACTTTATGAAATCTCCTATTCAAGTAAAGCAGTTAAGCATGTCTGAACTTCACTGGGGTCACTCATACTCTTAAAACGAGGAACATATTTAAGTGCTTCATTGGACTGGAGCCTAATTGCACTTTTATAGCTTTTGTTTAAATTAGAGGCTAGCTAGAGGTGAATAGCACAGTATTCAACCATTTCATGCAATTAGAAGTTAAATGTTAACAACAGCTTCTTACCTTCTAATTATTTTGGGCTCTTAGGAAACTCTTGCATTTTAATTTAATTTTGGTTACATTTAGAAATAAAAACATTTTTTAAAAATCCAGCCACATTTACTGTCTAGCACAAAGCTAACATATAGGGCACACACTTCATAGCAGCAAAACACTTCAACTTCAGAAAAACAGGTCAGCATATGCTTACTCTTCACTCAGGTTGACAGAAACGAGACACATATCCTAGACCAGGCAACGTACTTAAGTATGATTGTGAATTTGAGCGGGCCAAGGCCACACGCTAGTCTCTTCCTGACTCTGAGAAGCTATGGCCATTGTCACACTTCAACATTCATGCGCTGCTCTTGCCTCAGTCTGCCTGCTGAGAACCGATTTCCTTTTTCACTTTATGTTGTCTGGTGTTTTTTCCTACTTGCCCATAGACATTTTGAAGTCACTTCCTCAGTGTTTGCAGATTGAAATTAATTTGTCATCAGAAAGAAACCTAGAAGTGAGTGCTCTGCACTGGGGAAACAGATTATTCCCATTAACTGTCTGCCCAGCAGACTGAGGCTGTGTGCACAACCATGCCCTTCTTCATCCCTCATCTACAGGCAGCCACATTCACCCTGTTTCATCCAGACTATTTGCTCAAACCTGTGCTTAGAAAAACTTTCCCCCCACTGCTTCCAGAGATTCCCAGATCTGTCAGGCAAAGGAGTCGACTGCTCCTCTGTGAGCAAACAGAACACAAATTCCCTGTCTCTTGGGTACACGTGGGTTAATAACACCAAGGCAATAAGCCAATGAACTAGCTGTAGGTCATGCATTTGTTTTCAGGCAGTGTAGAAAATACAAGAGCAAAGCTTCAATGTCATTTTTATCTTGAGTTTAATGTAAACTGCACCACGGCCCTCTGGGAGAACTGTGTCCTAATGAACATCCACAGAGGGGATGAAAGCTTACCCCAGTTGCTGAAAGAGACAACTGTTCACTTTGTGGATGGAAATAACTAAAATTTATGCCTTTTCCTCTGGAATTTTAGGGGTACAGTCTAACTTAGCAACAGCACCCAAGGGTATTTTAGTGCACTGTTTTAATTATTATTGCTGCTATTAATAGTCTACCATTAGTCAAGTCTGAACTACCGTATGCCAGAGAGGTGTGTTTCATACTACCCTAGAGGCTAGCCCAGTGCTAGGTCATTCCGAAGACAAAATACATAAATGCAGACTAACAAAAATCTGGGAGCGTAGAATAAATAATATACTCATCCCTTGGAGCAAAGAAGAAAATAAACTAATTAAGGAACTATTTGACAACCTGAAGGCATCTCACACAGGTAAAATGCAGCTCCGGAGGGCTTAGTTTCTAGAAGCTGAGAAACAAGAAGCTTTGCGCATAAACAATACACAGAGATGAAATCTCCTGTAATTTTAAGATGCCTAATGCCTCACTGATAAATCCTGCCACACCACCACCACCAAAAATTGTATGTGCACTTCTTAGACCAAGGGGATTTGGATTTTGCCTGATGTCTGCGTGACAATTATCCCCATTTTCTCTGTTGAATTCAGACACATAAGGAGATGTGTATTTGTGCTGGGTAGCCAGCTCTGCTGTTCTCCATTGTCATTGCTTAAGTGATCCCTACACAATATATTATCTAGATCATAATTCTCTACAGAAAACAAGGAATAATGTTGCCTCCTCTTCTGTCACTACTGTTAACCTTCTGCTGACCAAGGGCCTTCCAGCTTTCTTTCTGGGGAAGGGAGATAAGAAACACTGATTTGGAGTATTTTCCAAGCATTATTTTCATGTATATGCTAATCTGTACACCAAAGGTGGTCACAATAACGTACAGAGGATTCTTAACTTAAGAAATTGCAGCCCATACCAAGTTTCTTTGCAAAGAGTAACTTTGCTTCAAATATTCATGAATTATAGACTTAGGCTAGTCATCTTTCTAAGACACAGCATTTACTTGCACACTGAAAAAAAATAATACTAGAAACACAGAGCACACCGTGCGTTTCCCCAGTGACCCTGCTTGTACAATACTTCAGCTAGTTAAAAGCTCCATCACAAGTTCTGTGTGAAAAATGAAATTTCCCAGCTGAGTTTCCTCAGTGCTCACAAGACTATTCCTCTCAATGCACAGAATCGTCAAGAACCACAGAGATCAGGAATCTGGTTTTACACCACAGTTTACACCCTGAGCTCCTCCTGCTATACGCAGAAGAGAGTGGGTTTTTCACCACCTTGGAGTTCTGAGGCTTAGTAACACATAGTGCATGATGCTCACTTTACAAGGGTTATTTAAGTGTGCCTGAACAACCAAGAATTAGACAACAGTGATCAGCCTGGTGCTGGCTTTACAAAGGAGCCAACAAGGCACAGGCCTGGGGCTCCTGCTCCTCAGGGCTTGCACCATATTTCAAGAGAAGTCTCCAGGTGGGAACAGTCAGCTGCTGCAGGATTTCTTGTGGCCAAAAGGATGCAGGCCAAAATTGTGCAATGATTTCTTATTAAGACAGCCAGTTGGTTTGGTAGAAATTTAGAGAAAACAGTGCACAGACTGCATGGGAAGCAACTGTCCCTGGACCTCCTCTGGATTTGCACCCAGCAAGGTGACCGGGTTTCACTATGGTTTGGTTTTGAGACCACAGCAGAAGGTTTAGAAGCAATACAACAGAAGTGAAGAATTTTTCAGAAAGCTGGAGGAACAGAAAATAGAGGCCCCATACTTCAACACCATAAAACTATCAGACAACTTAACTGGCAGGTGCTGTTTCAGAGAAACAAAACCTCGGAAAGAATCTGGATCAAGCTAACCAAGACAGGGAGCTTACAGCGCTAGCCTGTAACTGTCAGGTACTTCTGGCTCTGGATAGTTTTAAGAGTCTTTCACTTTTATCAGCACTAAATTCACTCAAAACAGGAGACACGGGCAAAACAAGCAAGAACTGACACTATTAAAATGAAACACTGCATCAACTTGGAGTTCACAATTCAGTTTTATTTCAGACAGAAGAGTAAATTGTCTGACATTTTGGCCTGTTCATGTTTTTATCGCAAAGACACAAACAACAACAGCTAAAAACCCTTGATGTTATTTGACCTGAAACCTTGACTTTCTTATACTATGAAACCTATCCAAATACAACAGGAACCCAAACTAGCTAATTTTTAAAGTTACACCAGGAAGGCATTTGGAGAGAATACATATCTCACATTGTGAGCAGAACTAAATTTGCATGCATATTTTAAGAAAGAAAAGGGGAACATCATCTCAAACCATTAGAATAATTCCTTCAAAGCCGTAAGAAGGATATCAGGTGTAGTGTAAAAGAGAAACATGTAAGGAAACATAAAAGGAAAAGAAATACCACCCTGAATTCATTGCCTGACTTGTTCTGTTACTTCTTTTTATCCTCTAATGTGGTATCATGGAGTGTAACATGACATGACAGTTCAGAAATTTACAGGAATACCCTTTTGTCCCTGGAAGTGATAGCAGGCAACAATCAGCCATGAGCCCAGGGGAGGGAAATAAAAGAAACTTTAAAATGCCAACACACAGCTGCAGACAGCTGCAAGTCATGGCTGGATCTCAGTAGCGCTTCTGCATTACAGATACGTATTTACCTGTGAAAGAATAGCATACACAATTTGAAGACAGCACCCCACCATTGCTCTTTTTAAGGAGGAAATACTCTTTCTGCTTATGAAAATATTGTGGCGCTCTCTTTTCAAGTTCAAAAAATTACTACAGTCTCTAAAGCATACTTTTTTTTAAAAAAAGCAATCATGTTTAAGGCACTTAGAAATGTGCAGGTCACACAAGACACATTTAGTCTTATGATCTGTAAGAAAAATTGAGGCATGCAAAACAGCTTTTTGATCATCTTTTCTTTTCCTCCCAGCTGAAAACGGTGCTGCATCCACAGTTTTGCCTCCACAGGTGCTGGGTGGGGACCTTACCCAGGCTGCCCATGCTGGCAGGTCATTCTTCAACATGTATTGCTAATACAGAAATTCCCTCTTGTTTCTGTATGCCTTGGAGCATTCAACATTTTGGACTGGATTCACCTGAAATCCTATTTAAGCTGGCTGTCCTAAGTTCCTGAGGGAGATACCTCCAGAGGACATTACACACTATACATCTTAAGCAATGCTACCATGTCGTCGTCTTCTCCACTGACTATAAAGGCAGCCAAGTTGATCACCTTAAATTAGATGTCTAATTTTTAGTCAATGTTATGCAACCCACCTTAGGTAAACTATTCATGTATTCAAGAGTATGTTCTGGCGCAGACAAATTGCAGGGAATGGCTTCCAGTCTTACTGCATTTAAACACAACATTGCAATCAGTTATTTTTCATGCTCTCTAGTTAATCAAATTCAGCCTCCACTAAATCTACATTTATTAGTGCTGACAGTCATGCAGAATTTGTCTTCAACAATTAATATACACAAAGACACTGCAAAAATGTAACAAGAGGAAAGTTACCGCATTTGAACGTAAGGTGGGTTTTTAGAGAAGGTTGTTCATTTTTATGATTCTTTTTAATTTAGCCTTGCTGGTCCTCCTTTCATTACCCTGTGTGCCTGTGTTAATAATCAAGATCTATGTTATATGCTTTGTGGTATAATTAAAGTCAGTACTTAATTGGAAAGCCTAGCTAGCACTAAACAAAAGGGAATCAATAACATATCTAATGGGAAAAGCCAGAGAAAACTTCTATCAAAGATCAGAAATAACTGTGAGATATCGCCATGTGTCCAGCACTGCTACTATGCAGACAGCATGGAGTCTGGCTCACGGGGAGTTTCTGCTTAGGAGCCATGTCCTGCCAAAAACCTTGGTACTGTCTGCCCAAACCCTTTGGAGTCACCAATGCTTATGCACAACAAAGCAGAAGGCAGAGGATTACTGCAGTGCAACCTGGGCAGTCTCATGGTCCTACTTCATGGCCATGCCCTACTGCTGTTGATCAAACAAAAGCAGTTTGAGAACCTTCCTGATGATGGCCTGAAAAAGTAGTTGGGAAATTTCTTAATAATTTTTTTTATTATTATTGGGAAACATGGTCACAGTGTTAATCTGTTCCTCAGCTAGCCTTCTCATTGGAGCAATTTAACATTGTATAACTAATTAAATATTCAAAAACTTAACGGTGACCTGGGATTTTGGAGACAAAGGTTTGAACCCACATTCCAATTAATATATCATTATTTATGCAAAGCAAGCAGAGCTCCAGCAGAGGTTGGGAGAAGACCTACAGTGCCTTCATAAACAGAATCAAGTCACGACCACAGGTCTCAGTGACAACTACAGAGGTACAGTACGAATAAAAAGCACTGGGTATAAAGCCAGGGGCTGGCTGGCGGTACCTATGATTCACAGGGAATTTCCTTTCCCAGCCAAAGGAGCAGGTGATTTTTCCCCTCCTTTGAGGGCTTTACACAGTTCCAGTCTGAGCCCTTTACAGCCAAATACGAAATGCTTCCCAAACTGCAGTGATAAGCCTTTGGCATACACAGGGATACACAAATAAGCACAACTGGCCCAGAGGCAGCAGTATGAGCAAATTTAGGTTGTCAACTGATATCCCAAATGAACTGAGTCAGAATTACAACACTAAACACTGTACAGTAGCTGGTCAGAGCCCAGCTCTCCGCAGAGGAAGCAGCACGGGGATTTACTCAGTCCACACAAGTTCCTTCTGCTCTTGGGCAAGACAGAAAGTCAGCTCAAACTTGGGTACGTCTCTATGAAGCTGTATCGTCAATTGTGCGTACAGATAATGTGTGCGCAAAGGCGCCTGTGCTATTTGTAGGGGATTCACAACCCGAGGGAAACGTCCAGCCTGTGTAACTTGGCAAAGCTGGTTGAGATCTATATAAAGTCCCAGAGCACATGTACACACATGCCCCCTTTGCACTGTTCAAAATCCACATCTGGACATTGATTTGGGATCTAATTAAAACTCTTCAGTTGGTTTCATCTCTTACTCAATTTCCCTCCAATAAACAATCTCAATCTGTTGCCCAGAGGTAATTCTGTCTGCTTCATTTTCTGTCTCTGTTTTTCCTTCCCTCTGCTTCAACTGATGTCATATGTGCAGAGTGGCCAAAATGGGGTTTTCAGAATTTTAGCATGTTTTTTTTTAAATTTATTGAGAGTGGGTGCAAAAAAAAAAAAAAGTCAAAAAGTTTCCTATTAAAAAATAAGCTTAACTGAAATCAAAATGTTGTGTCTGTACTGCGATTGTGAAAAACTGTCAGCTGAAAAAAAGGAAATGCTTAATTTTAACTAATGTTTTGCTTTACTGCGACCTGACATTAATCTGAAAGTATTGGTAGAAGCTAGTGATAGAAAATTCATTATTTTGAAACTAATGTTTTCATGGGAAACTAAATGTTTCATTGGTCTACACATTTTGTTTAAATAATAATTTCACAGAAGATGTTCAGCCTGACAAAAAATATTTTTAGGTGGTTTTTTTTCTGTTGTCATTTTCTGCTCATCAGAAATTCTGATTCCTGAAAAGCTCTGGATCTGTTCCAGTTCAAATATTCCTTGCAAAGGGGCCCATTACGTTGCACTCTGGTTAACCTGGGAAGAATCCTAAGGGTCTGTTTTAATTTGGAGATTCTTGTGTCATTTTTCTAAGCAGTGCAAAGAATACCCAGTGTCCCCAGAGGATTTGAAAAGTGGGTCATGAGGCAGAGCAAGCTGCAGAGGTGGAGAAAATCAAATAATACCAGGTCTAGCCCTCTCCAATCCACTGATCCAAAAGCTGATGCTCTTTGAAAGCCATCTGCCTTCCTGCCCTGCTCCTGCAGGGACATCCAACACAGACGGGCAGAGGAGCTGCCCGCTCCGACAGCCTCGGGCAGGGGCTGTTGTACCAGACCACTGATCCTCCTCTCACGACAGAGAACTTGCAAACACACACATGATTTGGCTCGAGAGAGCTGCTGACTGATGGCTCAAATATCACCGTGAGTCCACAGAGTTCTACCACCAAAAGAAAGGGTCAAAATTAAAGGTGAGCATGCTGCGTTCTCAAAAGGCTTGAGCTCACCAGCTACTGAAGGACAATCTCTTACAGAAAGGCTGTTTCCTAGCTACTGGCCTCATACTAGCTACTGTTATTAAACCCTTGAATGAACAAATCAGAGGTCTATTTACCAAGTCTGCCCCCTTGATAGCATTGTTTGATCAATTCCAGAATCCTTTTTGATAGGTAATTAAAAAAGCTTTTCCTTACGTATAGCGTGGAATGAACCATTAATTACACTTCAGAGCCCTAGAGATGCAATTCCTTTGCTATTGTGAAATGTCTATAGCAAGCAACAAAAATGCTCGCTTCTATAAAAGAACTGAATAAATGAAAGTAATTTCCTCCAGACCTAGATTCCTCTGCTTTTTATGGCTGAAGACTTGAGTTGCCTCAGCATTAATAAGTTTGTTCTTTAGGGCTGAATTTTCTCAGTACAAACATCCATGACCATAACACAAAGAAATATCTTCTTTGGCTGATAGAGCCAGCAGACTGAATCCATATATTAGTATTATTGTTATCACTGAACTGCTACAATGAACTCGGCATCAAGTTGCACAAAAAAGATCAGTTAAATTAAAGGTCTTCACCAAGCGGCAACAATTTCTTGTAAAAGCCAATTTAGCCGTTATGGAAGTTCTGGGATCATATTAACTTTTCTCAAAAGTATGCATAATGCATCACAGCAAGTGGTTTTGACAAGCGCATGTGTGGACGTGTCCTGCATGTAAAGAAACCCCAGAAGTTATTTAAGTTGCAAAGTCAAGTGATAGAAAGTTAGAAAACACCAGATTTACAGGTGTTCAACCTGTTTAATTCAACCCCTTGCGATCCAGCCTGTGCACCAGAAAGAACAGGGGAATTGATGTTATCCTGAGAGACGATGCTTACGTTTGAAAGCATCTGGTTAGTTGACACTTCCCAATTTTCCAGGATGCCACACTGTAAAACAAACAGCTTTTGTAAGTTTGGGGGCCTTTCCTCCCACCTTCAAATTAAATTCCCTAAGGTTTTGACTTTTTCTGCATTCTTCATCTTTGATAAAGTCAAAATCTACTGTCATATGGGGCTGTAGCACCTCTGTCTTCATGCATGATTGGGAAGCATTGAGTCTGATCCTTTGTTACCGGAGCAGAGACTTACATTTTGTGCTACCGCTGGCAGCAGTGAAGGCTGTTACTCCCCCAAAAGGGCAGATGGATGGCCACTGCCATTCCTGAAGCCTATTGTAGCAATACCAGCAAGTCCCAGCTAAACCTGTTCTCCTTCCCTACTCTCAGTACCCCTAACAAATTAAGCTGCTTGAAGACAAATGACTACGCAGGGGTTTAGGTGGCTGATTCTGGGCACTTCTGTTAAAAGTGCAGGATCTATATCAAAATCTCAGCTGCGTTGCTCTAGATCTATTTTTGACTATTCAGTCAAACATTGGCCCTTTAACATTATGGTAAGAAAGGCGCGCACACAGCCCCGCAGATTTCACGGCATTCCCATGGGTAGGATTCAAGACTATTCTACATCTACACATACTGGTAGAGATAACTGATACAAATACATGTGCTTATGCTTTCCCACGCATATACATAAGAGTCATTGGCCAGCATTGGATTTATCTCCACTAAGTACTCAGTTTTATGTGATCACAACACTCATTTTGAATATGGAAGAACATAAATGGAAATTAATCCAATAATATTTCACCATTAAATAACATTTTTCCCAGAGAACCACAGAGCAAGCTCTAGCTTAGCCATGTGCTTCCAAGGGAAAAATAACCTGTTCCTTACAAGAGAAGCTTCTCTTTCTTCCATTGCACAGAGGAAATAGGGTATGTTAGTGAGGGCTAGAAAGTCCTGCTAATACTTTACTACTGGGAAGAGAGATGGGGACACTAAATATCCTGAGCTCTCCACAACATATTTTCCACAGTGGTATAGCCCTTGAAAAACTTCAGCACACTGGGGAGCAAAGATGGGGCTGCAGCAGGGACATGCAGAGACCTGTGCTACTTTCCTTGCCCCTTCTTGTGGCTTGCCCTTAACTTGAGAAATGTTTCTCAAGTTCAGTATGTGCCTGTATGACAGGGGATGAAAACAATTCCATAACAAGCATTATGAACTTCCCTGTAACAAAAATAATCCTTCCAAAATTCTTTTGGTATTAATGTAGATTTCACACACACTAAAAAATTTAGTCTAGAATTTAGATAGTTAGTAACAGTCAGTACTAACCAGACCACTATTTTAGAGTTATTTTCATGTATTTTAACAGACAACAAGATATTGACCACTTTCCACTGAGTACATGAAGCAAAATCTCAGGTCAGTCCAATACTAGGATGATTAACTGAACATTTCTAAATACTCAACCAACCCTAATAAATCCTGAGTATTCTGCCTGACGTTGAACTGAAATGCATTTCATTCCCACTACTCAGTCCTTGCATCTTCTCAGAGGACTCAGCTGCACTGTACTCAGCTGCTTCGAGGCAAAAGTGACCACTAAGACATATAATACATTATAGAAAGATAATCAGCACAACTTTAAAATAAGTCCATTTCATCTAGGTGAAATCCAACAAGAAATTAAAATAGTGTGCAAGGTCACACTGAATAAACCTAAAAATTGTTGGGGAGGCTTTGCGTTGTTTTATAAAACAAAATTACAACTTCTTTATACTACAAGTCTCTTGAAACTAAACATAGCTTGAAATATCAATTCACAGTATGTTTTTTAACTGTTTCCCCAAGGTTGTCTGCTTTCTACACAGAGACAGGGCAAGCATTCAAGCTGTGGGAGGTGCAATATCAGAGAAGAAAAAGCTGACACATATTTATTACACCACGTTATGATCAGACTATAATTTTGTAATTATTGTGTGAATTATAATCGCAAGCAAGCTATTTACTGTCATTGCTTTGATTTGGCACACAAACACAACATGCCGAAAATCTGCTGTTGTCTCCTGTACCGAGTTAGCAGTTTCTATCTTAAGGAAAAGGCTTCTGAGTTAAAAGGAATATCTGCACTGGCAACAGCAGGTAGGAAAGCAGAACACAGTGTGAGTGTATGGGAAAAGCATCTTGAGAGCAGGACTACCCACCGAGGCTTGCAGACTTTACTGCAGTGGAAGGACATGAAGGTGATTCCAATTTAGAAGCCTTCATGGTCATGCTGTCTGACTGTACACCTCTTCAGTGTAACATATTTTTTTTAATTTGCTGGGTGGGGATGAAAATACCACCTGAAACACAATTAAACTGCTGAATGTTTACTGAAGCTATGCTAGCAGATGGAACAAAAGGCTTATTCTACCAGAATAAGGTACTGCACAACAATAAGAGGGGACTTAAAAGATAAAATGAACTACAAGATAATATTTCTGATCAAATTGCTTTTAAAAGAAGACTAAGCCTGGAATATTACAAGTCCCACATTTGCATAGTGAAATCATGTTTACTTTCGTAAGTTGTGTCTATGCAATTCAGACTTAGGTATAAATTCTCCTAGTTCATATCTTTAATACCTACTGGTGTGTGCAAATATGTAGATCTGAACATTTTAAATGGAAGCCAGAATGGGGAGAAAGCATGGTTTAATACTTTGGGAATGTGAATCCAGATAAGTGTTTTTTATTCACAGATTGACCATGGACTTTGCACATGGCCTTGGACATTAATTCTACCTTTCTTCTCAATTTAAAAATGAAAAGTCCTCTCTTTTTAAAAATGAAAAGTTCTTGGAATGACATGAATATAAATCACAAGCAGACTGAGAAGGGTTCAGCAATGAGAGCTATTATCAAGAGACAGAGAGATGAGACCACTGGGCAAGTCAGCATACAAAGTTGGACAAAACAAGAGTGGTTTTCCCAAAGCCTGTCTCAAAGATCTGGAGGTTTAGTTCTCTCCAATATATAATTAGAGCAGAGTGTCTAAACCAAACAGAAAGTCAGGTTCACCTTTGCCTTATGGCTATGATGCACAACTATTAGCTGTTAGGTGAGCATATGTGGTACTACATGGTGGATAAGAAGATGTTGATAGGGTAGGGAGTGAAAACTGCCTCTCAGCATTAGAGTGAGAGCTCCCAAGAGAGACTGTGTAGGAGTAGCTATGCATTTGAAGGGGTCAGAGACAAAAAATGCTGCTCATGGGGACAGCAGAAATTTCTAATAGAAAATGGCAACCAAATGGCAGCCAAAGTTCCTTTGGTACAAGTGGATAAAACTCTTCATATAATAAAAGCTTCTACCTTCTCTAAACTTTCACTCATTTTTCATAGCAAATTCAACCTGAAGGGTTTTCCTGTGACTTGTAAGTATCTAGTGACAAGTGTTTCCAGCATCCAGAGCTAACTAGAACCACCTCAAAAGTGTCAAAACACCACAAGGAAGGCAGTTCTCCCAGTAACTCAGACAGTTAATCATGCAGCATGGCCTTATGAGATTCCCAAAATGAGCACGTCAAAAAGCTTATCTGAATGACTCATGAAAGCTTGCAAGTAAAACTGTGGAAGAGTATAATCTGAAGTGAAACATCACTGCATTGCAAATGCTCTCATGCTTCTGACAGCTGCTGAGCTAGATTCAAGCTCTGCAACCTTCACTTTTGTATTTCCTAGTAGAGCATTCTCATTTATTACCCACCTGACCACAGCAGCTAACAACAGGCCAGGTCAAACCTCACCGACTTCCATTTGAAAAAAAATCACACTGATTTTAAGGGTCTTTGGACCAGCTCTGACGCACAACTCCAATATTTGCCTAACTACAGACTACTTTTTCCCCAGAATAATTCCATGATGGATTTTTATGATACATCAAGAGAGATGGAAAGATGAGACCATTAGACAAGTCAGTATACTTGCATCAAATGTGATATCAAAGCAGTAGATTTTTTTCTCTTTGCCACTTCTTTTATCTAGGTTTTCTTTTGCATAGCAAGTGTCTGAGAAAACAAATGCTGAGTCAATACTTCTGAGATTAGATTACTATGTAACACAGCTAATGAAATTTGTAGTTAAGCTGAAGTTTTGTTTTGCTGGATTTTGGTTTTGGCAGCTTAAACTGCCTAAAATCCTAATTCAATTGCAATCTACTCACAGACCACAGCTGTTTTGCTTGGCTAAACTTTTCTCGCCACTTAATAAGATACTTTTTTATTTAACTTTCAGTTCTGCCTAGTAGCCCCAGTGGGTCTTCTAAAACAGAAGATTATTATTAGAAATTAATTAAGTATTCTTTTCAATTCTGTCTCCTGAGAGTAACTAGGCATTGCTGCTGATCTCCTCTGCATTAAGACATTACTGATTGTCATTCGTAGGATGACAGTGCGGATGTCTCATCTGGAAGATACATAACTCCATAAATATGAAAGATTGGAAAGACATTTAATACAAAATATAATAAATCAGTACAAATATTAAACATATAATTGCAATGTCAAACATAGCACAGGCATGTGAAGACTATAACACTAGAATAAAAATAAACACACATTCCAAGCAAACAAAAAAAAATCTTATTGCAATTACAGGACCCCAGTGGATTACACTTAGTCTATGTTTCAGCACATTGTAAACCCTGACTAAACAATTCTAACAACATCAAATACAATTAAAGAAAAGGCTATTGATTCGATGGGGTTTTTTTAGTGACCAGTGACTACAAAGTGCTTGTTGTCACTGCCCGACCTTCCATTGCACATGACTATAAGAAGCACAAACTAAGGCTCTCACCTCTGATGGTGGGCTCAGCTGGCACTGCCTGGCTTTTTCTAAGTGAACCAAAACCCAATGATCACCAATATCCTGATGTAGCTTTTGATCTGAGTCCTTGAATGTGCACATTATTGCGTTACTCACAGAATTAGCTATGCATTTAATGTGGCACTTCATGCTTGAGATGGCAGTTGGTCTTTTTAATTTTCACTAAACTCAGAGGTACATGTATGACTGTTGTCACACTCTAAGTAGGAAGGGATGTGAACAGAAGAATGCCACCGTGGGTCAACAGAACAATCATCAATCACTCTTAATAATAATGTGAAATTCAACTTACTTTTTTGGTCTGTAGTCAGGGATGGACCTGTCCAGTGATATCCTGTCACTGAGTTGGGCATTGTAACCATATTCTTCATACTTAGTCTCTGATTCATGGCTGTCGTCTCTCAGGGTAGCAGCCATTCCCCCCTGGCCCAAGCCTCCTGGACCTTCAACTAATCCCATGGGCTTTGCCAGACCTAAATGATAAAGACAAAAAAAATGAAAATATTAATATAAAGGAAATGGATCTAACCTCTTCTGTGACCACAGAATGTTTTTAGATAAACAAGATCTGAACTCCCATGAAACTCAGCTCTGAAACCCTCATGGCTCTGTAGAAATTATCCTCAGCTTTTCAAACCAGAGTCCATATCAACACATCTTGTAGTATCAGTGCATAATTACTAGTGAGCGAACTATAAAGAATCAATTAGCAGCTTTCACAATTTCTCCTTTTTCCTGTTTAAATCCCTGGAAATGGGAATCTTGTTTCTAAACATTCCAAAATGCCTAATTGTCCTTAAGATAATTAAGATAAATTTTCCTCATAAGAACTGGAGGCCAGACCCTTTCCCAATATAGCCCATTATAGTTCCATTCATTTTAAGGGAGATATGTCGAATTTCTACCACATGTAGATCCGCCAGTTTAACTCCTTATTAATGTCAGTTCTGGAATAAGTGTTGGAGCTGAGGCATCTGCTCTGTGGCTCTAAGACCACCTGCAGCTCTTGAGTGGTTCAGGTTTGGTTCCCATACTGGGAATACAGCTATGACACTGGTCACCAGCTGCTGCCGAGTAGGAAGTACAGGGTAAATCTAATTTCCCTATGTCAGTCAATAGATAGGTGATTTGGACTCAACTGCACACCTTGCCCAGCCTGTTCCCGCAAATATATGCTAAAACTATTAGGGAGCCGACACCATCTTTACATGGGAATTACTCCAGATTTCCTCTGTCCTTCATATCTCTTATGAACGAAGTACGTATATTATGTAAGATACTCAGCTCTCTACAGCTTGTAGGATTAGAAAGTTTGGATGCACTTGAGCTAGAAGGATTAGCCCCACTTGGTTTTTTGCTGAGATATTAGCCAGTCAACAATGCATTTATAGGTTTCATTCACTGGTATGTTACCAATCAAATCAAAAATACATGTAAACCAAAACTAAACCGACAGAAAAAAATGCCCATATGATCACATCGCCAAGAACCTCTTCCATGGCAACAGGCATTTAACTTGGTGCTGAATTCTTATAAATAAGCTCCTCAAATATCCTGTGTTTAATGTCAAAGCTTTCCTTTCCAAAAGGCTCATTATGAACAAGTCACTATAAGCGAAAAATCTATTTATAATAGTCTTGGGGATACCATACAGAAATGTGCAAATATCCTCCCAATCATTTACAACACAGAACAAAATTACAGTTTGACCTGCTCAACATTTTTCAAATTAAGAATTTTTCAAGAGGAAAATGTCATTATTTCAACTAAACAAGTAAAGAGAAAGACAGAAAGAAACTGTCAACATTTGCTAGTAACAAACACACAAGGCAAATACAAAGCTGGGACAAGTCACAGTAAGGTCTGGGACAGCTGAATCCCTCATGAAGGAATGTCTCTTGCATCTCATTGCTAACACTGTCCTCACTTGTTATAGCTCCATCATCACCTCTGCTTAATTACAGGACAGGAGAGAGAGACAATGGTTTGTTAGCAGTCTGAAAGAGTACAGTTAGCGTTTTCTACTGTAGTGCTTATGAGAAAATACTACGCTAAGTTTCAGTGCAATACTACATACAGTCTGTCTGAACATAAAAAGACTGAGTACCTGCAGTACTCGTGAATTTTGGTACTGAATTTCAGACATTGCCTACAAAAATACATACCTCACTGCAATCAGTGATCACAAGTCAGGACAGACCTTACTGGTGTTTGTGTCTTTGATGTCTTCTTCATGTTCCTCATCTTCATGCACTGAAATGCTCAACTGTCTCAGAGTGAATCATGAGTCTTAGCAGGAGGGGGGAGGGCAGAAGTAGAAAAAAAGGACACCCTACAGAAAAACATCCTTGGCATGGCCAAGCTTTTAAAAAATTCAGACAGCTCCAAGCATTCAAGCCTAGTCAGTTGTTGAAAAGAAGGGAAAACAAGAGGTTCATACAGCCATGGTCTCATTATAGGTGTGTGGGGGAGGTGAATTCGAGGTCTCACTAGCAAGGGAGATTGAACAGAGGCAGAGAGGCACGAGCAGAAACCCCACAGGTCATGCACCCATGAGGGGAAAGTAGAAAGATGAAGCTTCAAAACAGCATCTTTTTCTAGGGTATTGTATTACTGGAACACAGAGAGAAAAGACCAAAGCACCAAGCTACTGGGATTGATACTGATGCTTCATCAATAATGAACTTCTTCAAAGCTGTAAGTGAAACAAAATGCTAGGAAAAATGAAAGGTATGCTCAAGGCAAGGGAACGTGGTATCAGTAGACAACTCTCTTCTTCAGTCAGTCACAACTGCCAAACTAGGATCTTGGGCCACCTTTGATGACTTATCCTCCAACATTTGGTAATGCAAAACGGAGCCTTCCCACTGTTTAATGACTATATTCTTCCTGCAGGACAGCTATGTTGTCTTCCTCTCCGAAACATGTTTTCCTTCAGTAAGGTATGGAACTAACCCAGAAGATAAATAGGAAAGTACTCATGTCCTGTCTCAACCTGTACAAGGAAAATGCAAGAAATCAGTTCAGCTGGACTGAGTTGAGCCCCAGCAGGATGGCAGAGCACCTATTCCTGCTCACCAACATTCTGCTAAAAAAAAACCAAACAAAAAAACCACAAGGAGTTACCAGCACAAGCCACTAAATCCTAGAGAATTTGGACCTAATGCAACAACTTCAAAAAAAATGAGCTAAAGGTTTCCAAAGATTATTATAATTATTTCAAATACCTATATACTTTTCATTCATGTCTCATATTATTCTTGAATTCATGAAACTGTCTTCAGGTATGTGCAGAAGCATTTACAAAGTTTTAGCATACTTGTCTTAGCCATGCTCCTCTGTGCAGAAGTAGAGGGGGGTAAGAGCCTTTCTTGTCATCTTAGGCTGGCCACATGAATCTCTGTCCAGCTGCATTTTCAGGTAAATGGAAAAACAGAGTTGTGTCTCTGCTGTCCACACTTCTGGCCAATAGGATCTAGCTCAAGAGCCAAAACTTCCTGCTGACTTATACCAGTAGCAATTCACTCAGAGACAAATCCAAACCATAGCACTGTGTTGAATTGTTACTTACTAAGAGACACAGCTGGGTGTGCTGAATCTGGATAGGACTTTGGACACTGGTTGTCATTATCTAGTGCAGTCCTCACTGGTTCTATCTTAATTATTACAAATACTGTGATGCCTGCAGTTTGCTATTAATATACAAACACACCAAGCGTTCCTACTCTGAATGATTAACATTAGCCCAACGTGATCTCTTGAAAAACAGTATTCTTGCCCCTAAAAACTGAACAGATTTATTCATACATAACAAACTAATTTTCTTTACTGCTCACATTTCTTTGTAGAAATGTACCTTATGAATCTTTCTTCCACTAAACCTGGTTCAAAAATGTCTGAGAACCTTCCATTCTTGTTTGCAGCAAGCATCATAAAGCAACTGGGAGAGCATCAAGTGATCAACCTGCAGCTGGTATAGTTCTGCATTCTGCAGGGACAGGGAGAAACTAGCACAAGGGAGGTTAAGAATTAGGAATTGATATAGTCATGTCTCCAACTGGGTCATGCAAAGGAGAAAGCGGTAAGCAAAAAATGTGATATCGTGATATCTGGGGTATTTAAGAAGGACTACTTGAATTTTCTAATGAAACAATTTTCTGTAAGAAAAGTGGAGAATGAGACAGTCATAGTTTCTGTTGAGACATGACTAAAATTCTTCAAGAGTTGTGTTGCAGTTAGTGATTTCAAACAACAGAAATTCTTTTACCTTACTAAGTGCAGCACTTCAATACACATTAAATATTTCTGAAAATATTTTAGGGAACTTCATTTTGAAGGAAATTGTAACATTTGTCCCTTTTAGTCCAATTTAGGATGAGAGGCTATTTGGCACTTTGACTAGCTTTAGTATTTAATGTTACTTCCTTTGGAAAAATTAGAACAGAAGGGCCTGATGTTGCCATCCCTGGCCTAACAACTAGTCCTTGCTCAAGTAATTACAGAAATTACATGTCTGAGACTCTAAATCTCTCCCCACTCAAAAGAAAAAGCACAGCAGCCTAATCTTCCTGCATGATACAGTCTTAGACTTAAAAGACACTAATAGCAAGCAATGATGCTGCATGCCTCTGCTTTACTTGCCCAATATATGACATCTTAAAGGGGGGCTCAGTTTCAGAGAAAAGTCAGCAGATCCCTCAAAAAAAAAAAAAAAAAGTACAAGCAGGCCTTATTAAAAGGGAGTCAAATTAGGCACTTTAGAAGCTAAAGAATCCAGAAAACTAGACACTTCATAAAGCCTATGTCCTTGAAAGACTGCAGTGTGGAAATTTATTTGCTGATCATTTGGAATCATCTGAGCTGGGTTCTGATGTTACATCAAAGCAAATTGAAGACGACTTCATTAAAGTTAACTGACCTGCTTTGATGAAACAGTCTCCAAGATGGGGCGTGCTCATTTGACTTTAAGCAACTATTTAATTCCAGTAGTTGAAAACTTTATACTTAAGCTCTTGCAGTTTACAACAAAACACTTGCATCTTTATGGTAGAAGTAACAGGAGAATGCAACATTCAACCCACGGTAAGCATCAAGCACGTTTATATTTTTTGTATGAGAGAATTAGTTAGATAGCCTTCCAAACCATGCATAATGACAATTACTTCATATACCTTTTTTTCTAAATCTGACATTCTAATTCTTCATGCTGCTAATCTGATCTTGTTCAACAAAAGAGTCATCATATATCTGACACTCTCAGAACATATTGCCGTAAGGTTTTTTCCCCATTCATTACCCAAATTGTAGCGTAGCCTAGTCTGACGGACAGTTATTGTAGCAATGCAGTAACATTGACCAATATATAGCAACAATTAAATAAGTGATATCACATTGCTTCATTCTTCAAGAAAAGCACTCAAGTGTCTCTTGAAGTTCTTAGGAACAATGAATGTAGTATATTTTATATGTGTGCGTGCGTGCGTGTGTTAAATGCAGCAATTACAGGCAAGGCTCTTCAATGCATGGGTGGTTAGCTAGACACAATATAACTGTCTCACATAGGATAACACTTGTGTAGCATTTTCTATCTCAAAGGGTTACCTGTTGCTTCAGCAAATGTCTCCTCAACAGAGGGCTTTGCCCCATGATTACCTAAGTCAAGATCATAACTTGATAACCCTCAAATCCAGTTACCTGCATCAGTCAGCCTTTTGTGAAAAAACAGAAAAGGGGTTCCAGTTCAGCAGCATCTTCTCAAAAAAGGTTGGCCTTAAAAGATGGGACTGGGAGGCGAGCGATGAGATACAGTGTCCCCCCAGGTCTGGCTGAAGCAGAGGCTGCTGGTGAACAAGACACACGTTCCAGCACATCCTCCGGGCCCTCATTTGGGGGGTGCCCAACAGTCTGGGACCATCAAGCAAAATCATCTCATCAGATGCCTTCCAACATGCCAAACATGGAAACAACACCTGGGAGGACATTGAGGAGCAGAATACTCTACAGCAGTGCTCCCACAGGATGCATAGGTGGGCTGCCAAAGACAGAGAGTCAGCAAAGAACAAGCTATTTGTGCCCTAGGGCTTGGGCGTTTTCTGCTCAGCAAAAACCCAGGCAGCTTGCAGGGACAGCACATAGGAAAATTCATTCCCATGGGTCTCGCCTACTGGAACAACAGGGAAAGGGATACATTTCTGGAAATACTGCTGCTCATCAGAGAGACAATTACTATTGATTTTATATGCTGGGTCTTTAGGTCCTACAGAGATGGGGACCAGTATAAAACCTAAAAAAGACAGATGGAGAAGTGCTTCTGGTTCAACTTCCAGCCTATACCTGGGCTTTAACCAAGGCAGATCAGATGACAGTACTTTTCTGTTTTCTTCTTCTTTTAAAGATTGTTGCAGTCTTCCAGATCCCCCTCTTATCTTTGAGTTGCTTACCTATGGCTCTAACTAGCACCTATTTCACCCATTTTTCCATGGCTTGCAAAGCCATTGTGGGCAGGGTACAGCAGCATTGCTGATAGTTTGTAACCCTGTGGCTCATGTCAGAGTGAAGCATTGAAATCATGCTGCCAGCTCTGAAACAGTGATGGGCAGAGAGGGGAGAGAGGGAACAACAGTGGCAATGCCCAGTGAGCTGCTATTTTTAAAGCTGTCTTTTCTTTAAATTTTTAGACTAAAAAGATCTACAGCCCATATGCTGGGATCAGTCATACCCAGTTCAATGCTGCAGATGACAATGAGGTCACAAATAATTAGTGTCTGTCATTCATTTCAAATTTATTGCTCTCACTGCAGAGATTTCTGTGTAAGACAGAAATTGCTGGGAGAATGGAGAGCAGAATGAACCAGTCTTAGTTTCTTAACCAGATGAATTACTCCACAGGATGCATAATTTTCTAGGAAGAAAAGAGACCTTCTATTTTTCACCATAAACCCTGTCACAGTGGGAAAATTACTGAAGAGATTTATGTGAAAAACTATGGCAAAAGCAAGATCAAACTACATCTGTGATTATTTTACTGTCTTTTTTTTTTCCATTTGCAGCACAATTACAGGCAGCTGTAAATCAGATTCAGCTAAGGTTCTCAGACATAATTAACCTTTTGACAATTCAAAATAAAAATAAGCAACTGAAAATAATTATACACCCACATTCACAATAGCACAGGTCTGTTCTTAGCCCTCTGCCATTTCTGACAAGGCCACCTCCCCTTCAGCAGCTCTGGCTCTGCTCCCACATCTCACCCCTCTTTCATCAAAAGTCTGCCCAGGCAGTACCAGGGATGCTGGGCACAATCACAAGGCCAGCTCCATCACCAATGCCACCAGATTCGGTAAGCACTGACAGAACTGCTGCAAAATCTCTGAAATGCCCTTGCTGACCTGTCTCAGTCTTAAGTTGAGAAGGGCTTCAAAGCCAACCTTCTGAGCTTTATCTACACCTAGACCATCTGCACTCTTGGATAACTACACAAAAGTATTCCAGTTCCTAGCACCTTAAAAGGAGGGTATAAAACATTTCCTTCTAAGAAAACTGGCATAGTCACCCAGCAGTTTTAGCTGCCACTCCTGAAACACTTCTCCCTTTTTTGAACAGGAAACATAAAACTCATCAGCAAAATAGTTGTTTCCTTCCTTTTTCAACTCTGATTTCTCAGTTGAAAACATCCCTGCATACCTTGTAAGGCAATAAAAATCTTTAGATTCTGGTTTAACCAAGAGAAAAAAAAAAAAAGAATTCAGGGACAATAGCAACTCTACATAGATTGACAAAGCTCACTTTTAGCATTTCCAGTTATATCTTTTGAAAGAAAAATGTTCATAGACTCTAAAATAGGTTCAGTAACACAGCTAAAACAAGACTCAGCTTGCAACATTTTTTAAAGCTAGTTCTATACAAAAACACCCTTTTGGAAGCAGGTAGTAAATTGGTTGCATCTAATGAATCAGCCCTGATAGTTTCATGTTGAATAACTTTATTGTGCTAATTTTGTAATCTTGTTCTGTTGCAACTAGGAACTTCAGATGAAGGTTACAGCTTCACTTTCTGGCATATCTGTAGGCATAGAAGAAAAAATTGGTCTTCCTCCTTCAGAGGTTAACAGTACATGTTAGAGAGAAGCAGATGTACAAGAAAAGCAGCTGGTTGGAGGAGGAGGAAGAAAGAGCCATATGAGCGAGCTGTTCAACACTAAGCAAAAGGTCTCAGCTCACCAGTTGTCTTGCTGTTTATAGCTCCACTTTAGTGATCCCTAAAAATAAGAGGAACAAATTTTCCAGAATAACACGTTTACATCAGAGAAAGGCTCAATTGCATAAACAGTGCCTTGCCTCTCATACACACCTAGCACAGCCCAGGGACACTCTGATGAGCTGCTCAGTTCAGTACATTGCCCAGACTGGGTGCTAGAGGAGACGTCCTGGGGAAGCTAAACAAGTCCCTGTGGGGCACAGTTGCTATGGCTGAGAGAAAAGGTGCCATGAGCTTTGTCTCAATTTCAAATCGAGTTGATGAGTCCCACCAGGCAGATGGTTTGACAAAGGGACATACAGAGGCTACAAAATGGCAGCAGTAACTACTTTTACAAAATGCTTTGAAATCTCTGGATAAAAAGCAGCCAAGTTATTTACTACATTCCAAAAGAAGCAGAACCAGAAAAAGATTTCTTCTTCAGAAATAAAGAAAAGCCTTCTACCTTGGATACTTTAGCATTGAGGTGTTCCAGGATAATGTTTTTGCCTTAGCTTGTATTGGTTCACATGTCCTTTCGCTGGGCTACTGAATAGAAAGCATCCCCCACCGTACAGAAAGTTACAGTACTTGGAGCTGTTTTGCAACTGTCACTGAAATATCTCAGTGCCTCCCAAACACCAGTGAGGTTAGATGCCCAACGGCCTTTGAGGTTGGAAGGAGTCATCCTACCCACCTTTGGGCAGAAATGATCTGCTGAAAGGTTTAGGAACTCCCCAGGACTGCGCAAGATGTGGTGGAGCCAGAAATCAAAACCAGTGACTGCTTGAATTCTTGTCCTGTTGTGATTAGCTTGCAAGTTAAAAAGCAGCCTCCCTCAGTTTCTAACACAGGCCTACTCTGACAAAAGCTGAAGCATCTTCTGTCCAGTGATTCCCTGCGATGTCAGCAGGAGCTAACAGTTTGGGATAGTATCATATGGCATCACACGTAGAGTGGTATTTCTCTCTTCTCCATCCTATGATACTACCCTGACTGCCTAAATGCTGAGCGAGTTTCACGGCCTGTGCTTTCTTTTTCCTCCCTCTCCCATCCTGTATGCTTCATGTTTGCCAAAGCATCCCATACAAAAATTTGCCAAAACCGGGCATCTGTCTCTTTCCTTGCCTCCCATAAAAACTGCTCAAACGATGGTTAATGGAGAAATGACCATAGCTAAAAAGTGGCTCTCTGCAATTATTGCCTTGGAAAATATAAACAAAATGGTTTGTCCCATAGGCATAAATTTGCTGAATGCATTAGCAGCTCAGTGCACCAAAATTAAACCTGGCAAGGTAAAAGCATTTTCCTGTTGCAAGCGCAAGGATCAACAATACCCAGAAAAAAAAATCTTATTTGAAACTCTTTGACGCTATTTCAGTCAACTTTGCAAACAGTAGTATGCAGCATAAGTAGTCAGTAGTGTCTAGCTCATAATTCAATCTAAATGTTAAACAGAGGCTGGCCCTTAATTTCTGAATATCCCAACTTTCCATATCCCAAATCAGTTTTTCCCACCACAGCCCTGCAGTAAGCCTATATAGTATATAAGATTTGCTGCCCAGAGAACTGATCTGAATTTTGTCCATATGAAAGGTACTTACTTTCTGAGCTAGAAGGAATGCTGTATGTGGATGAGATTTAATTTTACATACAGAAAACATTCACAAAATCGCACTCCACAGGGACAAAGCCTTCAACTCTGCAAAGAGGAGAGCAACAAACAAAACCCCATCCAATTTAGATGACTCCAGCACTTCCATTTATCTGAAATCCAAAATACAATCCAAAAAAATAGGACTATTTTTTATAGTTGTAATCAAGTTTGCTGCATCCTTGCTTGAAAGATTTATGTCCCCTTGTATTCAGTATCAGTCCTAAGTATCTCTGAAGATATACCAGGGAGAAGACAAACAGTATCCTATGGCTGATGGTTTGAAAAGGAAAAAAATACAATAATTTATAAAACTGAAGCACTTGATGTGCAACTTTTTTGCTCTAGAAACTAGGCGGTGCAGTGTTTTTGTACGTTGACCTCATCTCCAGACCCTTCTGTCTGTTCAAGTAGAAGCCTGCAATACCCTTTCTCAGCCTTCATCCAGAGATGACTGACAATCCTGCAAGACATCTGTGAGAAGACTGCTGAATGATGGTGAAGGGATGCAGTGATATGGTAGCTCTGCCTGTAGGAGGGCTGTTCCTTTTCTGCCCACAGAAGCTAGTCAGGCAGAGAGAATACAGAAGCAGGAGCCTTGGAAATGATGTAGATTAGGACAAATTATCTGGAAAGAGAACTAATATCCAACCATGTATGTTCTTTGCCCTATGTTTCTTCTTCTTCTTTAAAGTAGGGACATTTGCTGCTTGCAGACAGCACTCTGAGGCACAGCCTATGAATATCTGTCAAGTGCTCAAAGTACATTAGATGGAAAATGTCATAAAAATGCCATGGGCTATTATCAGTATCTGGGCTGGAAGCTGACCCTTATTCCATCCTACGCACTCTGCCCCTACCATATTGGTGTATTAATCCTTAAACTCTTCATAATAAGCCCAACTAGGACAGCACGTGGCCAGAACCGCTTTTATTCTTAGTGTTTTCAGAGCATGTAGTCTAGATTCAGGACACCATTTTAGCAGATGCTACACAAGCCTGGAAAGACAGTTCCTACCCCAAAGAGCCCACTACCAATGCTGAAGAGAAGAAACAGATACAGAAAGACGATCAGGGAAGGCGGCAACAAGACAACATGGATCAGCAGGAGAGGCAGAGGTTGCAGTGCAACACTGGCCTGTGGATTTCATCCTTGTCGTAACAGCAAGAAAACAAGTTGTTTCATAGCCCACTGGAAGGTCCTTTTTTCTACCCCATTGAACAGATTCTATCCCAATGTGCCCCTCATACACAGATGGCTTCTTGGGAATGAAAAGGAGAAGATTCCTATGGGAAAGTAACCTAGGGACAGGATTTATAGTCCTCTCCAAAATAACGTGATCAAGATGTTTCTGAAATGATTCCTTTTGTAGAAAAGCTTGTGATAAAAGCTCCCTACTCATTCTGGATATTTCGAGATGATGAAAGATGGCAGTTCTGATATATGTAAGACAGGTTTCCCACTGGGAAGGCTCAGCACAACTCCTTCTGTGTCTATAGAGGGAAGGAGTCCATGGAGATCTCTGGTAAAGCTGATCCATGCCAAATGCAAGGTTCCTAGCGCGTGACTTAAGACTTTGAGGAAGAGGAGAGGAATATCTGAGGAAACACAAAGAAAAACCTGTAATGGAAGGCCAGGTATAGGAGACAAGCGTAGTAGGAAAAACTGTGTTAGTCGTCTAGGCACAATGTGGAGAATGATCAAGGCCATCAATGTATACAATAGGCCTGCTGGGGAAAAAAAGGAACATATGTCCTTGCACAGCCATCTTCTCTCCCTGACCTACTATTCAAAGGTGTGGCACACATGCCACTGCTGGCTTCATCAGCCCTCTTACAGGCCTAATTTTTTGTTCATTGCCTTAAGCAGAAACAGTAGCATTGCGTAGGCTACTCCCTCTCTAGACACAAAATTCATTAGTGCTTTTTAATTGGAAGAAATACTGTGTTTTTATGTACAGATATCTAATATCAAAAGTAATTGCTTTTATAGAATACTCATTTGGAGCTGGTTTCCCCTCGAGATGAGAAAATGTATTCTAATTACAACAGATAATTCAAGAGGAGATAAACAGATTGATGATGGAAAGGACCAAGAAATAGGAGCTACATAGACCATTGGAGATGAAGATAAAAGCTCATTTGTGGGGTATGACACTGAACCCAAGCCTATAGGTCATAAGAGAGATGCCAGAATTTTGTCAGAGCCTTGATACAAACAAAAATCAATTTCCTAAAGAGCAGGCATCCTTAAGCAAGGAAGATCTATGTGACATATTTTTAAACTTAAATTTTGAGTAACAACAACAAAAAAAAAGCCTACCCCACATACATAATTTTAAATTATACATGCATGATTCTGATTTTTTTTTTTACTTCCATTTTAATGATCAAAAAGATCATTTTCAGAGAAAGATCAGTTTGCTTTCTTTAAATAAATAACAGATGCCAAGATTCTTCCAGAAGTTTTAAAATCCCAGATGATTTGTGGTTTGTGCTGGTGAAACATACAAAATGGATTTTTCTCTTCAGGGCTTTGGAGTAAAGCCAGAAAACTCCTCTGGTGATGGCATAAATCTGGAGTTGGGAGGGGGGGGAGCTGAAATGTTGGTGTAGCTGCCAGGCAGCCCACTGATATTAAAAGGAGACAAAATCTGAGTGTCATCAGTTTGGTATCTGGCCTCTGGCAGTAGCCAATACCTGAGGCTTCAGAGGAATCGAAACACAAATCATAAAGCACTTGGCCAATTAAACTCTGCACAGGCCCTGGAAGCAGAGTTCCATTCTGAACCCCACAGGCAGGTAACTAAAGCCCTGAAGCATAATATTAGATTACCCTCATTATCTTAACTCAGACAGGTACAAATAGGGCTTAAAACTACCCAGTGCCCTTTAAAAGCCCAGCCACTAATCTTGGATTCAACGGCCTCCTGCAGTAATGAATTCTCTGGTACTGTCATGGTCAGAGTGTCACTGGCTCACATGAAATGGATCACCTGTATCAATATATTAGATTTTCTTTAATTTTTCCAGGGAAACAGAGGTGAGAACTCCTGGGGAAAGTGATCATTAAAACGATAACAGAGCCATTCTAGAAGAAAGGGAAAGGAACTTCTTCAAAGCTCCAAGGTGCAATAGCTAAAACTTTGGGGCTGTTTAATTAGATTCAGGACAAGCTACTCCAAGCCAAGTGAAAGGGCTCTAATTTCATAAATGAGGAAAAGATCTTTTGAAAAACAAGGATTTTGTTTGTATGAATCAGAGGTAGGGAAGGGAAGTGGCGGACCATTGCAGGAAGGGAGTTCTGGTCCAAGGTCTGACAGGACAGAGCCCACAGCTGAAAAGATGCTGTTGGATGCAACGACGTTTTCTTGCACCTACTGAGCCAACTGCATGTTTCTAACTATTAAAAATACCCCTTTGACTTCTGATGCAATTCTGGATGAGAAATCCCTTACTGGCTTATTCTCAAACCAGCTCAACTACAGCAGTAAATCCCACAGGTTTAGGTTCCATAAGGAAGAAATTATCTTTAAATACAGGGAATCTAAAAAAAAAGCATATCTATCTAACTTAGGTCCTATGCAGGCTCATACTATTCTAGACTCTATTGTGCTGATATTGAAGTCTAAACTAACCAAAGGCTGTATCATATCCGGCATTGTCAAGCCTGGCAAATTACTTCCTTTCAGCCCAGGTTTCAGCCAGGCACTCTTGGGACTCTGCTCTGTCTCAGAAGGATCGTGTCCAAGACTAAGGAAGACTTCTCTCCCTGCTCAGGGCTGTCTGGTGAGTTCTCAACAAGGGCCAGACAAGCCCATCTCCTGCCGCATCATTTTGCAATCATGCTCCACATTATTTGCAGACATTCATATGCCTCCCTGCTCATTTACCTAAACAGCCTGCTATTAAATTAAACTAACATAATCACACAGACAGCTTTCCTCATAACAAAGTCGCATACAACACTTGCCATTCGTATGACTGAAAAGCTCCCGGTTGTTCAACCCATTTTACACAGCAGAGGATGACAGCATTAAACCCAGACATAGTAGCTGCTGGAACTCAAAATCACATCACGCTTGAAAGTAGGATCTCGATTTTCCACCACTGTGAAGTTAGTCACCAAGTCCACCTCTGGCAGTGCAACTACAATGAAGAGACAACGTAACACCTACAGACCTGCTGGCTATGTTCACTGTTCTCCCTTCCGTGTTCCAAGAGTCACTGTCTGGTGTCTCTGTTGGCCATGAGAGAATCAAATGATCTGAAAAGGTCCCCAGTTTTGTCAGAGCAGTGCTGTTTCTCTATCTGCTGCCTCTCAATCTTATCATCAGGCATTTCTCCTTGGGAATAGATGGGAGAAGAGATCAGCCACCATTGAGGACATGAGATTTTGAATACTTCCATCAGATCATTTCAAAGGCCCACACTTGAAAATCAGTTAATTTGGATATCGGTTTTGACAGGCGCCAGAGAGAGCCTTGATTCCTCCATTTTCCTTTCAGTGTGATATTGCCTTATAGGCTCTTTAAAGGTGACATACTTTTCTTTTGCATCATTACACAGCAATATTGATGGCTGGCTTCAAAACATACTCATTTTCCTGACAGACTGCCTCTTTTACATCTGTAGGTATGTGTATTTTTCTTGAACTGCGTTTGTGTGCTTTTTTTTCAGGCACATCTTTGACATCTCTCAGGGAGTTTGGCTTGGAAATTTGGTTTGAGATAGAACTTGCATCTCTGCTTTTCCTCCTCTTTCCTTCCTTCACTTTATTTTCATATCTCATGTCAACATACACTACAGCTGTGCCTTGCTTGTCAATGCCAGGCTGCAGTGCCTTTTTCCATCAACCTCTTAATATGCATATGATTTAATTTTCTACCAGCAGGACAAGTCAGTTCAAAACCAAACACAGGACACATTTGAAACAGCAAAAATATAGCTCAGAATCCAGCATCTAAACCAACATGCTTACAAATCGACAATGCAGTTTTGAAGCTACAATGGATGAAGAAAGTTACTATGCAGAGTCCTCCTAACTGGTGAGATAAATTGGCAGCCACATTTATAGCAGATCTATTAGAGGATGTGCCACAACTAAAGGTCTGATTCTCTTCTGCTCACAGATGAGGAGGAGGAGTAGGAGTCTACGGTGCTGAGAATCATAGGTGGTTTTGAAGTGACTTGCTATTGTTTAAGGAAATGAGCCTGGATTTGGTTTTGGCTCCAGAGAGAAAAGTGTTCACTTTTGAAATTCATAAAAGAAAGCCTATTTAGAAATGAAAGACACAATATTGCATGGATAGCTTATAACATACAATTAATCAGGGATTTATTGGGGGAAAATGAAAAGAATTAGGTACCATATTCTCTGGAGGAAGTAAATCAAAGGATGAGATAGTTTTGCAAAAGAAAGGAGAAATGAGGATAAATAGCAATTGTCAATAAATTTGAGAAAATAAAGATATAATGTTAGGGAAAAAATATTGGCACAATATTTTATTTAAAAGCGGTAATAAAAACATTGCTTACTTTGATTTCTGCCCTTTCTGGTTTACTGTTGATATAAAGATAAATTGACTCAGACTTCCAGGAGCGGGAAAGCTACAATCCACTGTTACAGGCACTTTAAAAACCAGCACTGCTATAATACCCGATTCATTATTAACAAGATTGGCTTCATTGCATGTTGGTATTTTTACGAATTGACTGTGATCTACGGATAATTTAGGCCCTGCAAACTCACTGCAAGACAAAGTGGGCTTTCTTTGACAAAGGCAGGGAGCATTTGCTAACATCATGCTACTTCAATCCACCTACAGAGCATGTTTAAAGCTATCACACACATACAGAATTTAAATCATACATGAAGACAATGGCTGAGTTTTTGAAACTGTGGATCAGACTTCTCCAATCTGCCTTCCTAATGCCACTGACTGCAGTAGTGCTTATCTGTTTTCCGCCAAGGCAATGTAAAAAGACATTCAAGTTTTCAGAGACTCAATTTTTCTTCAAGCTTTCCTTTACTTTATGCAGAAATTCCATAAAAGAATGAATGTTCCTGTCCCCCTGATGTGTCTCAGGTTTGTACTTATGACTGCATTATGAGATGTTAAATTACACAGTAAAGAGAGAAACGAAGACAGTGACAGAAGGTGCCTTTATACAGGAGAAGAAGATCCTTCAGTGAAGAGACAGGTAGGAATCAGAATTTGAATTTCGGAAAACTGAGGTCTGAACTTACAGCTTGGACTCATGACTCCTCAAGGACACAAAGCAGACATGCTGTCCGCTTGTGCTTGAACTTCAGGTCAGACTTACATTTCCCATAAGCAGAAAGAGCTTTCCAGCACCAAATGGTCCCAGAGAAAGCCAATGCTGAGCCATGAAGGGTATCTGATGAGATGAGCAGCAGGGCATGCTTCACGCTGCCTAACAAAGAGCAGCACAGGATCATTTCTCTGCTCCTTGCATAATTTAATTATTCATTCACTACTGAAAGGCAATGAGACAAGCTGGTGGGACCCAAGTCTGGCATTTTAGGAAGCTGAAAATAAAGGAGGCTCTCCTGCAGTACTGGTGTAGTGTCAGGGAAATTTCATGTTGCTATAGTTATTAACTGAAGTAAGCAGGAAAGCAGAGAAAAAATGCTTGCGTTAACATATTGCCAATTAAGAGAGCAAGCAGAGGAATTCAATGTGAAGATCTGAGTCTGATTCCTTTAAAAGCCAAGAACTTGATTTTCATGTTTGTGTTTAAATGAGTAAAAATCCCATTTCTCATCAATACGATTTTTAGCCGGATTTGCTAGGAAAAAACAGTTTGTGGGATCATGCTGTCTGCATTTGTCCATCAGTCTGCTTCTCTCCCTCATACCCTCCTCTCACCTCTGCTCGTTAGATTTTGAGGACTGTGTCTAATTTCAGCCAAAGCTTGGCAGACAGTCAGAGGTCTCAAAAAATTACATTTCTGCAAGTGTCACAAAAGTCGACATCTGGGAAGAAAGTGGCATTAAAATGTTCCTACTGAGAGAAGAGATTCAGTGAAACATCAAATACAAGAGACCTCTTGGAGCTATTAGGGACCACCCAAGAATTCATTTTTAGGATACCAACCCACAAGAAAGTCAGCTTTCTTGCTTTTGCTGCTCAAGGAACTAAACACTTATTTTTAGGATTAATTGCAGTAATTACTGGATGTCTAGGTCTGTTGGATGTCTGGCTGTTCTTTATATCATTGATTAACAATATCACGAGGTAAGATGCTGCATAGACTAGTCTGGACTCAGACCTCCTCAGTTAAATAGAGGACAGAGATAAGGGGAGAGGATGAAAAAAGCAGACAGAGGAACTGGCACCACAGCTAAAGAGCAAAGGAAAGGCACACCTGGAAATAAAGCCCAGGTCTCCTAAGCCTGGGTCTTGTATTTCAGCAGCTCTAAATATTTTCTCAGAAGCTAGCGCTAAAGCTGCTCCTTTAGCCCGCAGTTCCTGTTTCTGTGAGCTTACACACACTTCTTGTCAGGTGTTAGCGGCAATGATGAGAACCAAACCAGGTTAAGTGATAAAACGGCATGCTGTTTGGTCACAGATTAGGGGATTCCTAATGAAATAATGAGGTATGTCCGTGACCCCATTTAAAACTACTTTCCCTGTAAAGATACCATGTTAAAGAAAATTCATATGGAAATGCCTGACTTGCTAAATTAGCACTTCTTCCCTTAGGAAGGGAGAGACACAAGACTTAGAGGTGAGGCACCATGACAGCAGGACACACCATTCCATGAAACCCTGGCATTTATTAAGAAATAAATCCTTCTGACTGTTTATAGTAGGGGTGCTTTTCTCTCCCTACCTTTGAAAGGAATATAAAGCAATGTATGATCCCAAATCCACACAGCCTCATCAGCAGAGTATCAAACAAAACCTTTTTTTTTTTTTTTTTAAAACAGGGAATTTATCAGTCCAGTACCTGTCAAAATACTTTTGGAAATAATCAACCTCTACTTTCACAACCATATCCTGAGAAGCCATAGGCATGCACTATCACGCATCAAACAGATTAGAGGCATCTTCTTCCAGTTCAGGGACAAAAGCAAAAGATCACACGCTGCCTTCTTTTTCCAAAATAAAATTCTATCCAGAAATATCCAGTTTTGTTTTCTGATGGTACAGTGTGCAGAGAATATATCAGCCTACCGTCACACGTAGCATCGCCTAGTCATGTCTAATTGGTGTTGATCCTGCATTAGCTGTCTTGTCCTTTGGGCCTGATTCTGATCTTGCTACTACAGTGCCATAAGTAGGCTATGTAAGAGACAGCTTTCACCACTTGAAATTCTGGTCCAGAATAGTTATCAACAATCTACGTGAAAACGAATTGTCAAACTGTGTTACAGGCTTTACCAAAAATAACCTGTTGTACATTGTGGTGCAATGGGGAACTCCACCTCTCCTCAGGGCTAGAGCAGTCTTAGCATGACTCATGCAGGGACCCTGATTCCAGTTCACTAATCCCATGCTCACTTCATCGACTATAAGCAACTTTAATAAGAAGAATTTTACAAAGTATTTCAGTGGTCTCATTCTTCCACAACCTCCACTGTGTCTCTAAGACAGCAGTATTTGTGCTCCAGCTTCTTGTCAGTATGATTAAAGGCTGAGAGATGCCTAAACAAGCAGTCCTGTACCATATGCAGAAATGCACCCTGCAATGATCAACACCTTCTCTGAGGGCTGCGTCACTCAGCCTGTGTCCATTGGCATGCCAGGCTGCACCATCCCAGCTTCAAAGTTAGGCCATATCTTTGTACTCTCATGAATATTTCTCCTCCATTTCTGCATATCTTCTGTTCATTCTTCCCACCATGCAAGGAAAACTTAAAAATCTCACTTTGTGAACTTTTAGTGTGTGACAGAAAGAGGGAGACAAAGAATCCAGTTATTAGGCAGATCAGGTTCAGAATGAATCACAGAAGAAATTCTTAATTCCCTGACCTCATCTAAGAGGGCTCTCTGTAGCCTGGCTTAGAGTTTTGTAGGCCTGAAATGGGAACACGGCTGTCAATATGGGAACCATACCAAGCTGACTCTTTCAGAAAACAGAACATTTTACATATAACCCCACTGGATACTAGTATTATAAAAGCCACTTCTGCTCCAGAATTAATTTTCTGTTGAATGAAAATGCCATTGAGCCAGATGGATCTATTACAGGAGGAGGATCAGGCTGGCACATGTCTAAAATCGAAGATTATTGGTTTTGTGTATTCAAAGCTGGAGTAGCTGAGAGCAAAGTGTTCAGTGCAGGTGCTGACATATTCAGGTCTACACCTAAAGGAATATCCCAGGAAGGATATATCAAGTGAGTTTGCCAAATATTAAATTGAAGAAAAATGGGAAATTTATAATTAATACTTGCAGATCTTTTCACTGTCCCTACAATACTAGCAGTGAATAAACAAAGTACATTCTTCAAGTGTTGAGAGAGCTGCAACTTCTAGCAGATGCAAAAGATCATTAAAAAGTGGGAGAAAATTCTGGTCACCAGGAAGAAATACAAAAGCAGGCTCCAGTGGAGCATTTGGCTGCCCACGTCCCTGCGATGGTGCTGCAAGTCAGAAGCCTAAATCTGCAGACCTGTATTCTGGGAATTCTCCATGTGACAGAGAAATTATATAACAGAACTACCAAAAAAAAGTGGTTTCCAAACCCAGGGTTAACACAGGCTAACACCTAAACCACTCAACCACCCATTTTTCCAAACCAAACCCACTCATTGCTTGTGTAAGTTGTAAGCATCAACTATTTCAGCAGTTAGGCAGCTTAGTATTAGGTTGTTTAATAACTTGAACATGATCAGCTCACTCTTACCTCATAGTCCACTCCCATCTGTTACATGGAGCCACCTGCAATCTATCATCATGTTTTAGGATTAACAGCTCTGTGCAGCAAAATCTGGTTTTCCTATTAGAGGTGTGAATGGTACCCAGCCCCTGCTTGGCACCTTCGGTATGGTGCTTCTAACAAAAACAGCACAGGAATACGTAAGCCTCACTGGCCAGCTGACACCAGCACAATGGGCATCTGCTTCTTTCATCAGCAGGTTTGTGCTTGTGGTAGTCACCAATGGGACTGAGTTTTGTAGATGCAAAATTTTGCGGCTATCAGTAGCCTCATTTTACACATGGCTGGGTGACTAGAAATCTGCCTTACAAGGAATCTATAAAGTGACTGCAAATTTTAATCCTGAGGAAAGCTAACCTCTGGGTTATACAATGCTATTTCAATTGGGGATGTTTTTAGTCTTATCACTGTCTTCAGTTGAGCATGCACAGGAAAGAATACCACCAATCTTTTCTACAACACAAAGCTTGCTTGAAAATGAGTTAATATAACAAAAAATACATTTTTATTTACAAAAGCTTCACATCCTAGAGGCATATGAGAGCTGTAGAAAAAAATAAACTCAATTTCTAAAAGGGCAGTAAGGCCCCACTGCCAAATAAAATACAAAACCAGCGTAAAGAATCCAAATGAAAAACAACCAATTAACCCTATCACCCCACCAAAAATGCCAGAGACAAAATGAGGAGCAAACTTCTCCAGTATTGCAGGAGAGGGCTTTCCAGCTGTCATGGTGGATACCTTCCAAAAAAAATAAGCTCCTGTGCAACAAAGCCCCTTTTGCTTTGCAAATGGTACGGCAGTACCTCGGCTAGGATGCTAGTCTGGGCTGTGGGAAACAGGAATTGGAGACTGTGTGTGACCTCGCACCATTTCCATTTCTTGATGCATTCCAGAGTGCTCTAACATACTGAGGATAATTGCCAGGTGCTAGCATCTGGGGTCCAAGCTGAGTGCTTGCAGGAAGGACCTGCTCTCCCTCCAGGGAGTGATCAAACCTTTGGCTGAGGCTCAGGATGGAGCTAGTCAACAGAGGATACTGAAAAGGGGAGAATGAAAAGTCCCATCCTTGCTTTGGAGTCTGAAAACATTTGCCCACATAAGACCTACAGCTCTAAAGAATGCAGCAGAGGTCTTATTCTTCACCTAAAGGAAAGGGAAAGTTATATGATCCTCCTTTTGTTTTTATTTTTTAAACAATATACTAATGGTTAAACCATTCAGCTAGGACGTAGGTAATCCATATGCATTTAATTGCATATACACACTGAAAATACTTATTCAATCAAATCCTGAGGAAAAGCCTAGTCTTAGATCCCAGTTAGATTCTGTGAGTTAGGCACCAATTTGCCCAGCACTGTCAAACTAAGACAAAAATTATCATAGGCATAAGCAGATCTCAAAGGTCGAAAGTGAAGGGCTTCTACCATGCAGGCACTGGCTGAGGGATGGAGGAGCTATGTCCATGGGAGCACAGGCAGTGGCTGAGGCATGGGGGGTTGTGTCCAGCAGCGTACATAACAGACATAGTGTGAGAAGAAGATTCAGGTTTGCTCCATTTTAGGTAGATAGTACTGTGCAGTGTTGTGGAAACAGATAAATCAATCTCTGAAGAAAGCTTGCTCAGATACCAGGAGCAAGAGAGCCACGATAAGGCTGCTAATCTCATCTCCTGGTCTGTGTACCTCTTTTTGCAAAGTGCAGACTGGAGCCAAACAGTGCAAACACAGAAGCAATCAAAGACTCCAGTAGTGGGGGTCAGAGGTAGAAACACAAAGCTCACCAGATCTATACTAGAAAGGGGAATCACTCCAAAACCTTCAAGGAGGAAGGATATTGTTCTCAACCATACTAAAGCAGTACAGGGACACAGCATGAATTTATCCTTTATACTACATATATATCATCATAACTAGCCAATATACTCTTCATCCTGTGACAGAAGTACCTTCATTTGGCCAAATTTACTACTGGAGTTACTAGGCTGATAACCACTAGCTGTGCTGATGCTTCTGGACCAATAGCATGGATGAATTTAGACAACTGACTTCAATAGGACTAAGTGCACGGGTGAGCTGAGGAAAGTTTGGATCATTGCTGCAGGCATAAAAACCTATTTGAGCAAGTTACCTCATCCAACCAGCAATATCTATCACTATCCACACAACGCGCTGCTGACAGCAGAACAGGGGTTGGCAGGATCTGCGTTTTGCTTAGAAAGCAGCGTCGGATTTGTACCTGACTTAGATTCCAGACTAAACACAACGGCCGACTGTATCACACACATGATTTTTAACAGTCCTCCCCAGGAACAAAACCTTGTAACACACTGGTAATCCCAGAGAGACCAGCTCTGTGCTTCATGAGGCTATGAAGTCTATGATGGAGGATACCCCTCACAGGTATCTCTGCATAGTTTAACACAGCCCTATGTGAACCTCTGTGGGTAGTATTTGTGTTTCACAGTGTCTGCATATTTGAAGAACTTCACAGAAGAGAGAGACTTGGCAGGATCCATTTTCTTCCCTGATCAGTTTATCAGACATTAAAGCCTAGCTGAGAGACTTTTTATGCTGCTTGTACCAGGCGGTGATTCAAATGCAACTCTAGCAAACCTGGTTTGAGTCATGCCTTATAAAGCACGTGAGACCCTTACACTAGCAAGTACTTATTCTCATGAGTACTCCAGTAAAGGCAACTGGATTGCCTGTATAAGTGGCTCTGAAATATAAGTAAAAGGTACATAATTGAGTTCCATGGCTGCCTTTTGCCTACACCGGCTCAGATTTTCTCCTCTCCCTCCTGCCACAGCTAATTGCCTGAAGAGGGGAAAGCAGTGGTTTGTACAGCCAAGGAATTGTCCTCCTGGAGTGGAGTCCAGTGGCATACAGATAACAAAGGCCTTTACATCAGCAGCTTCTTTCCACAGACATGTCTTGGCCTTGCAGAGAGGAAGGAGGCGTCGGGAATCTGTTGGGGGATAGCATGGCTTTTGCCAGTGCTACACTATTTTACAGTGGCTATTCAGCCCAAGGGAGATACTGGCATTACAGCTGCCTCTTAGGCATTTGCTCTAACATTTATTTAGCCCAGGAGGTTAAGATTGAAGCAAATGCATTAGAGAATCCCAGAGGCCCAACATGTTCCTTTGTATTTTCATCCACTGAGTTTGGGTTATTTAGATGTGATTTTCAAATGATGCTGTGAAATAGGTAACCCTCTCCTGTAGTATTATGGCATCAGATACCTTTGCCAGACAGAACCATTTTTAAGCAGCAGTGCTTAGAGAAGCTCTTTTAAAAAACATTTCCTTGGTTTAGTTTTCTTAATCATTGCCCATTCTCCCAGGATGACATGTAAATTACAGCTCAAGTATTAAAAGTATAAATCAGACTGTGGTGGCAAGTGAAAGGGCTTCTACAGAACAACTCCATAGGAGGTGGTGCAAGGCCTAAAATATTCAGAAATCTATATTCTCACCTTTTCTAAAAAGGTTTTGCTCATTTACTTAGATAACTCTTCAGCCCCTGACAAAACTATGCATCCACACTGCTCATGATGACAAAGCAGAATCAGTCTATTGTCTCCTCAGCTAGCTACCCTGCAGCTGCCCTCAGACTCTCCTCCAAAGCCTGTAATCAAGGACATATTTTAAAAAAAAAGTATATATATATTAGGCCTTCTGCCATTTGTCAGAGATTCCCCAAACTGACCCTTTTCTACTGAATTGTTTCACTAAGGACCCCCCTCGCTGAGGATACAAAACAATTCATGGTCCTAGGCTCATCCCTGGCTTGAGAGCAGATCCCTCAGAACAAGTCATCCAAATAAAATAAAGGGAGAGGTAAGTAGCCACATCTGCTTCGAAAGACTGGGCAGAGTGTACAGAGTAACTTAGCCTGATGGCAAACAGCAAGTGGGTTTACTTTACCCTGAGGACATCCATTTCTTCCTCTTTCTAGAAGACCAACAAACTTGTCTATCTATAGACATTGAAGGGAGCCCTCTCAACACACATTTCAGCAAGTTGACATAAGCAGCATAAACAAACAAACACACACACGTATTCAAAAATGAAACTGGGGGGTAAGGAGGGGTAGGAAAGTGGTGTGAGCACTCCTCTGGATGTTCCACTGGATTTCCCACAGAAAGTGCTGCTGTGCTGTCTTTCCATGCATAGCAATGAGTCTGAGTTAGCTAAACCAGGTGAAATAAAAAGCTAGTGCAAAGAACCACAGAAGCACAAGCCCACTTCCCTCACTGTGGGAGGAGAATATTAAACAGAGAGATAAGAAAGCAGAACTCAGCTCCAAAATACCACTTCCTTGGACATCTACAGACTTGCATATATACACACAGCTCACTCCATTTAGATCTACACCAGATCACAGGTGTGACATCACTTCAGCAAGCCAACTGGTGAAGCTCAATTTGAAAAAAGGACCATTTTGCCACAAATACTAATCCCATCCTCGATTCTCTCTGTTTTAGAGGACCTCTTGTTGATGCAAATGAAGGCCCTTTCCTACTGCTTCAGAGTTCAAAAACCAAGGCCAGAGAAGTCATACAGATTATCCATGCCGTACTCTTGTATGCTACCAGTGCGGATACTGTGGGCAATGAAAGAAGACGGGACAGAAATTAGAGGTAAGCCAACACTGAAAAGATGAACCCTATCGAGCTTTGACGCTATCTTCAGCAGGTGAAATTCCATACTCTTCAGCGTACTAGAGAGTTTGCAACTAAGAACTCGAAAGCCTAGCACATTAGACTGAGAAATAAATTACAGAACCAAGTTTGTCACCTTCATCCCCAGCAGTACTATCATGCATTTAAACTCAAAGTAACCCCAGCTAAATGAGAGGACCCGAGACCAAGTTGCATCACGCTGCTCCCTGATTACTCCCTTCTGTTCCCTAAGTCAAACAAATCTTGGCTGAGGAGATAGCCTTGCTACAGGTAATTTTTATGCTCTTTTTATGTCCTACAGGACCTGCTGAATAACCAGCAAGTGTCAGTTGTGCTGTAGCTTGTCTCTAAAACTGTCTGGGAAACCTGGATATTCCAGAACACCTGAAACAATAAAAAATATAGGGCAAAAAGACAATTTTTAATCTGTTTGCATCTGCCATGCTGTCCTTGAAATGGGTTTTGCCTCCACCTAGAGGCTTCCAGATATTCACAGCCATTTCCGTGGCACCATAGCCATGGGTTTTAGACAAAGCAGACACAAGTCATATATTCATCCAGTTAGCACGTGACTGCTTTAGCTCTGTGCTCTCAGGAGAAGATGACTTTGGGTCAGTGGGAGCATCTCTATCTGGCTTTCATTCTCAAAAGCTAAAGTTCTCTTATTTCAGAGGACAGTTTTGATCAATAGGACTACAACAAGGTTGGAAGCTGCTCTGCTGTCATTGGCTTGCTTCCCTCCTGTTATCCAGAACATCACAGGCTCTTTTTCTTTTCTCCCCCCTCTGCCCCCTTCAGTTTGTTAGTTTAAACTAAGAGATGGAAATGACTGCCAAGTGAAACCCCACTAATAATAACAATAATAAAAATTATGCCAAGTATACTGAGAAAGAGAGACTGAGTATCCATTAGTAAGGTTAGAGAGAGGCATTAATAAAAGGAAGATTTGTTAAACATGACTCACTTCTTTTCCTTCCTTTCATAAATCTTATTATTTCCTTGGAGAACAGCCATGCACTCAGTGGCTGGGACCGCACTGCTAAATGATGCTCTTGGTTTAACTACTACCTGCCTTTACTTACTAAAAAAATCAAATAAACACACACCCCCTGCCCCAAACTCAAAAAACAACCCCACCTCCCACTATCAAGGGTATTAAGTTAAAGCCAGGTTTTCTAATCCTCTAAACCTGTGTGGTGGTTATAGATGTGCAACAACTACACTGCAGCTCTTCACTAGAAAGATGACAGACCCATATTTGCTTTTCCAACTCCAGCCACATCTACAAAGAAATGGAAAGAAACAGAACTGGAATACCTCCTAAAGGGCAACAAAACCAACACGAGTCAAAGATTCTCTTTCCACCTCTGTAAACATTGCCTTTAATCCTATACAGCACAAATGATTCAGGTTCTACACAAATAAGTGAGTCAATGATAAAATTACCACATGATTTTTCTGTCAAAATAAGCTTTCTTCCCAGCAACAAATGCAAAAAGCAGAAACATTACATTAAAAAAAATAGTTACCAGTGTATGAAACACAGAATACAGGGAGAGACTTTAAAATCACTGACGTGCTGCTGGAATGGAGTCATATTTTTTGTATTTGTTGGTATTTTGAAGACCTGAATGCAATTTTGGCTGTTTTACAAAAGAGATTTACCCTCTTTTTTCTACCAAACTTTTAGAACTTTTCTTCCTAAAGCATCTAAATAGAGTAATACTATTTCAAATATTACCTTATATATTTATAGGGGCTACCTAAATATTCACTCATGATGTTTTCTTCCCTTATTTTGGGGAATACAACCTTGGCCTTGCTGAGAGCACTGATTATGAGTTTCCTCAGCTACATAAATCAAGATTAACACAGCTAACACCAATGTGAAGTGGAAATCAGTCTTTTGGACTTGACCATCACTTTGCAATACAGAAGGTCAGGCCTGTAACAATGGTTACTTACCTAACCTTGAGTAACTGATCCAGAACAATTGGAAATACTTATTAGGCTCTGTGTGGTAAACTGATAAACTGCAGCCTAACTTAAAAAAAAAAAAAACAAAACAGTTTATATTTTTCACTCCTGCCTTCACTAGGCCCAACCTTGCATTTCTTAAAACAATCCTCAAAATGAGACCGCATGAAGAAGCCACTCACTAGGACAAGGAAAGCACATGGCTGAGAGCAAGCCCCACGAGTAAGTTGATACTTTTGGAGATAATTATGTGCTCGTTTTATCAGATGCATGTTAACATCAGACCATAAACAAATTAAATAGAAATAGTTACAACATGAGAATCTGTATGTGGGTATGAGAAGGTGCAGTTTCATTAATGCAAGGGTAGCAGTCACACTTATTCTTCTCCCATGCACATGTGGTTTTTACCTCTCTTCTGTGCAAAGAAATTACTCTTCAGCTGAAAGCTGCCAGCTGTAAAAGCTTCTTTTTGATAAATCAGATGTGGACATTCGCATGATTCATTTGCAGCCTGTTCCCAACCCTTATTTTCGATATGGAAATTTGGAACCATTTTCAACCAGTCCCAAGCCTATGAAGAATAAACTGTCCTTTTAAAAATACTACTGTACCTTTTAAGTATGCAGATTGCCAGGCTGAATTTTAAATGCAATCACTTTGCTTCCAGTACACTCTAAAAATCAGGAGTCACAGTCTGCATGAATCAGTCCTCTGCACCTAGGACCTGCTATTTCCATCATTTTAAGCCTGTGTGCTGCAATTATGTGAATTGTCCACTTTTTTTCCCTAGCCTCCTCCATGAAATGCATATGCAATATAAAACCCATTTATCATACTGGAAATTGCTGTTGTATTTAATCTTCCCAAAGAGAGCAAAATCAAATTATTATGTATAAAGAATGATAATCTGTCAAATTCAAGGGAATACTCCAAACTTATCCCTCCATGTCTGCAATAGAACAGGTCAAATAGGTCTAATGTGGAAGACATGGGTAGGAAGACACGATGTGAGCATACATAATGAGAAGATGAAAACTCTCTTAATCTTTGCAGATTGAATGAAATCTAATTACATGCTGTATTGATTGTTGTGTATTACTGGAAAGAGACAGTGAAAAGGGAAAAAGGCAATTACAGTGAAATTGTAGTCTGACCCTTCAATTGCTTTTGGCATGAAAGGTTATGCTCTACTTGGGGCATCAGAAATTCTTTATCCTCTATGGTAAATCATTAGCAACAGACTCAGATGCAAACCTGATTGGGGAAAAATTCAGTCAATTAAATCTTTTTTATTTTTTCCCCTTTACAAAGAATAGAGGCAAAGGAAGAAAACACCAAGGTATTATCATTATGCCATTTCATGAATTGCTACTAAGTGTATCTGGTACTAGTACTGTGTTGACTGACAATAAATCATATTCATCAACAGAAATACCATAGTAAAAACAAAAAACATATATAGATTCATGAACTAGATCTAGAATAACATTTATTTTGAAAAACTGAGTTATACCCAAAGTCAAATATTAAGAGGTAATATAAAGTTTCACCAAGGAAATTCCACAGACACATTTAATTGCTTTCCTTTCCCTTTGCATTCTCCGTTCATTTACTTCCACCAAAATCAGCAGCAACTGAGCACAAAGAAAGCTTTCAGAAATACTATTTTTCTAAGTTGATAGAAAACCAAAGCACGAGCCAACTGAAAACTATTGTTTGGGTGTATGTCAGCACGACTGCAGGGAATCATGGCAATTCTCATTCATTCTAGTCTAAAAATTCTCGTTCTGCCAAAGATAATTGCAAGGACCAGCTTTCTACTGACTTTCATGCATGGCCCTCTGCGTCCTACACACACCTCCGCAGGCATTGTATGCACAGTTTTTATTCAGACTGAAAAGTTAATGGGTTCTCTAGTGATCAGTTTTAGGTTGAGTCTTGTAACACTTGTAACATTACTGCTTGTGTTTATTTTTCCTTGCAGAAGGTATACTTTCAAATAACATTTCTTTGATTGCATGCAGACAAATAAGTGTGACAGAAACAAAATTCTGTATAGGTGCAGCTGCAGGGCTGGTCTCTCACAGAAGTGTCTTTCTATTGCACTGGATCTTCAACAGAGTCTCTCGAAAAGCCAGGTAAGGTCTTACCAGTTTAGGACTAACTAATGCAAATAGAAGAGAAAGATAAAACAAAAGAACACTGAGACTTTATTACCAAAAATATAAGATACTTAATAGGTGGCTCTAAATTTGCTGATCTCAAAACAGAAAGAACCAAGAGTAGAAAATTGAAATACTGATCTGGGCAGACCTACCATAACAATAACATTGAGGTGGACTCAAACTCCTGGTGCTTGCAGGAGTTCTGGGTATGCAAGGAATTCATATTCCTTATGAGTAAAATCCATCTGCCCATGTCTGTCTCTCCATCAAGGGTGACTTTGACCAGCCTCATGAAAAAGTAACATCCAAAAAGGCCTCAGATGGCTCGCTAACATTGTGATAAAGCAGTATACACGATAATGTCTGAGAAACCTCACTCAACATTAGGATGAAACTGCACGGCTCCAGAGCAGACAGAGTGCTTCTCTAATACCAGTCTTTCTGTGAGACATGGTAGGGCATTGTCACAGGCAGGCTCTCTTGAATCTCAATGCTGCCAGAGCAGCATTATGCCCATTAATGGCATAAGTAATGAGTCATGATATTAAAAACGGAACACCAGCGAGCTAAAGCCAAACACAGATGCTTGATCCTGATTTCACTTACAGAGATGCAACTCTGATGATTTCAGTGGAGCACCTCCTAATTTTTTACAACTTTTTGATTTTGCTGCCCAGGATGGAAAAAAAAAAAAAAGAAGAAGAAAGCGACAAAGTATTTTTTTCACAATGATGATGAAAAAATTAATCTGTGTTAATGTACCACTGTGTAATAAAAAAACCCAACTGTGTTAGAGACAAACTGAAGGGAAATGAATAGGAAATTTGAACAGCTCAGCTTGAAAAACTTTCAGTATTTTCCTGCGTAAGAACTTTCAAGAAGAAGAAACTGTCTGCAGTCTTTATTATGACCTGAAGAAGCAACGTAACATTTAAGTTCAAGTAATTTCACTATGAAGTTCCATATCCAACAAACCAAATGAAAGAAGAAGAAGAAAAAGGTCCCAAAAATAGAGGCATACTTAACAGAGAACTTCCTGTTCACTGTGAAGCCACAGTCTTTATGTGCAACGGTGCCTGCTTACTACATTAAGGACCCCTGCTGATTCTCCAGGGGATGCTACACTGAGATGAACCCCGAGCAGGTAAATCCTACACAAAGTCTCACCTATGAACACCACCAAGAACAAATCAATTCGGGCCAAAAAAACCCATTCAGCTGAGCTACGATGGATATAGCTTGGGGACTGATCTAATTCAGTTTGGGAACTCTATGACTTTGTTGAATTTGGGAGGAGGATTTCCCTCTTAAATCTTACATTCTTCAAAACTGCTCCAGAATACAGTTAGGAAACACAGTTGTTGACACTTTGTCTCTAATTCATGAACGTGTATTTTTGTGACTAACACCCACACTCCACATTCCCCTTCTCTCTTCCCCGTTTTATACAGATGAGTGCATAAGGGAATGCCTGTTCCATAACACTTGCTGGCATAGACTGCATATTACCGTAACAGTCTAACGTACTTAGATTCATACAGTCATTCAGAAAGTAGGAATAGGAAATACACTTTATCCTAACCCTCCTATTTGTCTGCATTTTGAGATGACAGTAGCCTTTGTTAAATCAATGTTACGAGTAAGATTTTCACAAGCAGCCTAGAAGCACGTTTGGTATACTTCAACATATCTACACTGGAAGTTTTATTTGGTGCTAGACACTAATTGTTACATTTATACTATAATTTCATGTAAAAGTTTACTCCTTCAGCCTCTTCTTGTCCAAAGCACTGATGTATTTAATCACATACCCATTTCTTTGATGTTGCACATGTAAAACTTTACGAATCTGTGCAAATACAAATGCACTTGTTTTGAAGAATTAGTTTCTATATGAAATGTTAGCTGTCCTAAACAACTTTTATAGCTTAGCCTGTTCTAACTGCCATGGAAGGGCTCTTTGCTTACCTACCAAGATTTTTTCAACCCTGGTGAATTAGAACAGAATGTCATAAAAAGAAGTGGTGGATGCTTCCCCTCCTCACCATAGACGATACCAAATTTAAATGGCAAAGACATTTAAATAGACCATTAAAGGTACACAGCGTAAGAACTCAGTAGAATGTTTTTGAAGTAGTTCTGAGACCAAATATGTGACTTCCAGCTACAACCTAACAATGTATTTGCTATACAAACACCTACCCATGCAGAGTTAATACATCCAGGCAAACTGTAAAACCTGGTACAGTTCGTAGGGACTTCCACCGATCCTTAAACCCATGAACTCTGCAGCCTCCTTAACTTTGCCTCTATTGAGGAAGTCCTGACTTTAGACCGAGAGTTGGCGGGGGTGGGGGGTGGGGGGGATGAACAAATCCCTCCAGCAAAGCCCTGCAGCCAGCTCTTCCCCTTCCTTTCCAGCTCTTTAGCAGCGGGGGCAGCGCGCACGGTGCCCGGGCTTCCCTCCCCAGCGGGCGGGCGCTTCGGGTGCTCTTCCCCGATCTGCGGCACCCTCCCAGGACACGGGGCACCGCGGGACTGGCGCCGCGTCCCCTCCCAGCCCTCCGTACCATTTAGCTGGTTGTAGACCACTTCCTCCAGGTGGTCCAGGCGCTGCAGGATGGACTCCCTGTCGGCCAGGCTGCCCACCTTGGCGCCGCGGCTCCTGGCCCGGCGGTCCGCGCTCCGGACGATCTGCACCAGCTCCTGGGAGCGGTCCTGGATCCTGCAGTAGACGGAGAAGAGGATGATGCCCACGAAGACCAAGATGTTCACCGTCAACAAAGTTTTGATTTTCCGTGCCACCGCCATGGGAGCCGCCGGCGCGGTGGCGGGGGGCACATCAAG